>NC_134539.1:16143500-16497500 GCF_050624435.1 Tenrec ecaudatus
GCCTTTCTACTTGACCAAGCCTGATGTCCTTTCCCAGGGACTGGTTCCTCCTGCTCACATGTTCAAAGTATGTGAAACCAAGTATGGCTCTCATGGATTCTAAGGAGAATTCTGGCTTTACTTCTTCCCATTCCAGGAGGGATTTTTGTTTGTTCTTTTGGAAGTCCATGGCTCTTTCAGTATTCTTTGCCAACACCACAATCCAATTGCATCAATTCTTCTTTGGTCTTCCTTATTCAGTGTCCAGCTTTCACGCGCATACAAGCCTTTTGAAAACACCATGGCTTGGCTCGGGCATTCCTTAGTCCTCAAGGTGCCATCCTTGTTTGATGAAGGACTGTAACGGAGTCTGGTGCCTCGTATTACCCACTGCAGTGGGTCACTGGATTGCTCGCCTGCTGCTTCCATGGGCATTGCTAGGGTACTCACTTTGTGAAGCACTCTAAGTGGCTATGAGACTTAGAGTCCTGTGTGGACCGACAAAGGACTGACTCGAGAAATTGTTCATCGGTCCTCTCATGGGAGGGGTCATTTAAAACAATCAGTATAGAGGCTGGAAATATGGTTCATCTTTCCTTTTGCATCTCTAGGGCAGGAGATGGCAAACCTTTTCTGTGAAGGTCCACGTAGTAAATGTTTTAGGTTTGGGGGCCATGACGCTTCTTTGTGAACCACAATGGTTTAATTATTGTAATAGAAGAGCAACTTCGGAGAACAGATGCTTGAGTGGCGCTGTGTTCTTAATAACCAGCGGTCCTTGGGCTGTAGTGTGCTGGCCCTTGCTCTGGCTGTAGTAGGAAACAGAAGAAGAAGAAAGAAAGAAAGAGGAGAAGGGAAAGCAGTAGAATGGATGGAAGGAAAAGTACAAAAGAAGGCAGAGGATTTCTTGACTACTGCTCTCACGAGTGCTGATTGGATCCAAGTAAAACGAAATCCTTATGACTTCAGTCTTTTTTCCACCTATCAAAATCATGTTGCTAATTGATGCAGCTGAGAGGATTTAAATTTTCTTTATGCCGAGGAGCAGCGCCAACTGAGAACTCAATCTTCATCCACAAGTGCTTCCCATCATCATCAGTTTCAGGAAGCCAAGTGTGTATCTTCATATTTCAGGCTATTAATGAGTGTCTCCCGAAGTCCTGATGCGGCATTCTTCTTCATTTAGTCCAGATTCCCAGATTATTTGCTCTGCACACAGATAGAATAAGTATGGTCAAGGACTTAATCCTGATCCATGCTTTTCCTGATTTAGAAAAACAAAAACAAACGAACAAAAACCTCCTCCATATCCTCTTCCAACTCGTGTTCTGTTAGAGGCACAGGTCCTAAAGAGCACAATGAAAGATTCTGGGATTCCGATTCTTTGCAGTATCTTCTACAGTTTCCGCTAGTCTGGCGAGTGGAATGCCTTGGCATGAAATTCAGGTCAATATCGTTTTGGTCATCGCTGCTTTCAGTCCAGAGCCATTTGGCATCAGTAACGACAGTCTTACCTTATATATTCCTCTTCTGAGTCTGACTTGAATTTCTGACAGTTGCGTGCTCATATGCTGGTGCAATGATTTTGAATTGTCTTCAGCAAATGTTCACCTGCATGTGATATTAATGACATTGTTGCATGATTTCTAAATTTTGTTGGATCACGTTTCTTGGGAATGGGCACTGAGGTAGGTAGTTTATTGTGCCAACCTGGCTGATAAATATGTGGGGTTAACTGAAGGGCAGAGGGATAAATGGTCAGCCTCACCTTTCTAGTTCTTCGGTCTCTTGCTTTCTGATGGTCAGACCAGGATACAGCTGTCTTAGCCAGTTCCCTGCTTCAGCTGGCAAGGTTCACGTCCTGCAAGACATCCTCAAGGAGAAGCCACATGGACCTACCCCGATACAGCCCTGAGTGCTGGAGCAGCTGTGTGGAGACCCCTGCCAATGCTGAGATGCTTACTCGCTCACTGATTTGCCTTTTCTCCTGCAGTCGGCATCATTGTGTATGTTTTGTGAGATGGCGGAGGATTTTGTGGGTTGGGGTCGGATATATGGGTTAATGTTGGACGTATGGGCTTGGGCAGCACTGGGTTGGGATGTTTTCTTGATGCCCTCTTAACCTCTGTACAAAACTCTCTCTTATACACGAGTTTCTGCGGATGTGTTTCTCCAAAGTACCCAGACTTACACAGGCACAAATAAGGATTTGCTCCAGTTGGTTGGCCAGGTGGGGGTCTTCCACGTCCTTGGCACCGGTGAGTGAGCACTTGCAGAGTTGCCTCCACTTTTGAACGACCATTTGTTGTACTCGTGCATACAGCTCAGACTTCTCCCTTCATTCCTGCCAGTTCTTGATCATGCGCTACCTCCGGAAATGGTGGAACATGGACCAGTTGTTTTCTGTGTCTTCCAGTTGTCTTCTGATTCATTCAGGATCAGACACCACACACATCCTCCACGTGTTCTTAAACATATCTTAGCTTTGGCCGGAATCTTTCCTTCTTTCCGCCTTGGAATCCCATTAATACCATCACAACTAGTATTCCATTTCATGATTGTGTTTCTCAATTGGCACATTATGTACAGAGAGATTGGTAGCAGTGCACCGAAAACTATATAGGTCCTCGTTCTGAGACGTGAACGAGTTTTCTTTGGGAAAAAATGACCCATTTAAGTTTTTCGTTAGTGCCATTGGCTGAGTTCCAGCGCACATGGCCCCGTGCACACAGAAGGAAATGGTACTGCCCGGCCCGCCGTCCTGGCCCTTGCTGTGTGTTTGAGCCCATTGCTGCAGCCACTGTGTCCATCATCTCGTCCAGCACCCTCCTCTTCTGGGCTGCTCTGCTGGATGCTTACCAAGCACGATGCCCTCTTCCAGGGACTGGTCTCTCCTGATACATGTCCGAAGGGTGTGAGACAGAGTCCTGTGAGAGCCTTACTTCTAAGGAGCACTGTGGCTGTGCTGCTGCCCAGACTGATCTGTTTGCTCTTCTGTCAGTCCATGGCCCTTTCAGTGTGATTTTTAGTTTAAGCTGTGTAGTTGGCATAGCTGGCAGAAATAGCCTTTTGGTGTTATGGTAGAAATACAGAAAATTTGTACAACACAATGGTGGCTTGTGAGTCTTGGTTATTTCGAGGAGTGGAACAATACAACACTGGTCTTATGCTTTCATTTCAATCTGGAATGAGATTATTACAATAAACCCCAACCCACTGCCACCCAGTTCATTCTGACTGTCAGTGCCTGGACAGGACAGAATAGAAATGCTCCTATGGGTGTCTGTATTTTTCTGGGAGCTGTCAGCCTCATCTTTCTCCTGTGAAATGTCTGATGGTTTTGAACTACTAGTCTTGTGGTTAGGGTTAAGCCCCAGGCTTAAACCACCACACCACCAGGACCTGTCTTTTTTAGTCAAGTAACTGTATGTTTTATAATACTGACTGACCCATCAGACCATCCCATTTATTTTCCTCTCTGCTCCTCTTGTTTCTTGTAGCACCTATTCTAGAAGACTGGCTTTTCAAAAGGGAGAATGTAAATTGGGATTTTGAAAAGTAAATTTTTTTCTAAGGCAGCCACATAGACATTTTTACTTTATTCTTTTTCAAAACACTGTGAAATCCTACCGCTCTATTGAGTGCTACAAAAACTATCTACAATTGAGATTTATGTGGTAAACTCTTGTGAAAAATTTGTTATCTGTTAAAAATGGACTGCTAGCCACCACAAAGTAAAAAAGCATTTTAGGTATTTTTATTGCTTATCTTTATATATAAATAAGCGAAGAGTATAGAATCCCAATTATATGAGGTGTGCTGTAGACAGAACTAAAGAATACCTTTTCGAATGATAATTTGACATGACTTTGAAATTTGAAACTCTGATTGTAATCTTAACTCAGCCACTGATGATGGTTCAATTTTACACCACCCCAAAAATTGGTGCCTTAAAGGTGCATCTGCTTGTTCTTTCAGGAAGAAAAAGAATTGTTCTGTTCTACCGTTGTGACCTTTCAGGTCTTTTGACCCCAGGTCTGCACCTGGGAAAAGAGCCAGTTGGCATCCAATGGGATGCTTTCTCCTAAAGCAGCCCCTACTGGCTCTCCTTGCCCATGTTTGTTCTGTTTTTCTTATGAACAAATCTAATGCATTCAGGTCACAGCCAGCTTCCTTCCATTCTTCTGTGTCAAATCCGCCTGTTTATCCTGATTGCCCTCCTGAAATTCATACTTCCTTCTGCATTCTTTTCGACCACCCCTCCCCCTGCACCCCTCCCTATCTCCTGTCCTCGCCATCTTCCTTCCCCTCCTGGTCTTTTCGTGCGTGCACCATGAGAGTGGCGCTTGTCCTCCTGGCCCTGCTTTGTGTCCTCCCAAGAGGATGCCTGGAAAAAAAAATCTGTTTTCATGAAAAGAAAAATAATTCCTAGCCAATCATTTGTAAGAGTTTAAACACACACACACACACACACACACACACACACACACACACACACACACACCACGCACACCAAATTTCTGAGTAGCATGAGAGAATTTCAGAATCTACTCTCATGATTTCAGGATAGCTTAAAAAGGAGATGATTTAAAATTTTAGTAGAGAAATACACCATCCTGCTTCTGTTCCATATCCCCTGGGCAGGGTCGCTTGCTGCCACTGTCCAGTTTAGCAGATGGTTTGTAATGAAAAGAAAGTATCAACTCGCATATATGTTGCAAAGAATGTGGTATTGATGACTTGCATGATCAGGTTTAACAACAGCAGCTTCACTTGGAGTTTCCAGGGGAAGTCAGTCTGAAAAATGACTCACTTTCCTGAGGTAGTGTGTTGTGAAAGTGTTCATTTGACAATAAAGCAAAGTTTTAAATGCTGATGCCCCCTCGTGGCTTTGCTCACCCACTTTATTTAGAGGTTATCAGATGCTGCTCACTGTTTGCCCAGCCTCGGAGACAAAGGCTGAGCCCCTCTGGCCGGCGGCCAGATGGGCCAGGTAGCCCAAGCCTGGCGGAGGGTTCACCTCCATTGCTTCTGGCCCCACCCCCAGCCCCTTGCCCGTGTTCGCAATCTGCTTTTGTACTTTGACGCCCAGGATTTCCCTAGTGAATTTTGTCACAGAAAAAAGAGAATCATCAATATCGCAGTTAAACTTGACTTTCAAAGCTAATAGTATCTCATTTGGGGGCTCAAATTTAATAAATTTTCTTTGATTCCGGGTGAGTTTTTAAACATCAAACAATGAATTGGCCAGGGTGCAGTAAAATATTTAGATCTATTGACTTTGGTTCAGAAGGGTAGAAGGCAAAACACTGGCGGTTTGATGTTGATAAATTCTCAGTACCTTAACCCACATTAATGTTTTCTTTTATCTGTGTGCACATCAGTGACAAAAAAAACACAGAAAACAAAGGCAAGAGAAGGCACTATACACATAGAATATAAAACCTAAAACAAATATATTTGTAAAATGTGTTTGATCTTGTTCTGTTTGAGTGAGCTTGCTAGCATTCTTATCCTGCCTGGAGACCGGTGAAGGTGTGGTAGGGATAAATGCCCATGATGAATTGTGACTGCCGGGCGCACAGAGCCCTAACGCCTTTATGAAAATTGCATTAGTGTGTGTGCTTTCACAGCCATTGGTATCGACGGAGATTCCTAAGATCAGCTTGGAAAATATCAGGATTTTTATGCCCAGAGATTAGCATGAACAATTAGGCCGTTCTGCTTTTGTGCGTGCTGGCTGGTCCCCGATGCTCCAAGGAGCAGGCAGCCGTGTGGGGTGTGCCTTTCAGAGGGAGTTCATTCATGGACCGCGGAGTAGTTCCCCCCGTTTTACACGCTCGGCCTGTAGAACAGAAAAACGAATGCAATGCCTTGTTGACAGCGCACGTAGGCAAGCAGTTGAACTTGCTCAACCTAGAGAAGTAAGCATTCTTATTTGGGCAATGAGTCTTGCTCTTCTATTGCTTCCTCTCCCTCTCTCTGCAGATAAACTCTTCATGTCCAGTATCTTTGAGCTGGCTGCATGACAGTCATCAAGTGAATGTGTGCTGTCCAAGTGAGACTTCATTCAGAAGCGATTAGTCAAAGGGAAGTTAGAAAACAGGTCCACCCGTGAAAATGCCCGATTTTAAATTACGTGATTAAGCACGACAGTTTATTCATCTGAAACACGAGCCAAACTGCAGACTTTTAAGGCCTTTGCTAGTTTGGAAATGAAAAAACCAAAATATGTGTTTCCGACCCTTTCCTCGGTCTAGCCCACCGGGCGGGGAGCATTTCCCTATTTTCCCAGAAGGTGGCAGTGTGATATCAACGGCGTGTGGTTCCTTTACTGGCTAGGGAATCTGTGTTTTTTCTACATCTGTGCTGTGTTTGTATTGTTACCTTTCCGAGTACTTAGAAATATAGTACAAATGCTACTGATTTTATTTCAAAGCTATCTTATTTAGAAGTTGTGAGACTGAGTTGGTTTATATGGATTTAATCGTTAAGACTAGAGTGTAAAAAACTGCGGCAATTTTAAGAAGAAAGAAGGCAAACCAACCTCTTCTATTTCAAGTGTCTGTGTTCCGCATATTTGTTTTGATTCCAGTGTTCATATCATTGAAGTTTTCTTTTCAAAGACTAATTATACCTCATAACAACCTCATCTCGTACCCATCAACAAATGCCAGGCAAACCAAGGGGGTTATTAAGGCAACGATAGTAACGCTTCCTTCCCCTCCCTCCTTTTCTTTTTATTTTGAGGTTGGAACTGTGGAAAAAAAAATCCAAAGCCTCTTGATGAGCACAGTGCCCGTGACTCTCAACTCTCCCCTCCCTCACTGCAAGCTTTGGGAGGATGCTTTTTCTTCTTAACATTCTCCCCCAGCACTCTGAATTAGAGATTTATTTGCAACGAAAAATCAATTAGTCCTAAATTTATTCATGGATTTCAGGTCCAGCGATCAATGCAAGTCCACTCAGTGGGCTCAAGGGGACCCAGTTCATCCCAGTTAATGTGTCTGAAGGGGAATTACCATTGATGCTGTTTTTTTCCCTTTAGGTCAGAGATCAGATCTCGCTGTCACGGACTACGGCAAGCAGGAATGACTTCACCCTGCAGTTACCCAAACTGCACCTGGAGACCTTTGCTGGCGAGGGGCTCAAGGGCGGGCCAGAGGTGGTAGCGTGCCAGGTGAGAGTCTAAATAACATGGTTTGCTACTGAGACCCACAGAAAAATATCAATCGCCCTAACTGGAGAGAATGCAAACCTCCAAGTACTGGGAATAACAACTTAGAGGCGATGCAAAGAAATGCTTCTTCATTTCCCCTCTAAAATGCAACACTGTCTTTCACAACCTACAACTAGCTTCTTAAAAAAGGAAAATCCACAAAAGTCTTGTTCACGAAGTAAACACCACCACCACCACCACCACCACCACCACCACCACCACCACCACCACCATCACTCCCACCACCAAACCCAACAACATGGTTTGTGGCTAAGTCAGTATTCAAAGCAGGTAATTTTCTGTCAGCAGAGGACAATGAGACACTGGGCGGTTATCTGTCTAAGCTAGCCTCGGTGTGATGCTCTCGCTGTTTTAAAATAAATCACCTTAGACAAAATGATCAGCAGAAACACCTGGGGTTTTACACGTGAATGCTAACGTCTGTCCAAGATTTCTCAGGTGACCCTTTAATTTCTGCAAAACTGGAAGCCAACTCTACTTGGTGCGGACAGAGGTTTTTGCTCTTTCATGTTCAGTCAAATAGACGGGACGTGTGCACATCAGGTGTTCCACTGACCAAGCCCTCCACTCCAAGTCGCAGAACCCCAACGCACTGATGAAATGGACTGAATGAGGACATGTCTTTGGAGAAACATGTTTGTTTTCAGTTGTGACCGTTGTCTTTGTAGACTGTGTCATGAATTGTGATCATTCACACCCTTAGTTTCGAATGATTTTTGGAAATTGGACAAAACAAACACCAAGCGTGCCTTGTTCTCCTTTTAACGCCCAGCTCTTCATTAGAAAAATACATGACTTCATGCACTTTGTAGCGAGCCTGATCATAGGAAGACATCACCCCTGTTCCAATTGCCCTTCCTTTTCCCAGTGTCTTTAAAGAGGAACATCCCCTGAAGCTTCTTTTGTTTCACACTATGAGGTATAAAAACATTTAAAATGTGTTTCCTTTTAGAATCTTATGAACCCTTTTTTTGGGGGGGGGTACAGAATAAACTTGTTTTAGCAGGGCTATCTTAATCTCTACTTCATACTCCACGTCCTCATTTGATTGATCAATACCCAAATTAGTGTCTACACACACACACACACACACACACACCCATTGCTTCTTTCAGTGGATTATCCACCAATAGACTGTAAATAGGCAGAAAAAAATGCCTATATTGTAGGCATACAATATACTTACGTGGTAGGCCCACATACTTGTACGGTTTTTCTTTCTTTTGGTTTTGAATGTTTTAAGTGGAATGATCGGTATTTAGAAATTAACTGACTTGCAGCGCCCACACCGTGTGACCGGGGACTTTTCTCATGACTGTAAAAGGGTCTTTTACTTGAGTATCTCTAGCGTCCTAAAGGGTTTCATGCCCATAACACACTTTGATGATACAGGCTGTGATCTAACCTATGTTAATTGGCGACATTAGTTTGCTAATAGGGAACATTTGAGTGGACACTGAACTGCAGTGCCGGGTACAAAGATGATGAGTCTCTTGCATACATGGTCTCATCTGATGCTTACAATGGTAGGCCTGGCAAAAAGATGGCATGATTTCCCCTTTACCATAGAAGAACAGCAATGAGAGCAGTTAATGACAGGTAGACAGACGTAAAAATGCTCCTCAGACCACTGACTAGCCAAAGGCAGCGCTCAGAACCTGGATTCAGTTCTCAGTGTGTTTGTTTGCAGAGCTGAACCAGTAAATGTGCCTTAATAAAAACCGAAACATAGATGTCAAGTGGAAGGGGGGACCCCTCCCCCAAACCTTGGAAACTTAACACGGAGTTTCCTCTCCATTTACTAGCTGTTCCTTATACCTCTGAGCACGAAGTAGGTCGTCATTTATGCGCCACTGTCAATGAAAAGACTTTGTTCCGGTGATAGGCCAACGTTGGGACACTGGAAGCCTACCGTTCATCTTGTGAAAATATGGTTCGGATGATCGTGCTGTGACCCTGAGGTGACGAAGGGGCCCGTTGGGAATGCAGGGCAGATGGGTGCGAGGAGAGAGCGCGTTGACCAGGGCGAGCATTTCTGGGTCGAACCTACCGGCCGTCGTTGGGAGCTGGCGAAGCTGGCATTTTCTAGACCAGCCCCGACTGTCTCTTCCAAAGGGGCCAGTGTGACCGCAGAGAGATGTTCTCTTGGGTGGGCACGATGGAGGGCTAAGGGCCCGGGTGGGTTACTTCTCTCACAGGGGGAAATGCGGCCCCGTGGCGGTCTGAGACGTGCTAGCGGGCAGCCACCCTCTCCTTGCTGCAGAAAAGGCGGTTGCCACAGGTTCTCAGGCTGATTGACACCTCTAAACCAAACCCATCCTCGGGGAGTCCATTTCAACTTGCAGGACCCCATAAGACTGAGTCAGACTACCCCACCCCAACCGGGCTTTCCCGGCTCTACATCTTCCCAGAAGGAAACCGCCATGCCCTTTAACCACCAAGTGGGCCATGGCTCCAAACTGCTCACTTGTAGGTTAGGGGGCCAGGGCTTAGCTGCCGCATTAGCAGGGCTCCCAGCCTGACGTGGGCTGATCCGAGGCCAAGCCCATCAGGTGGAGAGCTCCGTGCTTCCTGCAGAGACGGCGACATTGTGTGTGTCTGTTCTCCAGGACCCACCCTCCCTGAGGCCTTGGGCCAACTCCAACTAGCTCCGCTCTGTGGGGCTTGCGGGGCTGTGTGTCTTTGGAGGAGCAGACAGCCTCGTCGTTGTCCGCATCGCCTGGTGGGTTTGAACTGCCCACCTTGCAGCTAGCAGTCCAGCGTGTAACCCACTGCACCCCCTCCCCCAATAAAGGAGAGCCAGCCGCAATAGCCCGTTTTCATTATTTCTACGACATCCGTGTACTTTTTACTCGCTGATGGTTCTTTAGGATCCATTTTCTCTGTATCTTCCTATTTGGTTCCTCCACTTTCCCTTCTTTCTTCAAACGCTTAGTGATCTTGATGAAGATCAGCTGCGGCGTCACTCGTCCTTGGCACCTGATGGCCCAGCGAGGTCCCCTTTCCTGGACGCCCATTTCTTTCTTTGGCCCTCAGGCCCCAGGTGCCCTGCTGCTGTAGTCTTAAGCGCCCGGGGCAGGCTTTCCCTCTCACGGGACACACGATTCGGTTTCACGAGAGTCCTACACCACCGAATCCATTCCGAAGTCCAACTTATAAGCAGATAGCCTCATCTTTCTCCCAAGGAGTGCCTGGTGGTTTCGAACCACTGAACTTGTGGTTAGCTGCCCAGGGCTGAGCTGGCAGGGATGCTACTGGGGAGAAATCGGCACCTCTAGCAGACCAGTTGGGTTCAGGTGAGCGGGCTGGAATAAGGTGAACACAGAGGCCTTGGTGAAGCAGATAGGTTGCTCACCTGCATAAAGACAATACCTGTTGCTCAAGCTCTTCGTCTTCGAGTTGTGTTTTTGTGCCTCGGGAGGAGAGAACCCATTTTGTGGTCCACCTATGCTTTCCCTCCAGCCCTCTGCCTTCTGTCAGTCATGGCCTGCTGGTTTTTGTGTTGATTTAAGACGGCTTGGGGATGGGGTGGGGAGAGGGTTTGGCAGGTGAGTCCAGTTTCTAGACTTCTAATTTCCTCTCTATGGAAATAAAGGGTGATCCAGAAGAAAGGGCCGGTCTCATAGGAATCCTGACGAGTGTCAACCGGACAAGTTACTCAGGGGGTGTGCGTCTCTGGAAGTGCAGCCGGTCCAAGTTCCTCACTCGTGGGGGCGAGGGGCGTGAATGCACCTTGCACTTGGGATCTGACAGGTACTTTGCAAAGACTTGAGCTGTGTTAGCATGAAAGCTTCGCAAAACCAGAGGCTGTGTCCTGCGAGCTCCGATGGCTGCCTGGCACTCGGACCTGTTATACGGACATGGTACATGTGCATGTACATGTGGGTGAAGAGATTCCAGACTCCACTTCTGCACGACCAGTTTTCCACTTCTAAGTCCACTGCACTTAAAAATAACCTGTCTCCCCACCCCCACACCCTAACCTAGCCACTTCACACAATGATGGAAGGCTTAGTGAACACTTCTAGAAATTAACACCTGCTTACAGACATGTAAGGAGAGCGGCTTTGTTGTGGAACCACTTGCTTACGAAACCCCTTATTTATGAACGTTAAAAATAACAGCACCCTTACCAGAAATATGGCAATCCTGGCGTCACCCAGGCTCCCCGTGCCCTCACCTAGCCCGAGCTCCGTGAGGCTCTTAGTTCTGTGTTACACACATCCGTTTCAGATAACCCTGGCTTTGTGTGTGCTTTAACATGTGTACCTGTTTTCCAGACTTAGAAATTTCTCTGAGCTATTTTGTTATGTCTAAAGCTTCAAAAACTGGAAGGAAATGATAATGGGACTTCCCCGTGTGCTTTTAGAACCGTCTTCATGGAGTTAAATCGTGAAGTGCTCTTTTTGAGGCGCTTCCTCTGCGGGTTCTCTTATCCATACACGTGACTCTTCAAAGAGCAAAATCACGCCTCTCAGCGGCAGAGTTAGCCACACCAAATGAAAACGTTGCTGAGTGTGCCAAACGTTTTCTTCTTTTAAGTAAAAATCATATGATATACCTAATTAAAAAATTTTATTATCCTGGGCCATTGCTATACATATAAGTTGCAATATGAAAACATTAGAATGAAAAAAAGAGAAAACATTAGAATGATATATTCAAATATTTAATGCTCTTTGCCTCTAAACAGCAGTAGAAAAGTTTCCAAGATTAAAATGTAGATATTTAAAATTTTAATAATATATAAAGATTGTAAAAGCTGTACATGGTCATGACAATGAAAAAAATCAAATTCGTTTTACACATCAATAAAAAACAATAACTCTTAAACACTGCAAGACATGGAAAAAACAGGAGAACATTATGCTTAGCAAACTCAGTCAATCTTACTAAGATAAATATTTAATCCCAACATTGTTATAAGGAAAACAAAGAAACATGGTTTACACACCCATAGACAAAACTTTGATGACTACGAAGAGGCCAGGGGCAGGGGTGGGAAGAGGGTGAGGGAAGGCTGGAGTGGGGGAACAAAGCTATGGAGGGTTTAACAAGGGTAGAAAAATAAAAACCTTCCAGATTCCTTCTCTCTCACATCTAAATACTGGTCTGAGTGGCTAAAAAAGGAGGAAAAGTAAGGCAAGTGGACTGGGAGTCTTTAGTGACATACAAGTTCATTTCAAACACATATATTAAAAAAATCAAACTACATAGGGTCACTTTGAGTCAAAATTGACTCGATGGCAGAGAGCTTGAATATAAAGGGATAGAGGAAAATAAAAATCATTGACCTTATACTGTCAGAGATGATGCCAATTTGGGTGTGCATTCTTGTAGTTATCTTTTAGCCATGCACGTAAACATGTGCACATGCTTTATGTATGCCGGCTCCATGTTTTTAAATAGTAAAAGGCCACAATGTTGTGGAAGCATTTTTTTTCCACCAAATTACATCACGGATATCTTTCTTGTTAACAAATACAAGGTGCTTCAAAAGAGTTCATGGGGAAATTCCATTGCCTTTTAAAATCCATTTCTCCACGAGCTTTTTGAAGGCCCCTCATTCAGATTTACAGAATCCTTTTTCACGGCCTAGTTGTAGTCCAGCACTCTCTACCACAAGATATTTGACCTGTTTCTGGTTACGTGGTTACATAAGGTGCCAGTGAATGCCTTTGCACGTGCACATTTGCAGACTTCTCCCACTTTTTCTCTAGAACACATATAATTGCTGCGTCTGGGTGACCTGCATCCTAAGTGTTTTGGTGTGGGCTTCAGCCTTGGAAAACGCTGTCCTAGTTTACTCTTAAATGACTTCAATTGGTTCTTTAGCAAATGTCATAGAAGATTATGACTTTTAATAAAAGAACTTTCCAAAGATGTGGTGTTTTTATTTCCAGATGATAAAAGAAAGCCTTCTTGCTTTGATTTTGGTTGCTGTTGATTTTTCAAGTCTGCCCTTCTTATGCCTGTATGTGACACAGCGTCATCAGGGCTCAGGTCTACAGCGGTCTCTGTGGTGACGTAGAGAGCAGATAGCTTGAGACAGCTGTTTCATCTCAGACTTTCCTTTTCATTGATTTCTGGGATCCTGACTGTGCTCTGAACGTTTGAGATGGTTAAGTTTGACCATTTTTTGGATAAATAGAATAATTTCTGTAATGAGTTACAAGAAATTTGGGGTTGTCTAAAGTTGTTATGCATGCAAGCATTATCCTGAATCGTAAAATGAAAGTGCCTTGTAAATTGAAAAGTAGAAACTGTTTTTAGAATTGGGTTGTGAAGTCAAACAGAATGCTGAAATGTCATCTCAAAAGTTTGGAAAGTCCTACCTGGAAGAAGGGTTATGCATTATATTCAGTGCAGGGGGAAACAATGAGTTGATGAAGGCATCTGCTTCACCCGGGACTGAATGATTGTGATGGAATAATGCCATCCTTGGTCTTATCTAGGAGAAGGATAGGGCTTTCTAGAAACTCCTGTAAAGAGTTACGGTCTGTGAAATTCACAGGGCAATTTGACCTGTTCTACCGGGTCACCGTGATAGTCAGGATTTACTCAATGACAATGAGTTTCGTTTTTTTGGTTTTTGTCTCATCTGGCTGTTTGACAACTGTGTTAGGCTGGTTGACTAGATACACAAATCCAGTGACACTCATATATGTGTAAGAAAGAGCTTTATATCAAGAAGTCATTATATATCACAAAAACATCTGAGTCCAGTCCAGATTAAGTCCATAAGCCTGATACTTGTGCGTGAGTCTGACACTAGTCCATAAATCCCTCTTCAGACTCATGCAGCCACAAGCACTGATGCAAAATGCAGGTAGATCCCTGGCTGGTGGGTGAAAAGTCTTGTGGATCCAATGGCAGTGGCTGCATCATAAGCTCGAGCGGATCTCAGAGTGGCTCACCAGCATGGTACCTCCTTATGAGGAGGTCATGCCCACAAGGAGGCACCATCAGGCACCTGATTGACAGGCTAGACTCCACCCCTACACTTCAAGTTGACATGAAATTATGTAACTACCATAACAGCATAGTCTATAGTTCTACCAAATGTAACTTTTTCCATTGAAAAACCTTGATCCTCTATTGCTTAAGGCCCAACTTGAGATGAACCTAAGAATGAGGGAGGTTTTTTTTTTTTTTCTTCTATTGATACCAAGAAGAATTGCTGTTTTTCTGGCATAATATTGACACAGAAAATGTATTTTTGGGATATTCTAATTAAAATGTTAGAATTCTTCCTTAAAGATTTGATAACACCCCCATTGAGACGGATTGACTCAGGGACTCAGGGACTCAGACTTCACAATTGTGAGGCTGGTGTAGGACCAGGCAGTGTCTCCTTCTGTTCTACATGATGGGATTGCTCTGCGCTGGAATCGGCTTGACGACAGCTGGACAGCAACAACATCCCTTCAACTGCTCAAGTCCGAAGCTTGGAGGCTGTTCCTCATGATTCTTGTACGTTTCCCATCAGCAGAATCCAAAGGTTTTAATCCCGAACGTCCTTCAAGTGCATCATCCTTCGCTATTTTCGTGGCCACCATGTCCACAAAGTCGTTGTAATCATTTAAAGTCCATGTGCCTGGACTTCAGCAAAAACCGTCTAACTAGTCCTTCCATTTTTGCTCAGTTTCAAGCTGTATTCTTCATCGCACCCAGAGGGATCTCTCATATGCCTTCCGCTTTAAAACCGTCCAGGGCCCTTCCACCGCACGAGAGCAGCGCCCACCTGCGTGAAGGCCGACAGCCCTGCAGAGTCTGCCTTCGCCTCGCGGATGGTCTTCATCACCTCCACCCTTCAGTCACACTCCCTTCCTCTCTCAAACACACCCAGGTCTTTCCTGCTTTGACTATGCTGTGAAGAATACATTCTTCTTATTCATAAAACAAAACAAAAAAGATTTGATAATGCACAAGTAGAGATAACCTTGCTGGAAGCAGTATTACATAAAATAACATTTCCCAGGAATAAGATCTTAATGTACACAGAACTGACTCGAAGAGCGTAGTGCAAATTGGGATGCTCATAATTACCTTGGGCTGAATTCACTATCAGTAGCAATAACATTGCAACATCGGTTGCAGCCCTTCTGAGTTACGCCTTGTTGTTCTCAACCTCTTTCTTCTCTGAAGATTATAGTTCATCATGACTGGGCAGAATGTCCTGGAGAAAGCCAGGTAGTGGTCACACTCGGCCCAGGATGCCCGTCACTATTAGAGCAGTTTCAGTGTTATCACACACGTCCTCGCATCCTCTTACCCCCCTTCGTCTCTCCTTGCCTTCTTGTGTCTGTTGTTTTATTTGTATTTATTTATTTTTTTTTTTTGGTGAGGGAGATGGAAGGGTGACTGCATCACTCAGATTTTTAGGACAGAATCTGGAGAGCTACAACGAACAGTTATGGTTGGTTGGTTTTGCTTTTGGTCCAGATAACTTACCAGATCATGCATGCTACCATTCATTTGTTTCTCCCTCCCCATGTTTTCCTTTGAAAGATTTGTTGTAGAAAAGCTGTTTTCTTCCTATCCATTGTTAAACATGGTCTCGGGCGGCATCTCAGAGCTAAGTTTTGTGAGACAAATGAAGGGACTTCAAAAAGTTCATGGAAGCTGGAATCAAAAGATAATGAAAAATAAGGGCTTCAGTTTTCAACATCAGCTCCAGCAACTGCCGGCCAGTGTTGTGAGCAAGAACACCAGTAGTTTGGCCCATCTTTAAAGAACTGAGTGTACTCGGGATTTAACCAGGCAGTCTTTTTTTTTACATTATTGACTGAACAAAAATGGGTATGTTTTAAGGGTTTTTAAAGTTCTCACCACCATCGAGTTGATTTCAGCTCATAGCGACCATATAAGACAGGGTGGAGCTGCCATTGAGAGTTTGAGTCTGTGGCTCTTTACAGGGGCAGAAAGCCTTGTTTTTCTCCCTCAGAGCAACTGGTCATTTCCAACTGTTCAATGTGTGGTTCACAGCCCAATGTATATCCCACTATTCCACCAGGGCTCCTCTTTTTTTTCACAGTTAGGAAACAAAAAGAAGTCAGAAGGAGGCCTATCAGGAATGCATGGTAGATGCCTAATTTCTCAAGGACACTCTCACAAATTTCCCCTCTTGGGGAAGAGGAATGAGCCAGGGCCTTATGGTAGAGATTCTTTGGTCAAGCTCTTCTGGGAATTTTCTACTAAATCTCTGGCTAATTTTCTCAAAATGCTCATGTAGACATTATTGCTCTTTGGCCCTCAAGAAAGGCAACAAACAAAATGCCTTGAGTACTCCCACCCTCCAACTCTCCAAACAAAATCCTGTTGTCATGATCTTTGTTCTTCACTGACTTGGCCCTCCTTTCCTTGGATGGGACCACCCCCCACGCCCCCTCTTGGTAGCCAATGCTTTGATTGTGCTTTAGCTTTAGGATTGCCCCGGTGAAGCCGTGTTTCATCCCCCATTCCAATTCTTTGAAGAAATGCTTCAAGGTCTTGATCCTATAGGTTTAAAATTTCCATTGACAGCTCTGCTCATCTGCAGCTAATCTGAGTGTGATGGTTTGACACCCATCGAGCAGAAAGTTCATTCAACTTTAATTTTTCAGTCAGAATGGCCTACAATGTTCCAATGTTGGCTATTATTTCTGCTGTTAATTGTCAGCCCTCTGCAAGTGGGGCGGGGACAAGATTAATGTTTCCCGTGTAAATAGAGGTCGATGGTCCACAGCTTCAGGCTTCATCTTTAGCATGGCTTCATCCCTTCTGGAAATACACGATCCATTGGGAAACTGCTGATCTCTTGAGGGTGCTGTCCCTATAAAGGCATTATAAACCATTACGCAAGCTTCACCATGAATTCACTGTTTGCTTTTGCTTCACTCTTAGCACAATTCATGTTGCTCTGGTTGGGGCTCTTTTCAGAATGATATCTTATTCTTCTTAGGGCCTCAAACTAGATCCTACTCAGACATGTTGTAGCAAATTAGTAAGAGTTGATTTTGCTGCAAAAAAACCCTTGAAAGAAGGCATAGGGTTTCATAATAGACATTTCCTTAAAACTTTTAAATATGCTTCTTATCCAAGATAGGAATTCTAAAAATATATGTTAATATTTAGTAGATGAGACGTTTTACATCTTGTATCCTGGGGTGTATTCGAGATGAGGTGAGTAAATGTTTTTGGTATTGTTGTTGATTGTTTATTCATTCGTTTATCTTTTGCTTGTTGACTTTTTCCCCTCCCTTTGCCTTTTGAAGAGGATGAGGTGACTTATAAGTGTTGGCACGAGACCGCTGCTTCGGTCTTAAGGAATCTCATGTCTTTCTTTCTACCTTCTTGAAAACATTCATGGATTCTTCTTTGTGAAAAGGACCTGTATCAGTGACCTGAACTTACATTTAGTAAAATCTCATCAGACTTATATAAAAACTAGATGTGATTCATGAAGCTCCTTTTTTAGACTTTTATTTCTTTATCATTTCTTCCTTTGTTTCCTACAAGGAGGAACAATAACAACAAAATCATAGAAAATTAAAAAAGTTATATATAACTATCCAAAAGTAATAGGATTGGCTGTAGACTGGATGAAATCTTTTATCTTGTAGTGACAGGTTATAAGGTTAGATGCAGAACATCTCATTATTTTATTTAATTGTTTTTTCTTATGGAACTGGCATCGTCCTTTTGTATGAAAAATAACTTTAGGTAATATCTGTGTGGTGATGAAAATGTTGCTAGAGTTATATTCTAGAGTTGCTATTTTTTGTGAGTTCTTGGCCTTCAACTTTGTGTGTTAGTTTCCTCATCTGTAAAATGGAGACAATAATATCTGTTGTCTCAGGAACACATACAGCCTTCTCAAGCTTTAAGTTGAAATATTGAAGGATCCCATGGGAAAAGTATTGGAAAAAACAGGAAGCATTCAACGAAGATGGAAGGAATACACAGAGTCACTGTACCAGAGAATTGCTTGCTATTCCACCATTTTAGGGACTAATATGTGATCAATAATTATTGATCTTGAAGGGAGACATGTAAGCTTCACATGAAAGTACTGGAGAGAAACAGAGATCTAAGATTTGGTGGACTGCCAACTGCGATGCTGCACTGGAGGTGCCCACTCATCTATGTCAAGACATTTGGGAGACAGCTTCCTGGAAAGGATTTATACTTGTGTCTGTTTCAAAGAGAGGTGAAACAATGGGATGCAGAAATTATCAAACAATATAGTCACTATCACATTCAAGTAAAAGTATGCCAAAGATAATTCAGATGAGGACGTGGATTGAGGGATATTATTACAGATGTCAGATGGATTTGGCTGAAAGCAGAGAATGCCAGAAAGATGTTATGTTGTCCTTTATTGACTGCTGAAAGGCACTCAACTGTGTGGATCACAATAAACTACAGGTAACATTGTAAAGAATGGGATTTCCAGGCACTTCATTGTGCTCATGGGGAACCTGTTCATAGACCAAGAGGCAGTTGATCAAACAGAACAAGGGGATGCTTTGTGGGTTAAAATCAGGAGTAGTGTGTACCAGAGTTGCATCCTTTCATCATATCCGTTCTGTCTGTTGGCTGAGCAAGTACTAGGGGAAGCTGGACTAGATGAAGAAGAACATGGAATCAGGATTGGAGGAAACTCATTCACAGCTTCAGACGACGAAACCGTACTTGCTGAAAACCAAGAAGACTGAAGTATTCTCTGATGATGAAGATCAAAGACTATAGCTTTCACCTTAACATATGTGGACAAAAATCCTTGCAATTGGAGCAAATAAGATAACGTTAAGTGGATTGGATCCACAATCAGCATCCAAGGAAGCAGCAGTCAAAAATCAAACAGTGTAGCACATTGGACTATTTCTTTAAAGTGTGAAAAACAGAGATGTCATTCTGAAGACTAAGGTATCCCTGACCAAGCCATCATATTTGTTATTGATTCTTTTATATGTGAAATATGGACAGTGAATGAGGAAGACTGAAGAAGACTGGATGCCTTTGAATTCTGATGTTGGGGAAGAATATTGGGTATAGCATGGTCTGCCAGAAGAACAAACAAATCTATCTTGAGAGACATAAAGCCAGAAGGCCTCCCAGATTTGTGGATGATGAGACTTCATCACACGCACCATGGACAGGTTATCAGGAAGGAACAGTTCCTGGAGAAGGACGTTAAAAAATTATACTTTCTTCTTGACACAATTGAACTATAAATCCCAACTAATAATAACCCCCCCCCCCCACCAAATTTACTACCATTGAGTCGGTGCTGATTCATAGGCCAGGGTAGAACTGCCCCTGTGGGTCTCTGAGACTGTCACTCTTTACGGGGTGAAAGGCCCGTCTCTGTGGCTGGTGGCTTTGAACTGTGGACTTTGTGGCTCGCAGCTCAGTGTTTGTTGAAATTGGGAAAATGAGCAAGACTCTCGACAAGATGGACTGACAGAGTAACTGCCATGATGGGCTCAAACAAGGCAGTGGTTGGGAGGATGAAGTGGGACCAGACAGTGTTGCATTTGTCTGCCAAACCAAAGGTTGGCGGTTCAAACCACTGCTGCTCCCACAGTTGAAAGATGTGGCTGTCAGCTTCCATGAAGTACAGCGTAGAAACCCTAGAATTTTACTCTGTTCTATGGGGTCAATCTGAATCAGAATCAGCTCGGGGGCTACAATAATAACAGATACTTAGCGAATTATTTCCCCTTATATTTTGCATATAAATGTTCGTTGGCCGGGGATAAGTTGACCTCATTTTCAATTTCTGCTTGAGATTTTTGCCCTTCTAAAAGATATGCAAGTAAATCAGATTATAGGAAGGTAGCAACCACACATCTCTGATTTTCTGTATGTCATTGAATTTTCTAGAAACACTGTGTTGATTAAAATGGGAATTGCTTTCTTAACAGCATACTTGGGGGGCGGGCGGTGGGAAGAGCTAAAATAATTCTGTTTGCTGGGGCAAGAGCCCAGCAAGGTGGTGTTGGCGAGAGAGAGGCTGCGTGCAGAGACAGGAGACTGGAATTGAAGCCCTGGTCTGTAATCTAAGCACGCCTCAGCAAGCCACTCACCAGCACTGAGCCCCATCCCCTCATCGTCACTTGGGACAGTGTCACCTGTCTGGCTTTCACTCGCAGAACTGTGGGGAGATCAGATGAGACAGTGTAACATGCGTGCGTCGTTCTCGGTACACTGCCAAATGCCAGCTCTTTGCACACTGGCCTGGGTCAGGCAGCGTAACCCAGGTAGATAGAGCAGGTTTTGAAGAGTTTCGACTGATGGCCTGTTTGATACATGTGTCACTTTTGTAGCAGTGCACACCTATTCAAAAGACTAAAATGTTGGGCAGCTGTAAGGTTTCGTCACAGTTGACTATAAAGCCAGGGAGCACCTGGTGATGAATGCCTTTCTGAAACGTCTATCAGAATAATTCTTCCACAAGGCAATTCAAGAATTGCTACTGGTGGCCCCGTCCTTTCCACGGTTACCTTCTTTCTGGACTTCAAGTTCCAACTCCGTGACAGGATGACAAGATTTGCCTGCGTGCACCATGGTTGCGGTCCACTTAGTTAATCCAAACCAAACGCATGCAAGGACAGGACATTCCATTACTGTTATTAAGACTTTCAGTACAAGGCTCCCTTAAATAGCCAAGCAGCGGGGGACATACTATATATTTTTGGTCATTAATATCAAGAAGCAAAAACTCAATCCCAAACGTGGCCTTTTCTCTTACCTCACCCCCACCCCCACTTTTTGAAGCTTGTTTTTAAGTGTAGTCCTGTTAGATAGCACCTTTTAATGCATATTCCTGCGAGCCTAAAGGCTGTGTGCAGTTGAACTTTCAAGTGCTCCAGCCGGAATTGCTGTTCACTTTAGCTACTTGGACAAACACCAGTGTTTGATGGACTGCCCAGGTGGAGACCTGGGAAAGAAGGGTTAGCCACAAATTGAGTGAGTTTATTGTGGCTTAGTGATTTGCTGACTGGTTTCATTTGCTGTCAGTTAAGGTGCTCTGAATGTCAGTTTTCTTTGCATAATGCCTTGAAATAAAGACTGATGAAGTTCTTCAGATTGATGCCGCTTATATAAACTGACCCTGATCTGCCCTATTCTGCTTGACAATTTAAGTGACAGCAGTTGGAGGAAAATACGGCCATGAATATGCAACTGAAGGATTAAGGGAAATGCAGGAACTCATTCGGGGGTAGAAAGATACGTTCTTGCAACAATTTCACCGATGTCTTCAGTTTCATTAAACAGGTGATTATTATTCTCAAGCACACATAGAGAGTTGACTTGAATTAAGACAACCAAAGGGAGCCTAAGTCTTTTCAAATGATAGTGAATCCTTCTCCTCCCCACTTACTTATACTTGGTGCTGTCAGAATCACAGTTTATATATATGTAAAATTTGAGGTTGCTTATATATATTTATATAGATAAATATATACATTGAATAAGGAAGACTGTGTCACATACAACTCTTTGAAAAGAGCTGAACTATGAAAGTGTATGATATGTGAATTTTATCTCAATGAAACTTGGAAAGAAAAGAAACCAGCACATTCACACCCATATTCATCTATATGTGCATATACATGTCTGTATATGTGTATACATAAGGTGTACTAAAAAACCCCCCCGGGAATTGCACTGGGAGGAGCAGAGTTTTGGCAGTACCCATTTTCCCCCTAGGCGAGCATCGAGCAACTCTGAGTTAGTGCACATAGTGATGTCTCCTGGAAGTTTTTCTCTGGTCACAGTGAATTTTTTCATAAAAGCTGTTTTGCTTGCCCCTCTTATTTTTGTGAAGGCTAATTTAAGAGAACAATGTGCGGCTGTGGCATTTTGTTTCCTGCTTGAGAAAAATGCCGCAGAAACTGTTGGGATGTTGAGCACAGCTTCCAAGGACAGCACTGTGGGAAAAACTCTAGTGTGTGTGTGGTTTTCTCATTTTAAAAAAGGGGAAATGTCAATTGATGACAAATTTCATTCTGGATGTCCATCAACTTCCCGAATGGACAAAAATGTAGAAAAAATTACTGCACTTATGGTCGAAGACCGACGGACCATTGTATTGAAGAGATGGGGAGGTGATCTGGACTATCTTGGAGCTTTGTTCAGTGAATTTTAACAGAAGATTTGGGAATGAGAAGGGTCGCGGCAATATTCGTGCCTTGGGTTCCGATTGATCAGGAAAAAAACTTCGATTGGAACCATGCCACACTCTGAACGAACAGCTTTGAAGTGACCCAGACTTTCTTCCAAGGTCATTACTGGTGACGAGACACGGTGCTATTCTTTCGAGCCCAAAAGCAAACATCAGTCAAGCCAGTGAAAGACACCGCTGTCACCTCGGCACCTCTTGCTGGTCAAGCGAAATCAAAGATCAAGTTGATGCTCATTTGTTTTTTTGATGTGAGGGGGATTGTGCATTTGGAGTTTGTTCCACCAGGTCAGACTGTTATTCAATCAAGTTCTCTATTGGGCGGTTCTGAAAAGATAGTGTGACAGCATGCAGCACAAAAGTCAGGATTTGGAGCAGAGCAGATGGACGGTTTTGGCACCATGACAACGTACCTGCTCACCCAGCCATCTCAGTGTGCCAGCTTTTGGCAAAAACAGCATGCCTCTCTTGCTCCCCACACCTTACTCACCTGACCTCTCTCTGTGTGACTTCTTTTTGTTTCCTGGAATGAAGAGGGACATGAAAGGACAGTGATTGGATGACATAGAAAAGGTAAAGAAAAAAAACACAATGAGGGAGGTGCTGTCAGCCATCCAAACAGATGGGTTTGAAAATGTCTCCAAGAATGGAATTGCTGATTTGACAAATTTATTTAGTGTAATGGAGATGGAGAGTATTTTGAAGGTGATTAAGGTTGTTTTGTAAAAAAATTTAAATACACAGCTTTGGGGGAAAAATTCCAGTTTTTTTTTTTTTTTTTGCTATCCCCTTGAACGTCACCACGGTCCATTCCAACACATTCTCTACTTTCCATATTCACCATTTGCCCCCAGTGTCTCTCAACATCCATCCTGCCCCTTATCCCTGACAAGCGATTACATTAGTTATTGTCTCTGTACCTCTGCCCCTTCTGTGCTTCATACACTGGGAAACATACCAAAGACACCCCCCCAAAAGTGTGTGTGTGTGTATAAAAGTAAAGACCACTGACAATATTAAAATAAGCCAGAGAGAAAACCTCTGTCCACCCTCAATGCAAGAATACTTTGTTTTTTAAACTGGCATTCCATTATGCTCACCTTCCTGACACAATCGCTGAAGACAAAGTGGGTGCATAAGCAAATGTGGTGAAGAAAGCTGATGGAACCTGGCTATCAAAAGATAAAGCAGCTAGCATCTTAAAGACTTGAAGGTAAACAGGTGGCCATCCAGCTCAGAAGCAACAAAGCCCACATGGAAGAAGCACACCCACACCAGCCTGTGTAATCACAAGGTGCTGAAGGGATCAGTTATCAGGCATCAAAGAACAAAAAAAATCATATCATTGTGCGCTCACCTTCCAGATACGATTGCTGAAGACAAATGGGTGCTTTAGCAAATGTGGTGAAGAAAGCTGAAGGAATCCGGCTATCAAAAGCTATAGCGCCTGGGGCCTGAAAGGCTTGAAGGTAAACAAGCGGCCATCTACCTCAGAAGCAATAAAGCCCACGTGGAAGAAGCATACCAGCCTGTGTGATCATGAGGTGTCGAAGGGATGAGGTATCAGGCATCAAAGAACGAAAAGTCATATCATTGTGAATGAGGGGGAGTGCAGAGTGGCGACCCAAAGCTCATCTGTAGGCAACTGGACATCCCCTTACAGAAGGGTCAGGAGATAAGCCAGTCAGGGTGCAGTGTAGCAACGATGAAACATACAACTTTCCTCTAGGTCCTAAATACTTCCTCCCCCGCCCTCACCCACTACTGTGATCCTAATTCTACCTGACAAATCTGGCTAGACCAGAGGTACAGATAGGAACTGGAAACAGGGAATCCAGGATGGATGATCCCTTCAGGACCAGTGGTGAGAGTGGCGATACCAGGAGGGTGGAAGGAGGGTGAAGGGAGAGAACCGATTACAAGGATCTACATATAACCTCCTCCCAAGGGGATGGACAACAGAAAAGTGGGTGAAGGGAGACATCGGACAGTGTAAGATATGACAAAATAATAATTTATAAATTATCAAGGGTTTATGAGGGAGGGGAGCAGGGAGTGAGAAATGAGCTGATGCCAGGGGCTTAAGTGGAGAGCAAATGTTTTGAGAATGATGAGGGTAACGAATGTACAAATGTGATTTACACAATTGATGTATGTATGGATTGTAATAAGAGTTGTATGAGCCCACAATAAAATCTTAAAAAAAAAGAAGAAATAAAACCTCTGTCCAGAAACAATTGAGAAATCCTTAAACCTAGACCAAATCCAGAATGGGGCAAGAGGGACTTCAGCTGACCATGTATCCTATTATCCCGTAGTTCCACGCACCATAATCAAGTTTACAATCTCTGTCTGACAATAGTACTACGGTATTCACTTCCCTTGACTGAGTTCAGAGGAGGTCTGCCAGAGGCTTACTCTGAGATGGATTTTGGGCTCCTGCTCTTCTTCATGACCTTGAACAAATGGCCTGTTCACCATTAAATTCTGATACCTTCCCCTCCATTGTATTTGGATGTTGTTCTTCGTCATCTTTGGATTATACAGGCCGGTGTGCCTCGTCCCTGTGGGCTTAGTTGCTAATTTCTCACTCCTTTGAAGACAGCAGAATCATATCACATCAGAAATGCACACATTGACACATTGACCAACCTCACAGACTCCTTTTGCTCAGTGTATGGGCTTGCGTACACTCCAGTACCATATGACCCTGTCGACATAAGCATGCTGAAGGCCATCCCCGAATGGCACGAGTTTCTTGTAGCACAGGAGCTGTCTCCCACCAGTCGGGCCCACCATTCCATCGTTCCACACCTGCACTCCCAACACCAAGAAGCCCTCAGCGCTGGTCCTTCTTGACCAGACACACAACTAAACCAGACTCGATGTAATTTTGTGGCAAAACCTGAAAAGAACGAACCTGCGGTCCTTCACAGTCTCAGGTTTGCTACCTCACTGTAGAGTGTTTTCGGGGATGCTCCCCCAAGTCCTGAAGTGGGTAACACTTAATCGACAGCATATGCCCATCTTTGAAATATTTGAGAAATTCCCAACTTTGAAACACACCTCCCTCCAAGAGTTTTAGATAAAGAGATTTGGGGGCTTGTCCAAGCTTTTCAAACAAGTTTTCGTACAAGTGGCTCGTGTTATTGCTTCAACGCAATCTTCTTTATTATTGGTTTAAGCCAAGCACGTTCAGCCTGTGGGACGGCAGGCTTGATTGAGAGGGAAGTTTAGCTTTTAGTGTCTCGCGCTCCTTGCTTTCAGCCATAAAGGAATTGTGTAGTCGTGTGTGCCGCTTGAAAACGCAAAGAAACGCCAACAATGGTTTTATATGCAAATCAGGTAGAGCTTTAGTAGCTTTTATTTTTCTCATGGCTGATGTCTGTTTGCAAATTACAGGCACATTTCTGTTCCATGCGCATAGATATCTTTCACGGTATATCCTGCAAGCTAGAGCAGATGAAATGGCCTGTCAAACAGCCATGTCATCATCCGGCTCTTTCCCCACTAACTGAGGTAATGCGGGCTCCTCAGTCTCGGCAGAAGCCAGAGGACTCAGCTGGTATCCTGTCTGTTGCTGTAGATAACGGAAACAAGGTCACTTGGAGGTCAAGTGGCCTGGGCCACCAGAATGGTTTCAGCCGGTTTACAAGGGAACTTTAGTCCGAAATGTTCCCAGAAGTTTCACTCCTGGGTTAGTGGAGTCTTGTTTGGTCCTCCTCGTGCTCTGCACCCTTGCTGGAAACAGACCTGGTGCCTTCTGGTATCTGTGGTCTTCAGTGGCCAGGATGGAAACGAATGGAATCTGTGCAGAATAGTGTGCATGTTTTGGAATTGTTAGGGTTCCACTCCAAACTCTGCGTGACCAGGGCTGTTGCCCAATGATCACCTTAATTGAGATACTTTGAACATAGCTTGGATGTGTATATATTGAATGCTATTGATAGGTCTGGGAAATCATCAAATAACTAATTTAAAGGTATAAATTGAAGGGAAAAAACCCCACATGTGACAAAGCCTTTATTAAATAGTCAGATTTAAAGAAGATACAGAGTCTTGGTGGCTCAGTGGCTGCTAACTGCACGGCCAGCGGTTTGAAACTCACGGAGGGAGAAGGACGAAGCTTTCTGTTCCCCTACAGATTTACAGTCTCGGACACCGCAGGGGCAGTTCACGCATCCTCTCGGGGTCTCAGTCACTAGGAGTTGGCGTCAACTCGGTGGAGGCAGTGAGTTGTTTTATGTTTTTTTTTTAAGATATTCTTTTTCAGAGGCATTTCCCTCTAGTTTTAGTAACTGAGACTCACCAGAAGCCAGAATGCCCTTGGCATCCAAGACCTCTGCTCATTCTAGCGGGACGGGAAATGGGTCTATCATTTGAGAGTATTTTGACACCAATGTGAGAGAGGAAGTTGACTTTAAAAACCGAAATGGGCAGCTCTTCGTAGTCTATAGTTTTGGCTATGGCTCATATCCTTCCCGGATGTACTGAGCGATCCCCAAGCGCAAGGTATTGCGCTACTCCTTGGTGGCATGAGAAGATGGCGCCAACGATGCGGCTGAGGAATGGACAACTGAAGGCATTTGGGGACGGAAAGCAGGATGGAGGAAGCAGGGGAGGGCTGGGTACAGTGCCCTTGGCTGCTCTTCATTTAAGAAAACGAAATCCGTGCTTTCTTGGGCAGATTAGAAGAGGAGGTGGCGTTGGGGAGTGGAACTTGAAAGTTATGTTGCTAAACATCCCCAAGACACTTCCTTAACTGTCCAATGTCCTCGTCCAGAAGTACACATTTCTGAAGCTCTCTGGAGTCTGAGTTGGCCTCTGCTGTTAGGTAGCTCAGCATCGATCCTGCAGTCTATGAGACTGCTGCACCTGCAGAATGGGGTGTGAACTAAATGGTCGCTCAGGCCAGTTTCAGCTATGGCCAATCAGCTGTGATCCCTGTCACATGTCATGGAAATCTTGTTTTTAGTGCCTTTGGAATATTCAGAAAGCAAATTCCGTCGGATGTCAGAAAGCACATTTGTCCTCGAAACAAAATGGTCACTGAATCTCTTCCAGGGCAATATGGAATTCTTGCCTAGAGATTTTAGGGGATTTAGGCGCAGATGACAACCTGGACTGATTATGTAGATTCTCTAACCAACTTGAGATGGTGTACCAGAATCAGAATCGTGGAATCCTGCTTGTAGGAGTGTTAGCTCTCACTAATGTCAAAGAATGTTTTTCTGTTTCTTGGCCAGTTTGTGTTTACTCAGGTGTATTGCAAAATACTCACATTGGATCCACTAAGCCACAAACCAGTGCATAAAGTTCTGATCATTTCAACTAAATGGCTCTTTTCCCAAATTAATGTGAAGATGCTAATTAAGGATGCTTGTGACTTGGCTTCATAACAAAAATGAACAGTTATGTGAGAAGCCAGTGGTGAAGCATGCAGCAATGTGTGCAGTTGGGCATCAGTGCTGAGATGGGTACTTTTTGTGTGACATCTTTTGCTTTCCGCCAATGGATTGAGCAGTTTTTCTGTGGTAGTGAAACAAGTGGGAAGTGCTGGTTATGATTTTGTTCTGTCTCTAGGAAGCATAAACCAGAAGCAGATTGGAACCCGCTGCCTCCAGGTTGCTTCCTGCTCAGAAAGACTTCAGGGTAGAGTCGAACAGCTCCCTAGGGTTCCCAAGGCTCCATGTCTTGGTGGAAGCAGATGCCTGCATCTTTGTCCTGAGGGGTGACTGGTGGGTTCAAACAGGCGACTTGGCGAATGCTCTGTGCCACGAGAACTCCACAGAGACATTATCGGAGCACGACCGTTGTTACGTCTCAAAAGTCTTCTGAAGAGCTACTCTCAGTGCCGTTCCTGTTGCTACGGAAACACAAGGTCTCACTAACTCTTAAATTAGAAAGGACCGAAGGAATGTTCCAGGTTCCTAACTTCATCAAGCTGAGCAAAGCTGGACACCTGTGTGCGGGGCTCCTGCTCTGTGTCCATTCCTCTGCTGGTTGGTGATGGGGCCAGGCGACCAGGGAGCACGAAGGGAGGAGGGATGAACCAAACAAGAACCCCCAGTGTCACAGTTTCTGACACCAGGCCCAAACAGGCACCAACAGGGTCCCACCATCAAGGGCCAGTGTCATATTCTGAGCTTTCCAGAAATGTGGAGATCAAAAAAGGGCCTGAATGGACCATTGACATTATTTTACTTCCTCAGCAAAAAATAAAACAAAATAAGAAGTTAGTTTTTCCCCTTAAAGTAAGAAGAGGACTTTAGATTTTTAATTTTTTAAGGAGATAAGGGACTCTATTCTCCACTAAGGTTCAACATGAAATGATACTAGTAACAGCAATATAATATTTTCCCAGCTTCAAGAACATAAAAACAAAAATGTGCCATCCCTCTCCCCCTATCCAGCTAAATGATGTCCTCTTACCGTTGCCCTGAGAACTCAGGCTCCTTAGGATCTTGGCTTCTGCCTCTCTTGGCTTTACCTCCTCTTACTCTTCAGCTCAGTCCCTGGCCTGCAGAACCTTGATCTTGTGACAATCGACGTCCCATCTCAGAGTCCTTGTGCTCACTGGTGTCTCACCTGTCCTACCTTCCCTGCAGATCTCCAGCAGCCTCCCTCCTTCACTTTACTCAGGTCTGCTTCAATGCTACCGTAGAGAAGCCTGTTCTGATCACCTAAACCAGTCTCCCTCCTCCTCACACATCCTAGCTCTAACCGTGCTTTGTCTTCAGAACACAGGACCTAAGATGTATGTGACTGTTAGTTGTGTGTCACTAGAATTAGAATGGAAGTCCCGTGAAGGCATGGCTTTATCTTCTTTACTACTGTAACTTCAAGGCCTGGAATGTAGCATGTGCTCAGCAGGAGCTGTGGAGTCCGTGAATGCGGGAACCGAATGAGCTTCTCTCTTCTGTCCTTTTGAAGAGGCGGAACCATCAGCATGCACAGAAGAGAGCAAGGTTCGGAATCTGATTCCGGCCCTGCAGCGTCGTAGCAGTGTGGAGGGCAGGACATGATTTAGGGGCGCAGAGCCTCCATAGCTTCCACGTTCAGTGATGCTGAGTACTCCATTTTGCACGGACTGTCAAGGATTACTGACTATGATGTCATCAAAGAAAGCAGACTGTGTTCGATTTGCATGTCTCATTTGGGCTTTATGAGGGGGCTTCAAAAACTTTGTGAAAAAATGGAATTGAAATATAATGGAACTTTTAAATGAAAACAATTTGAAGCCCGCTGATCTTTAGTGTTTCCAGGGAATGCCCTTCCTTGGGTGAGGCGTCAAAGTCACCCTGCACAGGTGTGTCTACTCCTGGGTTGGTCATGTAACTGTGATCTCCAAGGAACGGAAACATTTCCGCATAGCCACGCCTGACGTTACGATTTTGACACTTGGACAGAGTTAGACTGCCTGAATTCTAGCTCTTGACACAGTCGAATCTCAAAAGTCCCTGTATGCTCACATCACACTAAGCCGTATGCTTGTGCACTTAGAATCGAAAGCTTTTCTGAAAATCATCTCCCTTGGAGAACCCCCAGCAGGGTCAGGGTGTAGTAGATGTTCAAGAAAATGGGGACAATATCACCTACCTTTTCTTCTGCAGAACTAAGGAAATGAGATCTAGCTTCCTTAGGACCTGCAATTCATTGTGATGTAACTAATTAACCAAATAACTCTCATTTTTACCAGATCTTGCTTTGCTACATATTAATAAACCCTATGGCAAATCCATAATTTACCTATATGATATGCATTTTGTAGACGGCTTCACTATGTAAGTCCCTAAAGTAAGGGTAATTGTTATTCTTATTGATCTCTAAATATCCTCTGAGAAACTCGTTCCTCCCAGAATTCTTCTAAGATCAGTGCTTTCCATGTCCATATGCAATGGTTTGCAAAAGGATTTTAAATGTCTCAGATTCTAAGTCCTAAGCAAAAATTGGATTGTTATTAGAGGTTTTTTTAGTGCTATAAGAAAGTGATATGGGGTTTCTGCTAGTAATTCATTGAATATTTGAACTGAAAGGTTAAAACAGATCAAGGAAGGATCTAAAATAATTATGACTTTTGCTCCATACAACTATATAAAAATACTGACATTATTTTAAAAAATTCTGTTTTTAAAAAGATGCTTGGGAAAATATAATTTATATTACTAAGGAATTCCTTTTAGAATATCAAGTCCAGGAGAATTCAAGCGTTGCTTTAAATGTAGGAAATAGGGTGACGTTTAAAAGCGGAACCTTTTTATTCATAGATGTTAACTACTAATTCTGTTGTGACTTACAGGGAAATAAGCGATGGATGTCTTATTCGGTAAGATTTATGCATGTTCTTTGTGCCATTTATACAGTTTAGGTCCTTCCTTGTACAACACACACACAAACACACACACACATAACCTATGACAGAAATGGTTTTCCTATGAATTGGCAAATTGTTCCATTAAAGTTCTAGTAGAGAAGTTAAAAACAAAACAATGGTGACACACAATGAATTTGAGAAAGTTAACGTTTTTAGAAGGCCTTCTTGTATTAGAAGAGTGCTGGTCGAACAGTGGTTTAAGCAGTCAACGCCTAATTGAAAGTTTGGCCACTCCACAGGAAAGAGCTGTGGCCGTCTGCTTCTGTAAAGAGGTACAGTCTTGGAAACCCTGTGGGGCAGTGCTACTTGGTCCCATTGAGTTGCCATGAGTCGTAATGGAATCTACAGCGATGGATGTCTTCTATTATAGACGCATATAGTCGGTTGCTTAAGAGCATGGCTTTGCACTAGATAACACTTGTGTTTGAATCCTGACTACCACATAATGAATTGGGATCCTGGGCCAGCTGCTGACTTTCTCCAAGGCTCTGTCTTTTCCTCTGGAAAACTATGCAGAAAGTACGTATGGCGATTATAGCAACAAATGAACTAAAGCATGTAAAGTACACATACAATTCCTAGCCTACAATCAATAATACATGTTAGCTATCTGGACCTCGTAATTTCTGGAAGTAGGCAAGAGGATGACTCGTCTTGCCATTTGGGGGTTGAGGAGCTGGCAGCTCAGGGCGATGGCATGGCAGAGTGAGGAGCAGAGAAAACCAGGATGACTTGGGAGGCCTGGTCCATTCTCTCAGGGAGAAGAGGACCGGTTTAGAAGAGTAGAGAGGGACTCGGCATAGGAATGCAGAGATAAGATTTATTGTTTCAGATGTTTTCGTTCATTTGAAACCCAGAGGTATAAGAAAGGCTTGGCAGTCAGCTTCCATCAAGTTGCCAACCCTAATGAAACCCACTGCCATCATGTTGATTTCCACTCATCGCAAATCCTTGAGAGGTTTCCAAGGCTTTGTAAATCCTTCGGAGAGCAGCCAGCCTCCGCTTTCTCCCTTGGAGCAGCTCCTGCTGAGAAAAGCCTATTGAGAAATTCTACTCTGTAGTACTCCGGAGAGGAGAGTGGCAGGGGGGGCGGGGATGGGGATGGTGTCTCCATGATTTCACATCGATTCAATCGCAATTAATAATAACTCACTGTCATCAAGTTGATGCAAACTCATAGTGACCTTTGGATGGGGCAGGGTAGAACTGTCTCTGTGAGTGTCTGAAACTGGAATTCTTTTTATTTTAAAAAAAAATCATTTTATTGGGGGCTCATACAACTCATCACAACCCATACATACATCCATTGTGTCAAGCACATTTGTGCATTGGTTTCCATCATTGTTCTCAAAACATTTGCTTTCCACTTGAGCCCCTGGCATTAGCTCCTCAATTTCCCCCTCCCTCCCCGCAACTTCCTCCCTTATGAACCCTGATAATATATAAATTATTATTATTTTGTCATATCTTACACTGTCCAACATCTCCCTTCACCCACATTTCTGTTGTCCATCCCTCAGGGAGGAGGTTATAGATCCTTGTACCTTTTCTACCCTACCTTCCCTCCGCCCTCCCGGTATCGCCACTCTCAGCACTGGTCCTAAAGAGATATCTGTCCTGGATTTCCTGCGTTTCCAGTTCCTATCTGTACCAGTGTATGTCCTCTGGTCTAGCCAGATTTTTAAGGTAGGATTGAGATCACCATAGTGGGTGGAGGCGGGGCAAGGAAGTATTTAGGAACTAGAGGAAAGTTATGTGTTCCATCATTGCTACACTTCATACTGAGTGGCTCATCTCTTCCTCTCAACCCTGCTGTAAGGGGATGTCCAGTTGCCCACAGATGGGTCTTGGGTCCCCAATCTGCAGTCCTCCTCTTTCACAATGATACGATTTTTTGTTCTTTGATGCCTGATACCTGATCCCTTTGATACCTTGTGATCACACAGGCTGGTGGGTTTTGTTGCTTCTGAGCTAGATGGCCACTTGTTTACCTTCAAGCCTTTAAGACCCCAGACACTATATCTTTTGATATCCGGGCACCATCAGCTTTCTTTTCTTTTTTTAAAATCATTTTATTAGGGGCTCATACAACTCTTATCACAATCCATACATACATCAATTGTGTAAAGCATATTTGTACATGCATTGCCCTCATCATTCTCAAAATATTTGCTCTCCACTTAAGCCCCTGGCATCAGGTCCCCATTTTCTCCTCCCTCCCCGCTGCCCCCTCCCTCATGAACCCTTGATAATTTATAAATTATTATTTTGTCATATTTTACACTGTCCAACATCTCCCTTCACCCACTTTTCTGTTGTCCATCCCCCAGGGAGGAGATCACATGTAGATCCTTGTAATCAATTTTCCCTTTCCAACCCACCCTCCCTATAAGCTCCCAGTATCACCACTCACACCACTAGTCTTGAAGGGATCATCTGCCCTGGATTCCCTGTGTTTCCAGTTTGTATCTGTACCAGTGTACATCTTCTGGTCTAGCCAGACTTTCAAGGGAGTATTCGGATCATGATAGTGGGGGGCGGGGGGAGTGGGGAGAGGAAGCATTTAGGAACTAGAGGAAAGTTGTATTTTTTCATCATTGCTACATCGTGCCCTGACTGGCTCGTCTCCTCCCTGGCATCCAGTGGGGATCTCCAGTGGCCTACAGCTGGGCTTTGGGTCTCCAGTCTGCACTCCCCCACTCTCATTCACTATGGTAAGATTTTTTGTTCTGATGATGCCTGATCCCTTCGACACCTCGTGATCACACAGGCTGGTGTGCTTCTCCCATGTGGGCTTTGTTGCTTCTGAGCTAGATGGCTGCTTGTTTACCTTCAAGCCTTTAAAACCCCAGATGCTATATCTTTTGATAGCCGAGCACCATCAGCTTTCTTGACCAAATTTGCTTATGCACTCATTTGTTTTCAGCAGTCGTATCGGGAAGGTGCGCATCATGGAGTGCCAGGCTAATAGAAAAAAGTATTCTTGTATTGAAGGAGTACTTGAGTGGAGGCCAGTGTCCGTCTGCTACCTTAATACCTATAAATATATGCACATAGATCTATTTCCCCATCCTCCTATATAAGTATATTTACATATGTGCATGCCTTTATTTATTAGACGTCTATAATTGCCCTTTGCCTCCTAGTTGTTCCCTGTATTTCCTTTTAATTTCCTCTTGTCCCACTATCATGCTCAGCAAAACTGAAGCTCTTTATGGGAGTAGAAAGCCTCGTCATTCTCCCTCTGAGTGGCTGGTGGTTTCAAACAGCTCATCTTCGCTGTTAGCAGCCCAACACATGACCATGATGCCACCAGGGCACCTCTTACAACACTACTTATAAATTTACCTCCAAGTGACCGGATGTGAGGTGTGTTAGGACCGTGCTTGCTAAGTGTGGCATATGAGAGTCTAATTTTTCTACTCCGTTATTTGAATGCTTGCAACTACGTTTCTGATTCTTTTTCAACTTGAACACAGGCTGTTGATAATTAGTTCATTGGATTGAGTATAACGGCTACATTTCTCCTGCTGTCATCTTCCTTTTCTATGCAGTATGATAGAACAATAGATGGCTCAACTCGCAGTGTTTGGTCTGGTCCACTTTTGCTTTTATTCATGTATCAATCCATGCATGCGTTCAATCAGTCATCAGTTTATGCAAACAAGTCTAATGCAGTGCAGCGCAGTCCTTCGAGCAAGTACTCACTATGGGCTCTCACATCCCCGAAGACACAGGACGGCACTCAGCACAGCCCTGGTCCTCGGGCTCCCAGGTGTAGTCACGAAGCTAAGCAGGTAAACTGGTGAATATCTGACACGTCAGTCAGTGCAGTGGGAGGATAAGGCCTGAGGGACCCCAAACAACCAGGGTAGTAGTTAACTCTGCTTTGGGGCGCCAAGGAGTTTTCTTTGGAGCTGGTGGTAATTGAACTGGATTTTCAAGGGCAAGCAGTAATTTATTAGGCACACAAGTATGAACTTTCTTACTTCTACCTATGAATGATGAGTCTACTTCTGTTTCTCATGCATTGTGTGTACCGTTTCTTTTCCTTGTTCATTAATGATTACTTCACATGATTCAGAATTGCTCCAATATCTAATTTCTTTAAAATTTAAGGAAAGCTCTAAATTTTTAAAATAAGCAGTTTCTCATCTTTCTTTACAATAATAAAGCCCAACCTCGAATTTGATTTTGAGAAGAGTGACTATTTTAAGAAAGTTTGGTGGGGGTGAGGCAGGAATCATTGAGCTTCTGTTTCTAGAGTATTTCATTAATCAGCCCCTTCAGATCAAATGTCATTTATTTCTTGTAGTTGTGGCTGCGGTTGGAACTTATTTTTGTTGTTGTAAATATAACATTTATTTTATTTTGATGTATTCGAAGTATTCTGAAAGACAGTTGCTCAACTCTCTGACCTCAAGCTCACCCCAGGTTGCTATAGAAGGGAAAGCCCATAATCAAAAATAAGGAGATCTAGTCCTTAGGGCAGATAAGAAAGTTAGGCACAGTGGCTTCTTGCTACCCATTATACGTAGTGTAATGTGAGCGAGGCCTCTGACATGTGCGTGAACACAGTGATAATGGTGGTGTTTCAATACATTGTCTACTCTTAAAACGTGGCAAGATGACTTCAGCTCCTTTGATTTTAAAACACTTGCTTCCTAGGTGGGTTGAAAGTTTTATGAGCTCAGTTCATTTTTGAAATATCCCATTTATCCATCTGAGGTGTGTCCTAAGATTGAAATTTAGGTCAGATGGTAACTTGAGTTTACCTTCAGTAAAGAAAATAAGTGTGCCGTCTTTAAAATCTGCATTCCAAGTGTTAAGCACAATAGATCAAAGTATATCGTATTTAAATAAATACTTTGAAAACAGAAGTCTCAGTTATTCCTGGCCCCCACCTCCCCGCCAAATTTCTTAAAATAGTCACTGTTCGCAATATAAAATTCAAGGTTGGGCTTTATTATTGTAATGAAAGATGAAAAGTTGTTTATTTTAAAATTTTAATGATTTTGCTTTCAAATCATGGAAGTTCTCCTTTGGGAACCACTTTACTTGAATTGCCTGTGACATTATTTTTATTTCTCCAGGCGATGATTAAAAGTTTCATGGATGTGTACCAGCTTGCAAGCTCTAGAATTGCTACCTTAGAGAAGGAGATAACATCGCATCGGAACCACATTGCAACCTTGAAAACGGAACTTCACACAGCGTGTTTACGAGAAAACGAGAGTTTGCAATCAGTAAGTCCTCGTCCTCCACGGTTTTTCTCTTCTTTGGGTGTGGGATCGCAATTACATATACGTGTTTGTTGTTGATGAGATCACTGGCCAACACAGATCTATTTACTTGTAATTTGGGGGTCAATGATTGATCAAACGACATAAATTCTCTGGTGTGGAGGCATTTTCAAAGGAAGAAAAGCAACGAACTTTTCAGTTGTGTCATGTGTAAAGATGTGCCTACTGTTCTGGGGGCTCACACGACACCATGATCCCTTTGTGTCTGGCGGTGCAGCTGACACTGGGATTTCGCAGCTAAAGCTTTGCAAGTGTCTGAAGCTTCAGTGTGCCCCATTAAGGCAGAATATTATTAATTATGCGTATAACCAAAATGGTAATTAGAACATGTGATTATTCTCTGTAGAAAACTAGACTTATCCATAATACATGCCTAGCTAAAGACGTATGTTGCGATTCATCTATATGATTAAAATTCAGTTTCAGCAGTCATTTTATGTTTTAAAATTTTAGTCCTTGATGAAATATGGGCTCGTTTAAGAAGGAAAACAATTTCTATCGTTGACATATGTGTTTGGAAAGTTAAAAAAGAAGCCTTTGTAACATAGAGAAATAAAATAAACATTTAAACTTTTTTTTTGCCCAGAAGACAAGCTACAACAACAGTGAGAGAGATTAAGAGAGTGACCAGTGATTTGAATGCCTTTTTTTCCCCTTCCTTTTTTGATTTGATGACAATGGATAAGACTCACTTGGAAGGAAAACCAGTATCCTGATACCCTCTTTATCAATCCAGGCAGGCTTTTAAAATGACGCGTTCAAGCAAACCGGGCCATGACTGTGGCTTGGTTCCTCAGGTCATAATACAGGTGTCAGCTTCTTGGTACAGCTGGTTCTGACCATGATATTGAAAACATTCTGCTTCTCTCTCTCCCGCCAACCCACCTTTCATCTTTCTTGCTTTAAAAAAACAAAAACAAAAACACCACAAAACTACAACCCTTAATCACGGACATACATACTACATAATGTTTATTTTCCTTGTGTATCTCCTGTAAAACTTAATCTCTATGAAGACACAGTATTTTTGAAGACAGCGCCCAGAACAATGCCTGGCTCACAATAAGCACTCAATAGATATTTATTGAATGCAAAACACCAGAATATATCCAATAAATGTAATAAAGCAATTACTCGGGACCTGAGATATGAGTCAATATGAGCACAACATTTTAAAAGGCTGTTATTTCTTAGCTGGGTTATTGCTCTATTGTGAGAGATTAAAATGAAGAGAAGTAAAAATATTTGAATGCATATACAGAATTTTCTAGCTTTTCTCTGAAACACAGTAAAGTTCTTTTCCCTGCTAAACCATTGATTCTGCTAGTTAACTTTATATTACACTGTTTAGGTTGTGCCAGTTTTGTTGGTTGTGCTATTGCGCATTGTTCATCACTGTTTTTCGTGCAAGATTAACTGCCTTGAGTTTCAGAGAAGTCAAAGTTGCTAACCCGAGGCCCCAGGGGCTCACGGAGGGGATTGCAGTAGCTAATTGTGTGTCTTGAATCTCAGGTTTATCTGTGAAATGGGGGTATTGTTACTACCCTGTGGCAGGTATGTCATTGCCAAATGCTTATTTCCAATCAGTAGGTTCTCTTTGTTCTCTTTCTGATGCACTTGAGTATTTAAATTCTAGAAGGTCCCACTTGTCTTGCTTCTTTTCTGCTGCTTGTGCAATTTTGGTTATGTTTGATGCTCTCTTCACGTCGTGCATGAGAGCCCTTAAGCTCACCCCCCTTTGTTCCTGATGGTTTTTTATCGTGTTAGGGTTTGCATCGAAGTCTCTGGCCCATCTTTCTTATCACCTTGATTTTTTATTAGTTACTTCTGTTAAGCTTACATAGGGTAGAAACTGAAGAAATATAAATAAGCAAAAGAGGAAGAAAATGAAAGCCACCTAGCTCCCACTCCTCGTGGATCACCGCCATTAACACACGGATGCCGAGCCTTTGCTCTCCTTCACGTTGGCCTTGGAGCGGAGAGGGTCCCGGGAGGTCCTTAATAGGACTCAGAGTCTGATGGGCCCAGGCATCCGTCCTACCAGAGGCTGGAGATGCTGAAGAGGAGGGAGACAGGAGCAGGCGGAGGAGGAGAAGGGGAATAAGAGGGAGGAGGGAGGAAAATACCTTAGAGGGGACTTTCCCTTCTCTACCTTCCCCTCCCACCTCTGGCTCAAAGACAGTGTCCTTTGGTACGAGAACCTTTATCTATTTATTTACTTTATAACAGTGGTCTCATAAAGTATTTATCATTTTAAAATTGACTCGCTTCACTCAGCATAATGTCCTCTAAATCCATCCCTGCCACGAGATGTCTCACACATTCACCATTATGTGTACGCAGCCGAGTTGATGTAACCCTTCTTCCACCGATGGGCATTCGGGCGGCTTGCATCTTCCTGCTGTCGCGCTGTGCTGTGCTGTGCGAGCATTCGTGGGCATAGATCTGCTCCAGCTGTGCTTGTCTTTATTTAGGGCATGGATCCAGTAACGGGGTTTCTGGATTATATGGTATTCCTATTCCCGATTCCATTTTCCACTGTAGTTCTCTGGCTTTACAGCAGGGTGTAAGGGTGCCAGTCCCCCCACCCTCTCCAGCTTTTTAATGTTCTGTTCCGGTGACCTTTGTTATCAATACCAGGTAAGGTGATTGGCATCTCTTGAATGACTAGTGAGTCTCTGATTCATCTTTGAAGAAATGATGTTGGGGCCATGTCTAACTTCCTCTGGCTACCCAAGTGGGAAGGAGAGTCTGACTCCACTTCTGCCCATGGATAGCTCCAATAAGACAGGGCCAGGCATGCCTCCATGCTCGAACCTTCTTTACCGACGCCGTTCATCCCTCCCAAAGCATTCCACATCTCTGCTGGCTTCAGTCGTCAGTTTCAGTGGTCACATGAACTCACACACCATACTCATGATTACGGGGGGTTATTGGGAAGTTAACGGGTTACCGCAAGTCAGGATCAGAAAATGTTCCGGGTACAGGCTTCTCCTTAGAAGTGAGGATGACAAGACTTCTCACGTACTTGGAACATATTATTAGGAGTGGTCAGTTATGCACGGTAAAGTAGAAGGCTAGCAAAACAGCGGAAGACTGTTAATGAGATGGATTGACGAAGTGGCTGCAGCAGTGGGCTCAAACATAACAGTTGTGAGGATCTTGTAGTGTTTTGTTCTGTTTTACATAGGGTTGTCATGTGTCAGAAATGAACCAATGGCACTTAACAACAATAACAGCTACTCAAGCCATTAGGAACCCTAGTGGTGCTGTTGGGTAAGTATCAGACTACTGACCACAAGGTTGGCAGTCCAAACCACCAGCCACTCAAAGGGAGAAAGATGAGACTGTCTGCTCCCATAAAGATTTACAGCCTTGGAAACCCAATATAGGGTGGCTATGGGCTGGAATCGATTCCTTGGCAAGCAGTGGCTTGGTTTGAGTAGGGCAGTTTCCAAACTTAGTCACTGCAGGGTTATAAAAATATCAAGATAGGGGGGAAGTGCAGAGTGGAGACCCAAGGCCCAAGTGTCAGCCAATGGAGATCCCCTCATAGAGGGGTTTAGGAGAGGAGATGGGTTAATTAGGGTGTGAGGTAGTATCGATGAAGAACACAGCTTTCCCCCAGATCCTGGATGCTTCCTCCCACCAACTACCATGATCCGAATTCTACCTTGCAGGGCTGGATAGGACAGAGGCTGTACACTGGTACATATGAGGGCTGGAGGTACAGGGAATCCAGGGTGGATGATACCTTCAGGACCAAGGGTGTGAGGGACGATGCTGGGAGAGTGGAGGGTGAGTGGGTTGGAAAGGGGGAACTGATTACAAGGAGCCACATGTGACCTCTTCCCTGGGAGAGGGACAGCAGAGAAGGGGGGAAGGGAGAACTCCGGATAGGGCAAGATATGACAAAATAACGATGTATAAATTACCAAGGGCACATGAGGGAGGGGGGAATGGGGAGGGAGGGGAAAAAAAAAAGAGGACCTAATGCAAGGGGCTTAAGTGGAGAGCAAATGCCTTGAGAATGATTGGGGCAGGGAATGTATGGATGTGCTTTATACAATTGATGTATGTATATGTATGGATGGTGATAAGAGTTGTATGAGTCCCTAATAAAATGTAAAAGAAGAAAAGAGAAAAAAATGATTAGGGCAAAGACTGTACAGATGTGCTTTATACAATTGATGTATGTATATGTATGAACTGTGAAAAGAATTGTATGAGCCCCAATAAATTGTTAAAAAAAATATCAAGATAGGTCCAGAGACACACACACAGGAGGAAAAAGAACACAAAGAGGACAGATGTATCCATAAGCCCACAATGCCAAGGATTGCTGGCAAGTTATAGTGGCAACTTCTAGAGGTTGAAATAGGTAAGGGGGAATTACTACCACCCCCTCAGTCACTCCCTGAATTCGGACTTCTAATCTTCAGAATGGTGAGAAAATCCATTTCTCTTCTTTAAATAGGACTAGTTACAGTATTCTATTGTTGAGTCCTGTTGGCCTGGGTATAAATCCTGGCCGTTGGTTATTACCTGTACAGAGATGCCCAGCTCTTGGTAAAAGTAGAGGAAAAGACGCACATTGTGAAGTTGTTGTGAGGGCTCAACAAATACATCCCCAGTGGAGTGTCTGGCCTACCAGCACGTGTGTAATACTGATTGCTTTACTTGATCTCATGGTACACATCTATTCACACAGGCATATTTTCTGTAGATAAGCAATCCCAGTGTAGTTTCAGGAAATGTGTGCAGTTATGAGGAAATCTTTTTATGTGTAAACAAGAGAACTAAGACTTAGCACATGGTAAGTACAGTATTAATGTTACTTGTGATTAACACTTAATGTAGTGAAATGAGGACAGCCAGTCTATGCCTATTATTATCTCATTACTATCTTATCCAGCCATTTCACTGGAAAATAATAAATAACAGACAACAATTACTAATAAAAACACTATATATCATGGTGGTATAATGTATATAAAGAGATTAATCCATTGTAGACATAAATACATCATCTCTAACAATTTTATCTGCCTTTGTGATATTTTCATCTCCTGTTCGGCAACCTACAATACCAGTGCCAGAGTTCAGCACATATTTCTCATCTATTGTACACTTGCCAGCACTTTAGCATTTCCGGTGTGTTGGTCTTTGATCCATTAACTTGTGCTGCTCGAGAGCTTTTATCTTGAGGTATAGTAATCAGAAAGGACTTTGAGTAAAGAGCTTTTGAGCCCCATACAGCCCAGTAGAGAACAGTCCAGCAGTCAGAACCAATTACTTGTGGGTATTTGGAGGTCTGCACACCCACAGTTGGGCAGAAACACATGCTGTTTCACGTTGGGAACATCAGATGCCAAACCCAAATACTTTGCTGTGAGTTATGATGCGGCAAGCTACACTACTGATTTGCCTCATTTCCACTGTATGTTTAAGAAATGTGTTTTGAATCCTATAGTAGCTTATTTATGAGAAAGTGATAAATTATACACTTATTTTGGAAATCATCATAAATGAAGTGGAATTCAGAAAGTTCGATGTCCTAGGCATTAGTGAGCTGAAATGGACTAGTATTGGCCATTTTGAATCAGAAACACAAATGGTCTACCTTGCTGAGAGTGACAAGTTGAAGGGGAATAATGTCACATTCCCTGTCTAAATCAGTGGTTCTCAACCTGTGGGTTGTGACCCCTTTGGTGGTCGAATGACCCTTTCACAGGGGTCGCCTAAGACCATCGGAAAACACATATTTCCAATGGTCTTAGGAACCGAGACACTGCTCTGAACGTCTCCAGGCGAGTCTGCCCACATGCAGGTATGCCCACATATGAGTACCGGGTGAGAAGACTGTTACCATGCTACACCATGCTTCAAGACAAAATTTCGCTTATTTGTCATTAGAAATAAATATTTCACAATATATAATTACATATTTTTTTGTGACTCATCACTATGCTTTAATTGTGTTCCATTTGTAACAATGAAGACACATCCCGCATATCAGATATTTCCATGACGATTCATTAACAGTAGCAAAACAACAGTTATGAAGTAGCAACAAAAATATTCTTATGGTTGGGAGTCACCACATGAGGAACTGTATGAAAGGGTCGCAGCATGAGGAAGGTTGAGAACCACTGGTCTAAATGAACACTCCAAGATTTATTTTGCAGTGCAAACCTGTCCGTGAGCGAGAATAGCTATATGAGTTCTAGGAAGACCAGTTAATGTGACTACTATTCAAGTTCACACTCTGACAACTAATGCTAAGATGAAGAAATTTAATGTTTTTGCCAGTGTCTGCAATCTGAAATTGATTAACCATGCAAAAACATGCTGATAATTACTGGTGATTGGAGGGCACAGGTTGGAAGCAAAGAAGGACAGGTAATTAGGGAATATGGCCTTGGTGATAGAAACCATACTTATCGTGATAGAATTTTGCAAGACAATCAAGGGAAAGATGGAAGGAATCTACAAAGTCACGGTACCTAAAAGAATTGGTTCAACTATTTCAAGAGGCAGCATATGATCAAGAACTGATGATGTTGAAGGAAGATTTCCAAGCTTCACTGAAGATATTAGTGGAAAGCAAAGTTCCAGGAAGTGATGGCACCCCCAGGGAAATGTTTCAGTGGATGCAGCCCTGGAAGTAATTCCTGAACTATGACAAGAAAATTGGAAGACAGCGACCTGGCCAACTAACTGGAAGAGACCCATAATTGTGCCCATTCCAAAAGAAAAGTGACCGAACAGAATGCAGAAATTATCTAGCAACATCATTAATATCACACAAAGTTACAATTTTGTCGAAGATGACGCAGAATCCGTTGAAGCAGTACATCAATAGGGAGCTACCTGAAACTTGAAACTGTTTTGTACCTGCTGTTAGGAAAGAAGCCACGTTTGGTAAAGCTCAGGGTCAGCAGAGAAGAGGAGATGGATTGGCACAGGGGTTGCAAGAATGGACCAAGAAAGCCAGGATGGTGAGACTGTCACAGGGCAAGGCAGTCATTGGCTCCTTTGCACCTTGGGCCATTTATGAGTTGAAATGCATGAAGAGCAACAACAAATGAATCACAGATCAGAGGAGCTTACTACTTAGTGTCCTTGCAGGACTGGTATGTTCGCATCCATGTCCAGACAATGTCTGACTTGATAACCGCCCAGCGATATGTTGTTAACGGAGGGACTGTATGAGGTCTGGGGTTCGTTAAAGTGAAAATAGAAGTGTAAGAAGTCACTGTCTCCTAAGTTCTCAAATAGTACTTTGCCACATTAATTTTTTTATTACCTTTTCTGGAGAGGACAAGGATTATTCGTGGTATGAGTATTTGAAGAAACTAAGACACAGAATTTAAGTAGCTTACTCGAGTATGTTACTTTTGTGTTCCTCAAATGCCGTGTCTTAGTTGATTCTGAATATTTATCATTGAACTTGTATAGCCCCTCACCCACCCTAAAGTCTAATTAGCGCCCACTTAGATTACACGCACTGCAGCGTAGAAGTTGGTCTGCCGGCCCAAATGTCAGTGCTTCAAACCCACCAACTGCTCCCAGGGAGCAAGGCATGGCCGTCTGCTCCCCTAAAGGTGTAAACTCTGGGAAACCCAAATGGGCAGTTCTGTTCTGTCCTGCAGGGTCGACTGAGTTGGAGTCTACTTCATGGCACAGAGAGTTGTGTTCTATTTTGTGGAATTAGGCATGCGCTTGGAAAGGCTAGCTTGAGGAATGGACATCTTAAGTGAAAATTGAAAATCAAGTGGCTAAGGGACTGCATGACGTGCTGAAGAAGTTAAAAAGTGTCCTGTGTGCTTGGAACAGAGGAAATGTGAGGAAGAACGGGAGAGGATAGGAGACCGGAATTACAGGGGCCGGAGTGGGGTGGCCTGCACGCCTGGGTTCTCGGCCAGGAACCCCCCTAAAACAACATCTGTCATGTCTACTTCTTGCTGTATGTGGGTGGGGGCTCCAGAAAGTTTGTGGGAAAATTCTGTTATCATTCACATGTTCCACAAATCTTTTGAAGCCCCCTCATCTATTTCTTTTTGTTTTTATTATGTGCAGTTCCTTTTCTCAGGTCAAATTTCCTTCTCTCTTTTCTTGTTGCATTGAATCTTACAATTCACCATTGTTTATGCCGCAGCAACACTCATTGAACCTTTGTTTCTGCAGGCTGCTTTCTTAGACCCAAACCAAACCAAACTCACTGCCATCTAGTCAATGCTGACTCAGAGCGACCTTACAGGACAGGAGAGAACTGCCCCCTGTGAGCTTTTGAGACTAATTCGTTACAGCTGGTGGTTTCAAACTGCTGACTTTGAAGTTAGCTGAAGTTCTTTGCTTGCTTTCTTTAAAAAAAAATCATTTTATTAGGGACTCATACCACTCTTGTCACAATCCATACATATATCAATTGTGTAAAGCACATCTATCTGTACATGCATTGCCCTCATAATTCTCAAAACATTTGCTCTCCACTTAAGCCCCTGGCATCAGGTCCTCATTTTTCCCCTCCCTCCCTGCTCCCCCTTCCCTCATGAACCCTTGATAATTTATAAATTACTATTTTGTCATATCTTGCCCTGTCTGACGTCTCCCTTCATCCACTTTTCTGTTGTCTGTCCCCCAAGGAGGAGGTCACATGCAGATCCTTGTAATCGGTTCCCCCTTTCCAACCCACCCTCCCTCTACCCTCCCAGTATCGCCACTCACACCACTGGTCCTGAAGGGATCATCCGCCCTGGATTCCCTGTGTTTCCAGTTCTTATCTGTACCAGTGTACATCCTTTGGTCTAGCCAGATTTGTAAGGTAGAATTGGGATCATGATAGTGGGGATGGGGAAAAGCATTTTGGAACTAGGGGAAAGTTGTATTTTTCATCGTTGTTATATCGCACCCTGACTGGCTCATTTTCTCCCCGAGACCGTTCTGTAAGGGGGTGTCCAGTAGTCTACAAATGGGCTTTGGGTCTCCACTTTGCACTCCCCCCTCGTTCACTATGGTAAGATTTTTTGTTCTTTGATGCCTGATACCTGATTCCTTTGACACCTCGTGATCACACAGGCTGGCGTGCTTCTTCCATGTGGGCCTTGTTGCTTCTGAGCTAGAAGGCTGTTTGTTTGCCTTCAAGCCTTTAAGACCCCAGATGCTATATCTTTTGATAGCTGGGCACCATCAGCTTCCTGCACCACATTTGCTTATTCACCTGCTTTGTCTTCAGTGATTGTGTCAGGAAGGTGAGCAGCATAGAACACCAATTTAACAGAACAAAGTATTCTTGCCCCTCTCCCATGTCCCCCGGAACTGTGGGTCCCATTGTTTTCTCCTCCAGATTGTTCATCTAGCCTATCTTATTTAGACAGACCTGTGGAGATAATAACATGCACAAAAACTAGACAGAGCAAAACCAAGCAACAATATACAACAAAACAACAACAAACCACTGACAAAGAACAAAATACAACAAGAAAGAAAAGCTTGTAGTTAGTTCAAGGATTATTTGTTGGCCTTTAGGAGTGTTTTCCAGTCTAGTCTGTTGGGCCACCACGCCCTGGCCCCAAAGTCCACCTTCAGCATTCCCTAGGGACTTCGAAGCTCCGTTCCCTTGCTGTTCTGTTGCACCCCCTTGGTGTTTGCCTTGGTGTGGGGTTCTTTGCTTTCTTAGAAGCTCTTTAGCTTCTCCCAGATTTTGACCTTGAGTGACACCATGTGACTCTCACTGTGCAAATATAAAATAACAAAAAATGAAACAGCCTAGTTAACACGGATCCATAGCACACATCTCTCGATTTTCGATGATTTAACATATTCCAGCCATTAAGGCTTTTGTTTTGTTTGTAAGCAGAGGTCTGGAGGTGGTATACATCTCTCATTGGCCTTACAGGTTCTTTCTAGCCTTTTGGATTTTGTAATGCAGTTGAAGAGGCACCGCACCACTTGCAAAATGGATGATAACTGAGAGTGACTTTGGGGCAATGATATTGTGAATCTCATATCGATGGGTGTTTCTGTTCTTCGGTGATGAAATCTTCTGGGTGGAACAGGAGTGGCAGGAGCAGTGTAATCAATTTTGAGTCCTTAGTAATTAAGTTGTAGAAAATATAGATGCTATTTTTGGCAATCTGTGTTCTAATTACCCCGAAGAGTAGTTCAGAGTGGCAGTAACAATGTGCTTCTGCGTATCTTTCCTACTAAGGAGCCCTGGTGGTCTAGTGGTTACGTGTTGGGCTGTGATTCACATTGTTGGCAGTTCAAAATCACCAGCATCTCTGGCAAGAGAAAGATTGGGCTTTCTACTCCCGCCAACGGTTACCGTCTCGGAATCCCACAGGGGCTGCCCAGTGAGACAGCATCGCCTAGAAGGCAGTGGGTGGTCTTTCCTACTAAACTGGATTCTAAAAGGGCTTTTAGTTTCCTGCTTGGTATCTCTACCTTCATTTCTATAAGGACCTCAAACTCACGGTGACTCCACCTCTGCCATGCACCACCTGTCTGAATTCTTCTCTGCCTACATTCCATCTCTAACTCATGCTCTCTTCTCCACCCTGTGGGTCCATTTTGTTCCATCTTCCTTATTTACTCAATCACCAACTCTTGTTTCCACCATCACCAATCTCTTAGACCCACCCTTCTACCCCTGCGGCTTTTGCAGGGATCCTCAAATGAGGTTTTCCGTGTCTGCTCTCCCACCGTTCATCCTGTGTGCCACATTGCTGCCGGAGTTATTCTTCCAAAGCACAGCAGTGATCAAACTCTACTCCAAACTCCCACTGCCATTGAGTCCAGGCAGACTCATAGTGACCGCCTCTGTGAGGTTCCCAGACTGTAACTGTTTATGAGGGTAGAAAGTCCCAGACGGGTTGGTGGCTTTGAACTGCTGACCTTGTGGTTAGCAGCCCGATGCTTAACCCCTACGCCACAGGTCAGACTATAGCTTTCCTCAATGTGCAATGATAAAATGAGTATGTGCGTCAACATTGATAATGTAATTTCATGTTGAATTTGGTTATGCTCAACACCAGTAACCCCTGTACAAATATACACTATTACATAAGTCTTACAATATTACTTGTTACCAGGTAATAAAAAAAAATCCCCAAATAATCTGAAAGTGTATTAGTGTATTTGTAAGGAGTATTTCCTTTTTCCAATGCGAGTTTTTTTCCCTCTTCTTGATATTCAATATGTTAGGAATTTGAACTTTTAACTCGTCAAACTGTTGTAACATATTTGAAAATTATAGTAATTTGATTAAAATGTTGCCTATAAGGCAAAAGGTTTAGTTAATAGAATCCATATGCAATTAAAATGCAGAACTAAATGTAATCAGGCTCCAGTGACTAGTGCCTTCGTATTGATAGTTTTACAATGGCCTATGGGGTTGAAAGTTTAAATGTTACAGAATACAATACTGCCGCAGCAAACAACGGGAGCTGGCCGCTAGCCGTTTTAAAGGCACTGACATTGTTACTCGATAAGGTATGAATATCACATGATCGATGTGCAGCCTTTAAGGCTGCTTTCTACTGGTGGGTGGTCCCAGCACACATGGCTGATGTGCCCAGTAGAAGAGCCCCACTCCAAGACTGCTCTAGAAATAGCCCCTGCCGTGAGTCAAACCATGGCCTTTTCCACCCCTTTCCTTTTAAATAACAGAGTTGGTTAATTCCAATGAATTCATTTAAATTGTATGAAAGTTATAGGCAAAACACTATGTACCAAGCTATAGACAAAAAAAATTATTTTCCTCCCTGAACTTACCCAAAAAAAATTATTTTCTCTGGACAGTTTTAAGAGTCGACATCCTGTGTTAGAGTTCTCTAATCATCACCAGCACAATTTACAATCAGAACACACAGAGAGCCGGTTCAGACCAGCTCATCTGTTGCTCTTGGCAGGGCCCCGTCATCTCACTGTGTGCAGCTGCCACTTGAGAGTTGGGGGACTCTGCAGAGAGCCAGAGCTGGGTGGGGAGCAAGGCTGGTCAGGGCCCAAGCACATAGGCCTGCTTCATCTCAACAGTTGCATGTGGCTTAAAAAGAGAGGGGGATAAAAATCATCTTACATTTTTTACGGTGCCCCCCCCCACCCCCACCCCAACCTGAAATGAAACGAGGCCCTCTCCTGAGCCACTGCACTGCAGGCATAAGAAAGTGTAACGTCTGGCTTCCAGAAACTGCCCCGCCAAAATGTGCTTCTGATTAGGTGGCTTAATTACAGCTGTGAAAACAATGTTGATTTAGGCCTCAAGATTCCAGGGCATGTCAGCCGTTATTAGCTAACCTTGGACGGCATCCACCATTTTAAGACTCTCTACCACTAAAGTCACCAGCTTGACAACTTTTTATTTAGGCAGAGAGGTTGCCAGAAGCAACACATTTTATGCAAAATATTGTTCTGTGGCGAAATTTCAGTGGGAACACCACAGTGGCTGTTAGGGAGATGGTTAACTTTATACTTTATCGAGAACAAGGAAGTTCTGTTTGTTAAAAACAAAACAAAGCAAACAGTGAGTTTTGAATAGTACTTTCAAAACTTTGACTGACATAAGAATTAATTTTAATTCCTTTAATTCAGTTTTATTTCAAATCCAGCATGTTGGTTTAACCACCCAATTTTATTACACTTAAATTTTCCTGACAGTTTCATTTGCTGTTAGGAAATAAAATTGCTTTTTTTCCCCCAACATGGGAAATAATGGTTAGGTTTTTTTATTTTTTTAACACATTATGTTTGAAACTTCCCTGGCCTCAAGCTGGTTTAGATACAACCTTAGTTTACTTTTGGAAGGAAAAGAAACTCATTATATTTTTTGGATATGTTAATATCCCTGAGATTTTTCTTTTCTTTTCTTCTCTCTCTCTCTCTGTCTCTCTCTATCTTTTACCCCATCTTGAGGAACATTATTATCCTCAGTATTTCTACCAAGAGGAGGAGTAACACTCTTAGACACTTAGATGATCTTGGTACTTGGTGTTTTTAAATCCAATTGTTTTTGATGCCATAAATATCATAGGTGCATTTTTGAAGAATCCCAGTTCCGTGTTATTTTAGGCCTTTACAATTTTCCCCAAGGCTGTGCACACTCTTTTATTTGTCAGTACTTTAAAAGAGTGGACATTAAATAGAAAGCAAGACCAAGAAAACAAGGTGGGCAGCTGAGAAGGGTCACCATTCTCATAAGAGTCTTGGAAGAAACTTTTTCTAGAAAATGCTTGATTTATGCCAAACCGAATACCCAAGAGAGGGCTAAATGATTTCTTTCAAATGAAATCCCCCGCACCCAACACATTAATCCAGCGATGTAGGTGGGCAATGCATATCTTTTTTCTGCCGCTTGGACTGAGTGGACAATTAGCCGACTCCCAACCATGTGTGGAACAAGGGCGTTTCTGTCCCCCTTGAATTAAATGCTAATGCTTCCGTACTTAATTTTGAGGAATAGGTGGGTGGGCGGGCAGATTGATGATACAGACGTGCGTCTTTAGAATAAAGTAAATATGCCTACAGTTTAAATAATGCTAGTAATACTTTCTGCGTGCCAGAAAGGATAGAGACATTTTATGTCTCTTCCCTCTACCTAATCTCTTTAATGGAATTCTCCTATCAGTCATACGAGAAAGTACTATTTCCTTGTATCATGAGATAACTCAGCACCGGTGAAGTGAGGTAACTTGTCCAGGACATTGGTGGCTGTGGTTTAGAATGGAACCCCTGTCCCTGCACCCAGTGCCTGTGCTGTAAACTTCAGATAAAGACCAGTGGGCTTTTTTCTTGGAAGATGGATTCCAGGGTAAGAGATAACAGGGAAACAGCAAGAGTGGCCAAGTTTACATTCAGTCTGCTTTTACACTGTCAAAAGAAGAGAGCATTTAAACTTGGAGAAAGTTTTATGGTTTCTGTGCAAAAAAAAAATTTTTTTTTCCTTTTAGTGAAAAATGGCTGTGTATGAAGACTGACAAACTCAAAAGGTCTATGGTTACGGCCTTTTACCTAGAACAAAAGGACCTCCCTATTTCCTTTGAAGTTACTTTATGCACAGAAAATTGAAAGTGTACTTCCTTCCATGTTAGACTGGTTTGAAGTTTAGCTGTGCAGCGTTTGTTCTTTAGATTCGACGTTAGAGAAATTGGGAAGAAATAGCTGTCTTGCTTGCCCAGAACCTTGGCTTAGGGCAGACTTTGATAGAATCTGAATTCACGTTATTCTTTTGGATTTCCTTTTGTCCTCAGTGTTTGCCTGACACCAATTGGAGAGAAACTCTTCCAGAATGGAAGGGGCCAACTGAGGTTACTGGGCTTTCTCTCTCCAGCCTCCGCCGCCTTCTTTCTTATGGGCTGTAACCAGAAAGATGCTTTAGGTTAAAAAAAATTCCATATAGATTATATTTAATTTTTCACGATAAGCTGATTATTTTGATAAATTAATTTTTAATCTTTCCTGATGGCAATATGGCTTGATTTAAAATAAAATGATTCAATTAAAAACATATTGGACATTGTGGATTCTTTTAATTATGTGTCCCTTATGCAGGTCTTGTCTTTTCTTGAGCATGTAATTGTTTTTTTTAAGGGGAAAAGAAGCATAAGAAAGCAATGTTGAAGATATAGTTCTATTCTTAATATCTTGGGGTATTACAATAGTTTGGTTATAATCTTTGAAAAATATTTTGGTTCCTATATTTCTATTTGCTGATCCCTATTGTTCAGGAAATATAAGTACTTCAAATATGCTCAGTGTACTCTATCTTAAGCAATTAAAAAAAGCCTGCAAGTTCAAAATAAGGTTATTAAGATAATTTTGTTTTCGTAAGCACATGGTTTTTCTTTTAATGGCAATGCTAATGTAGGAATGCAGTAATGCTTTTAAATGATGATTCAAGAGTGTTTAAATTGGTCCCCATGTCAATAGCAAAAAAAGGATCAAAAACTATATGGGTTTATTGGAAACAGTCATTTAGTATATCTCACAAGATCTTGCTATCATTATCAGATAGGGATACTTCTGGTGGAAGCAGGGGAAGCCTAGAGAGAGACTTTCTCACTCTCCACTTCTGCTCCCCAAACATCTTTGCTTCCCTCACATTAAGAGGTTACACGTCCGACTAAGGTTCGTTTACCGAGAGCATCCTGCTTTTGAGAAAGCTTGAAAGGCCCTGACAAATCAAGAAGGTGCCTACCAACAGTGGTCCGTTAGTTAAGTAGCTATGTGAACATGTCTTACTGTACAGATGATCTACTCAAGGCCAAGGGAGAAAGCAAAATATGATAACTTCAGTTATCTTTGTCAAATTATCCTTATTTGCCTTATAGCTCCTTAAAAACCTGAAACCAAGATGTGACTGTGTTTCTTCCAGCAAACCCTTCTGCTCTACTCTGTGCCGAGGCTTTGGGGGACATTACTCAGTACAAAAGAAGTCCTGGGGCATAGTGGGTTACGTGTTGGGCTGCTAACCTCCAGGTCAGCAGTTCAAAGCCCACTACTTGCTCCACAGGAGACAGACAAAGCTTTCTGCTCTCACAAAGGTTTACACCCTCTGGACCTCACCATGGCAGTTTATCTCTGTCTCATAGGGCCACCAGGAGTCGGAATTGACGGGATGACAGAGAATACTCAGGACAGACCTTGACTGGACATTTTGAATTCTTTCCTTAACTGCATAGCTCTATTTGTTTTGGAGAGAATAGAATATATGTTTATATGTCTCACTGTTCTCACTTTTGATAATATATATCAAAAGCTAAAAGTTAACCTATAAAGAGACCCAATTCTATGATACTCCATTCTATTTTATAGTCCAGATCCCATACCCGAATTTAACTAACTTAATGAATAAAGACTTATCAGAGTCATACATTGAAACATGACTCTACTGGTCACAGGTTTTGACCTGCCTTTGGATTTTGAAGTCTCACCTAATTGGTTGTTCCTTCAGGTTCAGTGATTTCTCCTTTCACCGACTGGAGGGAATTTACAAGGGGAGGCCAGGATGGTGCCTGGCTTGCCCCACCGGCTTCTTCATCAACCCCGGTAATTCCTTCTCAGTAAAGGGTTGTCATCCTTGGCCCAACAACAACCTCTTGGAGGTGGAATTTGGGAACCAACAAGGGCGTCAAAAGATGCTACTCTAGCAAACATCTCACAAAATTTCCCTTTTCTACCCCACTCACTCTCACAATAGATAGGTACTGACTGAGATGGCAGTGCCCTTCTGTTTATGGGAGGAGTCGAAGGCGCATGCTCCTAGCTTGGTGCAGTGGGAAGAACACACACTGGGCTCGAGAGTCAAGAGTTAATGAATGAGGTCGTGACTTGCCCCCATCCTGCGATGTTCTTTCAGGAAGGAGCCTGTTGGTATGAAGCAAATGTTCCACCATTCACTCTGTTCTTCCTGTCAAACCTCCAGCCTCTTGGTGAGAAGTCAGTGGGAACAATCTAAAGGCCTTCCCCCCAGGGTCCCCGGTCCCTTCAGCTCTACCTGAATCAGCCGGCAAGTTGCTGTCGAGGGCTTACGTCATTACAGATGGCAATGGCTTCAGCTTCCATGTGCGTTTCTTAATTCCATCAATAAAAGGAATATTTTAGCATTTAAATAACCTCACCGCATGCATAGAGAATTGGTTTGTCCATGGAGCTCACGTGCAGCATTCATGAATCAACACTTGGTTATTATTCATTTAGGTCAGCACCCCCGGGCACCATTGTAATTTCTATCATTTTGTTGTGCTTCGTTCTTCTTCATATTTAATTTGCATCCATCAATAACTTAGTTAAAAATAGGAAAGCAGAAAGACCACGGATATTTAAATACAACGGTAATAAGGAACTCTAAAAAGATTATGAAAACTTACCTCAGCTGGTCTTCAACAGGTCCATCAATTCTAGATCTGGCGTGGTTGTATTTGAGTTGCATCTTTGTGTTTCATTTTTGCCTAGCATGCCATTGTACCACCGCTAATTCTCGGTGAGTCAGTTCTGACTCATACCAACCCCATGCACACCAGAAGGAAACTGTTCCCAGTCCTGCACCACACTCACAAGTGCTGGGTTTGAGCCCGTGGTTGTAGCCACCATGTCAGTCCACTCCTTGGGGGCCGTCCTCTTTTCTGCTACCCTCCGCTTTACCAAGCGTGATGTCCTTCCTGAGGGCTGGCCTCTTCTGGAAACATGTCCAAAGTACTTGAGACTAAGCCTTACCATCCTCCCATCCTAGTAGACCAAATAAACAAATAGCAGTAGTGATAGCAAGGGATACACTAGTAAACCACGCCCAAACCAAACTCACTGCTGTCGCGTCTTTTCTGACGCATAGCGGCCCTATAGGACAGAGTCAAACTGCCCCTGTGGGTTTCCAAGACTGTAAATCTTTACAGAAGTACAAAGCTCCACCTCTCTCCAGTGGAGCAGCTGGTGGTTTTGAACTGCTCACCTTGCAGTTAGTAACCCAGTGCACAACCTATTCTGTCACCTGGACTCCTTAGCCAACCATCTGTGGTCCTTACGAATAATCGAAAGGAGAGAAGTACTCTTTTAAGTTCTACGTGGGTGTGAAGAGAGTATTTTAGGACACAGTTTTGGATTGGCAGAAATCATCCTTCCTGTAAAATGTGCTCCTCATGTTGGCTGTGACAGGAACGTTAATTGTCACGTTGAAGGCAAATTCACGGAAAGGAACAGAGCAGCTCAAGAGCTTGGTGTCAGGAACGTTAGCCCACCTGAACCCTGAACGTGCGCTGCTGAACCTTCAAACCAAACTGTGCAAGGAAGGGGGCTCTGAGCCCAACTGCTGGCTACCCTATCAGCTCTCTTGGCTGTTTCCCCCGGAAGGTTTTGAGTTTCGTATCAAGTTAGTTGTCCCATCATAAGGATCCTGTATCACACGCGTCCTGCTCAGCATGGGGAACAGCTCTGTCACTGTTGTTACCGATGCATTTAATCCAGTGACCCCAGAACTGGCCTGTTGGCAGAAGGCCAATGCCATCAGTCTGCGGAAGAGAAGATGAACACCATTGAAAGGAGGTCGAGAAAGCACTGTTAGTCCAGAGCAAGAAACAGACGTCATTCCGAGACAGCTAAGTGGTTCATCATGCACAGGTGCTCAGAAATGGTGCTTCCATTATTTCTGCAATGGGGAGAGCACTGTATGTCGGAAAGACCAGTCTCTGATAGGAAATCATGAAATGCCTTAACAAGGAGTTAATATTTATTCAGTGAATTAATCTTAGTTTTACAAAAATGGTATCTTAATTTTGGGGTCATAAAAGAGAATTGAGATTTTTTTTAAACCAAAATGAATTCTGATGGTTTATTATATGGTTGGAAATATAAATTTGTTTTTAAGTTTTCAGATTATCTATATTATTTCTGTTCCAATGACTTTGGAGGTCTCAGCCTAGTCCACGGACTGTTTTTTTGTTTTATTTTCAACCAGCACTGGTAGGCTCCCTTCTGTAGTATTAGTACCCACAAGAGATCAAAGGGTCTCAACTTACCATCGTCAGTGGGTATATTAGATCATTGCTGCCCATTCCGATCAGATCAAGGCCGACAGCTAAAGTTGGAGTCTGGCGATGAGGTATTTTTTTTTCACTTACTCTTATAGCCACATTATGCCTGACTCATTACTGTTTGTTCAACAGAGGTTTGTTGAATCATTCAGTGAATTCTGTTCCCTTTTGAAAAGTACTATCATTTTTTAGATTCTTTATCTGCCCATCATTTATGCAAGAAAGCTAGCTGTGTCCACACATGGATTGAATTAAAAGAAAAATTGCATAGTGAAGATTTGCTGGAATTTGTAATCTAGCTGGTGAATGAGGCCAGCCTTCTCACGTAGTGTAATGAATTGATAAATGCTCATGGGAATTGAAAAAGGACAGCTATTTGGACTTGAGAGGTTAAGGTGCATTTTTGAGATAAAGCATTCAAGTTTGATTTGGAAAAAAAAGGACAGGATTTGAACAAGGGAGTCCAGGCAGGGAGTGTTAGTTTGGGTTCTCCAGAGAAGCAAAACCAGTGACTCTTGTATGTGTACGCCTGTAGAAAGAGACTCACATTAAGAAATGGCTCACACCATTGTAGAAGCGGGTCAGTCTAGTCTGGTTCAAGTCCATGGATCAGATGTAAGCTGAAGGCTTCTCCTGGCTCCTGTAGCCTCCAGGGCTGACGAGCAGGAAGCAGGAGGACCACAGGCCAGTGGATGCTGAGCTGAAAGAATCCACGGGTGCACAATTGGATCCAAGGTCGGCAGTGTGCTGACGGCTCCTGGGATCGGCGGGTGACGCAACAGGAGGTCGATGAGCCAGCTGGACAGTCCAAGTCCAGCAGCAGAATTCCCTGTGGCTTCCACACACTGTCAGTGTGTGCTAAGAGTAGGTGCCATGCTGAGTGGGCTCTCCCTCGATGGAATCCAGGCTGTGACCAGAATAGGGAGGAGTCGAGTAATGATAAACAGGAGGTGGAACCGAGTTGCCGTTTTGCCTCGGCAGTCATGACCACTTTCTGGTTTGTTTCTGTAATTCTTCAAGTACAGTGAAATGAGGCTGTGGGGAACCATGGGGTCCTGATGTTTTGGAAGCTCATTGCTCTTTGCTTCGTCTGTCTAGGACGTGCTGCTGACCGACTTGGTGGCTGCACTCTGGAGGTGCAGTGCCTGGGAATCGCCCCCACGTCCCTGAAGGGACAGTGAGAATCCTACCACAGAATCGCCACTGTCCTCAGAGAAAGCCTTTGTTCCTCTTGCAGAAACAAGGGGAGCCATAGCTCCTCTCTCTGTTCCTGCAAAGATTAACCGAAGGGAGATGTGAACCGTCCCCGTCGTCACTGTTACTGCTGTGACCATTCTGTTCCTCTAGGCGTCTAGTAGCACGGTGGTTTCTTGGTTTGCTCTGGAAGGTGGAAGGAGTGAGCAAGCACGCACTCCGAGTACCGGCCCCTGTCTGGGCAGAGCTCTGCCGCTGGTGGCAGTGACCTTTAGATTCGCATCTTTGTAGCTTTGCCCAAATGCATGCTATTTAGTCATGTTGCAAGATCTGTTGTTAAATATGGGACTTACTGATGGCTGGAAGAGGCCGTGCCTTTATGTATTAATACTTTTGTTCTGCACACAGGGGTTTGGTTTCTAAGGTTGCAAGATTCACATTTTTAATCTGCTTCAGTTTTATTGCATAAATAAAAATCCATGATAATAAAATTTTGTTCGTTTAAAAAGTGAAATACACAATCCTAGCAAATCATCTACTGTGGGATTTCGGAGAGACAACAGATTGCGACAACATGAATTGGGATAATGGAACAACAAATGATGCATATCACTGTTGTCGTAAATCATTTGTGCACATTTTTATTAGAAACTTATAGCTGCACATATATTCTAGGAGTCCCTAGACCTTAGCGCACATAGGCATTCCAAATGTCTTTGCTGGGGGATTTGTGGGAAATGTTGTGTTTATCCTGACATCATCTGCTGCACTTGAAGTGCAGTCCTGCTTTCAGAACGTATGTGGTTTGTAATCAAATAAAATATCCAGCAAGTGAAAACAAAGGGGGAAAAGGTCCGTTTTCTTGAAGCTGTAACTAGACCTCAAGATATCTTTGCTGCAATTGCTTAGTCACATGTGACCACTCCAGTGCGACAGCCCCCATGGAAATGCGATTCACTAACAATCATATTTAAAAGTTAATTGAGTTTAGGAAGTCTAGAGGGCTTTGTTAAACATCACAGTGAAGCTATTATAACAGCCTCAAGTGTTAGGACTCTGTGGATCCCCTGAGCCTGAACTCTGATGCTGTGAACAGTTGGTACGTTCAATGTGAAGGCTTATCCAGAGTGGCTATGAGCTAACATTGAACCCAAAGTTTGCCCAATATTTATGTGTTCACTACAAGTATTCATTAGTGTTTTGTGTTAGTCCTCAAGGATAATTGTATTCTCTGGTTTGTTTTTATTTAAAGGACATAAAATACATTAACTTGTGGCTTGCCATGTTGGGCACATCCAATACTGGACACACGTCTATAGTTTATCTCTTCAAGTCCTTGGTCTGATTAAACTGCTTAACGTATGGGGATGGAAAATGTAAAGCCATTTCCAGGGGGGAAAACATTTGTTCAAACTTTAGAAGTGAAAAAATGTATCCCAGGAGGCTCTTCATTTAAGTAATCAATGCATTCAGATTTCTTAAAAATTCATTGGAATAGGAGATTTTCTTCCAATTAGATGAAATAGCCCATCCAGTCCCTCAGGGAGGTGGTGACATAGACATGCCTATAGAAAAATTAAAGACTTGATGTATTGTTTTGATGCTGGCTATATTATCAGTTCAGGAAAAAAAATCTTTCCAGAATCTGACTGACTTCTAAAAAATAAGTTTTCTTAGTTGTATATAAAAGAAAAACATATTGCCAGGTTTTTAATCCATCGCTCATCTTTTTCATGAACAATTTTTATTTTTCACATCCTACTAAAGTTAAGTAGTAATCGAAGAAATATCCAATTATATGGCGTACCTCCACATGCTCTGTACTTTGCCAAGAGCTAGGGATGTCGGGAGGACTAAGAGCAGCAAGGAGTATTTATTGAGTGCTTCATCTGTGCCAGGCATTGTGCGGAGAGTTCACCCACGTCACCCCACTGGATCCTCATCAGTTCTCCCTGGAGTAGGGTATCAGCTCCTGCTTTTAGATGACAGGAGCTGTCAAGTACAGAATCCAGGATTTGAATTCGGGTGTGATGTGACCAGGGCCATCTTCGCTCTTTCACCCTACATTATATTCCATTCCTGGTGGGATGAAGTCAGGTGTTTTCTCTTGAGGAGATGATTTGGCGATAATAATGGATGCAACCAGCAATATTAAAAGAAGTTCCTGATGGCAGGGGGTGGGGTGGGGGGAGGGAGGGAAGCAAGAAGAGCTGATAGCAAGGTCTCAAGCAGAAAGAAAATGTTTTGAAAATGATGATGGCAACGTATGTACAAAGGTGGTTGATACAGTTGATGTGTGGATGGTCTTGGAAGCTGTACACTAGCCAGAATGCTCCTTAGAGCGAGGATGACAGGACTGCCTCTTCCCTGGAAAAGGACATTGGCCTTAGCAAAGTGGAGGTGAGCGGGGAAACCGGAAGCCCGTTTACGAGATGGACTGACTGACAGACTGACGCAGTGGCTGCAACAACAGGCTCAAACAGCAGTAATTGGGAGGCTGGCACCAGACCAGGCAGCGCTGGTACAGAGGGTGGGTATGACGGGACCTGACCCCGTAGCACCCAAAAGCAATAAAGAGCTTTAGCAACAATTTCAGCAACAATTTCACTTGTGCACACGCAGTCGTGATATTTTAGGCATTCTAGTAGCTCAGGGTGTTAATCTAAGCAATCGTCATTTCGTTCATTGCTCCTGTGGAAAGAAGGATATTAATTAATAGGAGCCAGGGAAGTTTCACCGCTGCGCAGCAATACTGTCAGGATCTATCCCTGCCTGGAGCTTCAGATCAGACGCGCACAGGCTTCAGTTGACAAGTTCTCGTCTTTTGTAGAGGTGATTCAATTTGAAGGCATGCCACAAACCCACTACAAATTGAAAGTGTGATTCCAGAAGCTTCACAAGTTTTCCCTGACTGATAAGGTGGCAAGGTAGGACCACCCTGGTAGGAAGTCATTCTTAACCCCCTCCCCCCCAAAAAAATCCACTGCCATCAGGTTGATACTGACTCACAGTGACCCTAGGACAGGCTAAAACTGGTCCTGTGAGATTTTGAGACGCTACCTCTTTATGGGAGTAGAAAAACCCCATCCTTCTCCCTAGGGTCAGCTGGTGGTTTCAAACTGCTGACCTTGAGGTTCACAGCCCAGCTGGTAACCACTATGGCTCCTCTGCTGGGAGGCTGGAATTCCCCATCTCTGTCATTAGATTTTTAGTTGGGTTACTGAGAGGTTATTTAGAATGAAGTCATAGCTCTGCTTTACCAATCTCTGTGAATCTTGAGAAGGGTCTGCAGATGGTCTGAAAGGACCATCGTAGAGATGTCGATAACAGACTGGTCCTACCCATAAGTCACCTCTTCTGTGGTGCTTCTGCACATAGCTTTACAAATGTAGGCTTCTGGGGGCAGTATAGATGATGCTACCTTTCTTTCATGCTATGTAACATTGGTTCCTCCCGCCTCCTCTTCTTCTCCTCAATTTTCAGATCCCTGAGTGCCCATAAATGAACCCTAATTATATATCAAGGTTTGGCCACACGGGGAAGTGGGAGAAAAGGTGCAGACCACTCGATAGTTTTTTAAAATAACTAACAGATTACAGTTGTTAGCCACACACCTCATCTGCAATGAGAAGTAGCATGACTCTGTGTGTGTGTGTGTGCTTATCCACACACTCATGCATAATCGAGATGGCCAGGAAGTGCATTTTTATTAATTCTGGCTTTATTGTTCTGCCCTGAACGGACAAATGCTCTTTCTGTCCTCCAGATCATGCACAATACTGGTATTAATGAGATGAAGGGCAAACGAACTATCAATGGACTTCGATTCTATATTAAATCTTGATAACCTGAAAACCAAACCTTCCTCTCAGTAGGACCAAGGACTGATGGGGAATTTCGCTACAGACATGCAGGGGGTCTGTTTCCCAGCCACTTAACGCATCTCTATAATATTCCCGATTCCTCTGCAGCTCGCCGAACGGAATGGCTAAACTGCAGCCACACTCGTTCGGCGCGCGCAGGCAAGACGGAGAGCAGTGAAACAGCTTGCTGTGTGTGAGCGGTTCGAGGGCAGGCAGACGCCGGGCTCCTTGACCACCTATTATGAAGCTCTTTGCTGCCGTGTCAAGTGAAATCGAGTTAATTGGGTGAAGCTGTGGAGCATGTTAGGGGCCTGGTACAGGGTTGCTGTCTGACAGCTGAATGTCAGCGGAAGCCAGTCAAGTGTGGCTGAGAGACAGAGCCCTGTCACAAAGTTCTCGCAGACTGGAGCACAGTTAGGGAGCTGAAATCTGCTTCCGTCTCACTTTGTCCCTCATTGAAGCCAAGCACCTTAAAAGATTTTACACTGTGTGTATCAACCCTTGCTCCCTAAGCGCTCCCCGCGCTCCCCGTGCTCCCCCCCCCCCAAACTGCCCTGCATTCAAATGCCTGAACAGAAGATGCTAATGTTTAGCAAAGTGAATGTAAATTCCCTCTTTCTCCCTTTATGCCCAAGCAGATAGACATTCAACTCAAAGGAAACTTTGAAGGTTTATATCAAACAATTAGACTGCCTCCAAATTTAGCTTATAATAGAAGCCTTTTCTCTGGAGAGTATGAAACTTGACAATTAAAGCAGTGACATAAGGAATCCATTTCCCCGTTACTTAGAAAGCCTTGCTTTAGGGGAGCAAGGGTTCCTGCAGGGGTGTCTTGAGAATGGACACCTGCCAAGAAACCTTTCCCGTGTCTTTTGTCGCTGGATTCCTGCCCCACCCCGTCGTGTCCCACTAAGTAAAACTGCTTTAAATCAACGACACCAGAAGGCCAAGAGAGAGAAACCGAGAAAGGAACAGGCGACAACGCCCCCACCCACCCACTACACACACACACACACACACACACACACACACACACACACGCCTTTCTGAAATGCAAGAGACTGGGACAGGCGGCAGAGACGACAGCTGGAATGAAGAAGAAGGAAGGGGGGAAAATGAGACCTGGTGAGATAAAAACACCTGGGAGAGGAAAGCTTAAGAGAAAGCGTGCCCTCCTTGCTGGCGTCCTTCACGAGATGGGTTGGAGTAAGCCCTTTCTTTCGTTCTCTGTCAGGCACACAGGTGCCTGCTCTGCGCCAGCTATGAGTGATAAAGAGGCAGACAGAGGAAACCGTCTCTGCCAGCAGGGAGGACCGCTCCCAGCCAGCACTGGCCATTTGACCCTCATGTCGTGATGGAAAGGTGGCTCTTGAGCAACGGGCATGTGGCTCCTGCCACCCAGGAGGCGACCTCTAATGTTCATTGTAATGAACTTGACAGCACAGAGCAACTCGTGCCTAGAGTCTGCTGTACTGAACAGAACGAGTCTCAGTCAACAGAGCGATGTGGTCACTTGCATGTCTGCGTGGGATGCCCCAAGAGCCCAGAGGGGTGAGGGGGGACATCTAATGTCTGACCGGGCAGGCCTGGGGAGAGAGGGGGCCTCAGGTGAGGCTTGCAAAGGAGTAGGACTCCAGCTGTGGAAGAAGCTGCTTTCTAAGGGGAAAAGCAGGGCTCAAAAATCCTTCCAAGGCAGCCCAAGCCTTGTGACTGCAGAGCAAAGCGGTGCGCTGTGGGAATCTGCCTGCCTCTGACGGTCCCCTCCAAGGGCATGGCCCGCACATTTGTCCAGTGGTCACAGACCGGATGCAATAATCTAATCACAGAAGAGCCTCAAGTCACCCTGAGCCTGAGCTGCATTTCAAACAAGCCCAGGCCTTAAAACAGAGTTGTTGTTTGATGTGGAGGCTTTTACCATAGTTGGTTTGCCTGGGGCTTTGGTGAATGAGGACTGGTAGGGTTTTGTGTATAGGTAGGTACCTGGAACAGGAGATGGGAGCTGAGAGCACTTCTGTGTGCCCGTCCTCCCTGCAGGTGTAAGGACGGGCAGACACCTGGAGCAGGAGATGGGAGCTGAGAGCATTTCTGTGTGCCCGTCCTCCCTGCAGGTGTAAGGATGGGCAGCCACCTGGAGCAGGAGATGGGAGCTGAGAGCATTTCTGTGTGCCTGTCCTCCCTGCAGGCATACAGATGGGCAGGCAGGCACCTGGCCTCTGAGGAAGAGGCCCTCCAGGTGGAAGCTGCAGGGACTGGTTCATGAGAAACACTCTGCGTTTTCACGGTTCTCGGGTGACAGAGGGGGAAGGCCTAGCCTAAGGTCAGTCTGGGTCTAGCACAGTGCCCCATTGCACAGTGAGCCCTGTCATACCCTGGGGCAGGACCCGGGGTAGGCGTTTTGGTTACCCACAAGTTCTTGCAGGGTCCCTGTGCTGGGAACTGGAGGTCTTCTTGTGTGCGCCGGGCAGGGAGAAGCAGGGCCCACGGACTCATTGCTGGGTCTCGTCTGCATCCACGCAACAAGAGACTGGAAAACTCCCTGGGCCGTTGTACGTCAGAGCCAGCGCTACAAAGCACAGCAGCTGTTGTGGCTCTGTGGTATTTCGGTGAATTATCATTTAAGAAGGACTGGCTCGGCATGCTGATCTGTGGAGGACAGTGTGAGCTCCGAGGACAGGGGTTTTGTGTGCTTGGCTCGCTGCTGGACCCCAGAACTTTCACAGTCTCTGGGTCGTAGTCACTGTAGGCCCTCAGCAGAGCTTGACTGAAAGCATTCCTAAAGAGGGCTGCTTTAGGATGCGAAGGGCAGATTTGGGCTGAGAGGTGCTTTCCGCATCGATTCAGACGCGGGAAGCCTATCATATGGAATTGATCACGCAGGGAGCAGATCCCTGAAACGTAACCTGCAGGTCCATTATTTCGGAATTCCGCGGCCGCTGCGTTGTTCTCACAGTTTCCGTAGGATGTTCTCCCTCGGGCTGGGTTTGGCTCGAGACCCCTGGAAATGGCCTCCCGTCCTATCAGAAATAGCCCGCCTGCCTATCATGTAGAGGAAATGTCATTGCCAGCTAAGTGATTTGTCTTGGAACCAACTCCCCAGTGCTTGTCGTGATTCGAGGGCATTCCACAGATGTGAACCCCGGGCCACGTGACTCGCCTCCCGTCTGAAGTGCCCGTCTCTGCCTGAGAAATAGAACACGTTCTTTTAACTGAAGGTAGTCCCTCCGGAAAGGCCCAGCCAGGAGCAGATCAAAGCGTCCCAGCCCTGGGGACAGTAGGATTTATGCCTGGAGGGTAAGGGGATGGAGCCTGCCCGCAGCGTCCCAGGGTGGTACAAGATTGAGGGCCCCTGGAGGCGGCACTGGGAAGGAAGACTCCCGGAAGGGGGAAAAGCCTGGGCTTCCCATTCTGCAGTATGAATTCCTAGCTCTTTTTGTTGTGATGTGTGAGCGAGCCATTGTTGTATTGTTAGTCGGCTTTGGGGAGAGTTTTCTCTTCTCAGGGATTCTTTCCTTCCCCTGCTCTGTACCTGAGCACGGATCGGCTAGTTGCCTCCCAGAAAAACAGACCGCCGAGAGGTCAGAGTTTATAGCCTCCAGATTATTACTAAAATTTTGACATTGCATTAAAAAAGAGAGTTTTATAACTGTGAGAGGAAATTCTTCAGTAATGAAAAAGTGGTCAGAAACTCTTGCCTAATAGTTCCCAGAGAGAGTGTGACATGTGTACATTTTGACCACAGAAGCCGTAATCTGGCAGCTGGAAGTGAAACGGAGTCATCCACATTGTAAGCAGTTGCTCGGCACAAGAAGCTGCCTTTGTACAGCGGTGAGGTCCAAGTGCCTGAGCATGGTGGGCTGTCTAGGAGCGTCGAGTCAAGGTCAGCTTGTGAATATGAGTTAGATACTTGAAAATGTTGAAATAAGACAGTGTTCTCTGCTAAAGCAAAACCTATTCACAGCTTGCAAAACGTCTCGTTATAGGCCCACCCTCTGAGACCTTTCACGACCCAATTACATCTTTCATTTGACCACTCGTTTCAGAGTCATAACGACACTAACCTTGAGGTTTAGGTGTATAGAAAATTAGTCTTTTTAAATAAAGGGCTTTTATCTGTAAAAGTAAAGCATGCCTATAGAAGATAATTAGGAAAACATGAATATAAAAAAGAAAAATCCAACCATTGTGTGTGTGTGTGTGAGAGAGAGAGAGAGAGAGAGAGAGAGAGAGAGAGAGAGAGTGTGTGTGTGTGTGTGTGTGTGTGTGTGTGGTGCCACTGAGTTGTCGACCCACGGTGACTCCATGACCACAAAACAAAACATGGTCCATCCCACGCCAGCCTCACTGCTGTTACCTCCGAGCCGGTTGTTGCAGGCACAGTGCCGGTCCATCTGATGGAGGGCCCTTCTTCTCTTCGGCTGACTGTACCATGCCTGCTGACCTTCTGCAGGAACTGGTCTCCCCTGAGAGCACGTCCAACGTGCGTCAGACAAGTCTTGCCATCCTGGTTTCTAAGGGCGTCTCCAGCGCAGGCTTGTTTGTGCTCCTGGCAGCCTACGGTGTAACCGGATTCAATATGTTCCACTAGCATCACTTCTGCTTTCTTCTTTCTTCACGGCTTAGCCCTCCCACGGATAGGCTTGGGTGAGGGGCACCTTAGTCCCCAGGGTAACCTCTGGGTCCTTTAACACTTAAAAGGGGCTACTGTGATGTTGCGTGCAACTATTTTGCTCCACAGTCTAATGCGCAAGGCTCAGTACATAGACAGCCGGTGGGCCAGACCTGCCCGTGCTTGGTTTTCTTTAGCCTATACGCTGAGAATGACTTTTCTACTTTTTTAATGGGTGAGAGAAAAACAAAAGAAGGATACATACATCCCATGATATGTGAAAAAATATGAAATTAAATGAAAATTTTAGTGCCCATAAATACAATTTTATTGGCACGCAGCCTTGCTCATTCATTTGCGTATTGTCCAGGGCTACTTTTGTGCTACACTATCAGAGACAAATAGTTACAACAGAGGACATTTGGCTTATAAAACCTGAACCATTACTATCTGTCCCTTCACCGAAAAGGCTTGCTGACCTGGGTGCACTCTAAGGATTGTCTGTGCTACCAAAGAGTCACCAGCCTGAGTTGTATAACCACAGAACGTTCTATCAAGTCGTTATGACCTGGCTTACTTAATGATACTTCTGTTGTTGCACATTGGAGTATTTACACTTTTCTCCGATATTATTCATATAAAGAACCGTATCATCAATGGAATTGTTATATCAAAGGCATGATCTGTTTAAGATAGGTGATTGATTGTTCTCAATGGCTCTATCAATTTGTCCAATCACCTGTGTTTATGGGTGATCTTTTTTCACTCATGTTATTGTCATTTCTGGAATATCTAGTATCATAACTACTTAAATTCAATTTTGACTGGGAGGCAATGTCTCATTTTCAATTTGTAGTTTGTGGTGAAGGTTACCATTTTCCCCAGTTATTTGCTAACCAGCTACATGTACTTTGGTAAAGTGCCAGTTTACTGCCTTTGTCAATGACTCAACCTGTTTTTAAAAAATAGACAAACACTGTAAATAAACAAGAACTCTAAAAACCTATTGAAAGAAAGCATTCTAAACTTTCTCATCTTTTCCCTTTAACCCACACTCGAATTTAATCATTTCTTCAAAAGATGATTAACAATTTCTTGTGATTTTATGAAAATGGCATGAAGGTCGTATCTGACCTCCTCTGGCTACACAAGGAAGGAGAATCCATCTCTACACCATCCCAATGCCAACTGCCACCAGGCAGGGATCAGACCTTCCTCCATCCTCCGTCTTTCCCTACTCTGACACCAGCTGTTCTTCCACAGCATTCTGCTTCTTGGCTAGGTGCAGCAGTCTGTTGTAATAGCCACACACACCTCACAGACACAACTCATGATTATAGCGCTTTTCCAGGGAAGTTAACAGGTTGCCACAAATCAGGCTCATAAAACATTAAGGATAGAGTCTGGTCCACAACCGCACCTCTCAGCCACTTACCAAGTTTCTCTCTGATCCTCTATCAGCTTCCCAGTCACGTGGTCCCTTGGCCTCCTCCTCCCCTGGCTGGGAAGCCTGCCTCTCCACTGCCTCACAGCCTGATGGTCTCCATGCTGCTCATCTGCTCCGTCTCACGGCCTCCTTGTCTCAGCCTCTGGTCTCAGGGTGGCCTCTGCTGTCTTGCCATTTCCAGAAGGTAGTTGGAACTTACTCTGCTGGTGGCTCTTCTTCAGTGGTCCTAGGAACTCTTTCTTCCTGCTTCTGAGATGCCTCATTCTGATAACCGCAGGAGTGGCAAATGAAAGATGACTCCTCAGGGTGGAGGGAGGGTGGGTTGGAAAGGGGGAACCTCCTCCCTGGGGGATGGACAACAGAAAAGTGGGTGAAGGGAGACGTCAGACAGTGTAAGATATGACAAAATAATAATTTGTAAATTATCAGGGGTTCATGAGGGAGGTGGGAGTGGGGAGGGAGGGGGAAAAATGAGGAGCTGATGCCAGGGGCTTGGGTGGAAAGAGGATGTTTTGAGAATGATGAGGGCAATGAATGTACAAATGTGCTTTACACAATTAATGTATGTATGAATTATGATAAGGGTTGTATGAGCCCCTAATAAAACAATTAAAAAACAAACAAACAAAAGATGACCTTTCCCCTTGATTAGTATTTCACGCATCCCATGTCTGTGGGCCCACCCAATCATTTGGTGGGGATTACAGCAAAACTGAACAGAAGTACCATACTAAAAATTTCACTTCACTCCAGATTCCCCTGCAAGGGATAAAAGGCATATGCCTAGCTAGATGCATGTATGCATATATGTCTATGCTTTCTTTTAAAAAAATGCCAAGAGTACTAGATATATTGTCCAAAGCCTTCTCTTTTTTCACTTGGACACATTTCTCTATCGGTACTGACATATTTTCCCTTTGTGGGGAACTGGTTATATGTTTTCTCATGCATCATTTAAATAACCTTCTGTCGATGAACAGTTAACCCCCCATATACACACACACAGACATGCTTCAATACACACATCTGTATGTATGTCTTGGTGAGCTTCTGAGTCGACCGTAGGAGAAACACCTTGCTGTGGAGTTGCTGGACCAAGGGAAGGGGCACTTAGAAATGCTGAATGAGCTTATCTGCAAACAACATTGCATGAGCTCGCTCTGACCCTCCTCTTCTTCAACAGTGGGTATCATTTGACATCCACTCTTTTGCTTGCCTGGTAACTGAAAAATAATCTTTCATGGGCATATTTTGTCTTGCATTTTGAAGTTATCAGTAACGTGTAGCACTGTTTCATATGTTTATCGACTTTTATCCTCCCCACCCATGAGCTCAAATATAAGAACAATTGTGAGGATGGGCAGGGCGGGCAGCGTTTCACTGTCTTGTCCCTAGGGTCACTAAGAGTTGGGAGTTGAAACTGACGCAGGGGCACTTCCCACAGCCGTCCCTAAACTGTCACTGGTTTCCAGGGCAAAGGCTACCAGTGCTTTCTTGGCATGTGTTTTCTCTCTCACTCTTTTTTTTTTTAAAGTAATAGATTCTTTGATTTCTCTCCCAAACCAAACTCACTGCCGTTGGGTCAGTTCTGACTTACAGCAGCCCTCTCGGATGGAGTAGAGCTGCCCCTGCTGGTTTCTGAGACAGTAAATCCTTTTTCCCCTTTCAATTTCCCCCCCGCCTCTCCCAACAGCTTTGTTGGCATATAATGCACATATCATCCAATTTAATAGTTCAGTCATATCAAGAAGAGTTGTACAATCACCACCACAAGCAATTTTAGAACATTTTCTTCATTCTTTTTTTTAAAACATTTTATTAGGGGCTCATACAACTCTTATCACAATCCATACATATACATACATCAATTGTATAAAGCACATCTGTACATTCTTTGCCCTAATCATTTTCTTTTCTTTTTTTTCCTTTTCTTTTTTTACATTTTATTAGGGACTCATACAACTCTTATCACAATCCATACATATACATACATCAATTGTATAAAGCACATCCATACATTCCCTGCCCCAATCATTCTCAAAGCATTTACTCTCCACTTAAGCCCTTTGCATCAGGTCCTCTTTTTTTTCCCTCCCTCCCCTCTCCCCCCTCCCTCATGTGCCCTTGGTCCATTTTCTTCATTCTTGTACTTGTTATTAACTCCCATTTCCCCCAGTCTGCCCTGCCACACCTTCAAGGAACCATTGATTCACCTATTTTGGATTTTATGAAAACACAAACAAACAAAAAAACAGAAAACTAAGAAGAAATACAGTTTTGGTACTATAAGTTGTTAGGGGAGTAGAAAGCCTCATTTTCCTTTTGAGGAGCAGCTGGTGGTTTCAAACTGCTAACCTTGAGGCAAGCAGCCCAACACATTACCCAATTTTTACTTGGTTATAAAATCACTGAGCAAAAAACAAAACAACCAAACAAAAAAATTTGCATTTCCTAGACTGGCCCCTGTTAGTCGCACCCTGACTTCAGGCAATGGGATGGAGGCAGAAAAACTGCAGGAGGAGCCTTCAGCTGGTGGAGGCTCACCTTCCTCCTCCGACCTGCTGTGTCTGGCTGGCATGCACACTCCCTCGCACGCTGCCAGTACACTGAGAAGCGCCATTGAAACCACCAGGGAGAAGCTCGTACTGAGAATGAAGAGCAGCAAGATGGGGATGGCCAAGGTTTCTGATAGCATCACACGGCCGCTTCAAAGGGAAATGAACCTCTTTTTCACGCCATTGACAACTGGCTTAGTTTTTGTCCCAGCCAGATTCAATAAACACAGTATTCTTGGCCTACTTGATAATTACCATGTTCCTTTTCATGATTTTTCACAAGCTTTTATAAATTCAGAAGGTCAAACCATGGCCGTCCTGGGTGTTGTAACTGTTTGTACCTGTTTATCAGTTCACATTTTTTTAACATGGCTTTTCCGTACGAAATACGTTTATTTCACTCTGTAACCGTTTTGCATGTATATGGTATCTCCGTTGTTTGGGAGCATTTAATTCTACGACACTGGGAAGATGTCCTCCTTTAATGGCCCTGGGAGCATTCTGTGTGTCAGGATTGCTAGGGCGGGGCAGTCTGGCAGCATAGTGGTGCGTCAAGGGGGGGGGGGCCGTTAAAACTAGGAAGAGAAAGAACAAAGCCTTCTGGGAAAACCTTTCCCTTCTGCACCTGGACTCCTATCAGAGAATCTTATCCTCCAAGAGAAAAAATGGGAATTGCTGTCTTGTCTTTAAAATAATTTCAGATTCAGGTTTAAATAGTTCAGTGCAATTTCAAACGCAGGTGTTGGATAGTATCTGTCAGTAGAACGGCACATAAGTGTGTTTCACTGGGGAAGGGGCTAGAATTTATATTTGACGTATATATTTCCTCCAGCACTGTGGGTAGTCAAATGTTGGGTGGCAATAAAATATGCTTCAAAAGTATAAACACTCATTTTTAGCCACATGTACCACCCAGGTATTTGATTTTCCACGTTCACAAAGCTTCGTTGAGCCTGGACTACGCTTGCGAAGCAGCTCTAGTTATGAAATAAGCCCAAGACTTTGTCTTCTTTGAGTGGCACATGGGGCTAGTAGCCAAGTGAGACCAGTGACTCAGAATTCACATTCTTTCCCACAACACACCAGACCGAGCCGCCGGGGCAAGTCTGCCTCCTCTCTGGGGCCATGTCTTCTTTGTCTGTAGAGCGAGGACAAGAGGCCGTCTTTCTCCGTGAGCTGAGTCATTGGATAGGGTACTGCTTACACCTTGAGCCCTGGCATGTGCCCGACGTAAACGCTCAAAGCAAGTGTGCTGCAGTTATGAAACTGGATTTCATTATCACGCGAGAAGAGTGGTCAGTGAGGAACTGAAGACGAGGAGGTGCTGCGTGCTGTGCATCTTTCACGGCCATTGTTAAATCCTTATAACGACCCTACCCCACTTCACAGACTAGAACTCAGGCCACCACGGGCATCACAGAGTTAATAAGTGGCAGAATCCAGATTCGGACCTGAAGTTGCTTCCTAGAACTCTACTGCTGCTTCTAATTGGGACATAATCGTATATACATGAGATCACCACATACCACCAGATGCTCAAAAGTAATGCACAAGTGGTTCACTCCATCATTCAATGTTTACAAATCTTACTTGGTCCCAGATACTTTAAGTGCGGGGAATGTGGAGTCATGACTTCATTACACTAGATGTGAGGAGGGTTTACAAATAATTATAAATAGTTAAATGAAGTCTACGCAGGAAGGTCAGATTGCCATTGGGCAGTGCAAGTAACTATAGCTGTGGAAGGGTGCGGAGGTGCTGAAAAAACCTCACCAGGAAGGTTGAACAGAGTCTGTTAGGCACAAAGGCCGTTCACCTACAAGAGCTAGACGGTTACGGTAAAGCGTGGGCAGGCAGTATTTATCTGGGTGTGGAATGTGAACATGTTGTGTTGAGGAACTCAGAAAGTTTCATGTGACCGGAGTCGAGCGCAGTGAGGAAATGGTGGATGCGGTTGGATGGGCAAGCAAAGAACATAGCATGTGAGCCAGGCTGCAGAAGCTGAGCAGTCACATGGCAGAGGGCATGGCTGTAGGGAGCATGAAGGACTGAGGCAGTTAGACCCTCAGCTACCAGATCAGCCAAGTTGTAAAGGCTGCATTTGAACCAGATGGATTGACGTTAGATATTAGATCAATGCTGAGTGTCCACTTGGGGGGAAATTCTGGTGGAAATCAAGTTTGTGTTGTTGTTGTGTGGCACCTTCCACTTCTCCGTTCTGATTTCCTTCTACCTCGATGATATCCTGAGTTCTTATTCTCTGTGTACATAGGGCTCAGAGGGCGTTTCCTGTCTGCCTCAAGGCTCCTTTCACCTAGAGACGAGCTCAGTGGACTTATTCCCCACCCCTGGGTACCAGTGAGCTGAAGATTCACCACAGCATCTACTGAAGTTTGGATGAATGTCAGGGAGATTACCAAATAGCTTTATTTCTGCTGGTATGGTATTATAACCAGGAGTTAGAATTGACAGCGGAGAGGAAAGCAATCGTTTGTGGTGTGATAGGTAGGTGTGTGTGTGTTCTCCTCTCATTCTTCATGGATTGCATAGTTGCAAAATGGCTAACAAAGATTTATGTAGAACTTCATCCTTGTAGTCCTTTGCTGGCATTTTGCAGACTTGTGCAGAGTGGCCAAAAAAATTGTAAGCTAGGCAGCATGCACTCACCAGCTGAGACCCAACGAGGTCTGCACCCTGCTCTCTCACTGTACACACGTGTCCTTTTCATGGTCTGTTTAGTGCAGTGGTGGTTGCATTTTGTTGTTGTTGATGATAGCAACTTTATTTGTAAGAACTAAGCATTAAAGCAACTCACCAACAAACAAATGGATAAACAAGTAAAAAAGTTGTGGCATAGTCATAGAATGATCTAATACTCAGTGATACACAGTTATTAATTAACTATTGACATATAAACCAGCCTGGATGGATTTCAAAAATCATTACCATGAGGAAACAAATTTTTAAAAAAGTCATACTGAAGACAAAGCAGGTGCATAAGCAAACGAGGTGAAGAAAGCTGTTGGTACCTGGCTATCAAAAGATATAGAGTCTGTGGTTCTATAGGCTGGAAGATAAACAAGTAGCCATCTAACTGAGAAACAAGAAAGCCCACATGGAAGAAGCACGCCAGCCTGTGAGATCACAAGGTGTCGAAGGGATCAGGTACCAGGCATCAAAGACAAAAAAAAAATCATAGCATTGTGAATGAAGAGGAGTGCAGAGTGGGGACCCAGGGCCCATCTGTGGGAAATCGGACATCCCCTTGCAGAAGGGTGGTTGCATTTTTGTGCTTTCTGTTCATGGTTTTGCTGTTTAAAATGCTTCTGAGCAGAGCACCACTGAACACCGGGTGCTTCTGAAGAATGTGGCGCTTGGGTAGATCTTTCAATGAAAATACAAGTCTTTGAAAGAGCTTTGCTCAGGAGTGTGTGAGAACGCTGTCGACCGTGAGTTCAACCTTAACCAAAAACATGCGTTGAACACGGTGTCCTTGAACAGAAACGCACTCTCCACCAGGTGAAGTGTTGATTGGTTGATCAAAGTGTGAAAAGGCTTGTGAGAACCTAACCTTCTCTTTTTCCTGGCTGCAACAGTTCAGTATTAACGAAGGAAGTAAATGAATAATCAGAAATAAGCGGTTGATAAGAAGCAGAAGAATGAGGGAGAGAGAGACAGTTCACTAGTGATGCAGTTGGAAGCGACCCACCCGTCCACAGGAGAAAGACTCTCTTCCTTGGAGAGTCTCGGTCTGGAAACCCACAGGGTAGCTCTACCCTGTGCCACAGGGTCACTCTGAGTCAGCATCATTTGGCAGGTTTTCGTTTGTTCTTTTTGGTGGTGATAGTGGCATCGGGGTGATGCCTCTCACAGTGACCCCACAAGACAAGAGAATTAACAGGGTTTTCTAGGGTTTGATCTTGATGGAAACAAGCTATCCGGTCTTCTCTCTTACAAAGAAGCGGGGCGTCTGAACCGCCAACCTTCTCTTAGTGGCCAAGTGCTTAACCATTGCACCACCAGGATGGCTTTTTCGATCCACTTGTACAACAGGTCCTTCTCCTGAAGAACAACCTCACTATCCCTTCTCGACGTCTTACCGCTTCTGTTTGGGACGCTCAGATCACCTGCTAACCAATGTGGAATTCGGATGGACGTGGGCGGACTTTGTCTCCCTCATTTCATAGGTAAAGGAAGTGAGACTGAGCAAGCGAAGTCACCTCCTCGGGATGCCCCAGCTGGGGTGTGACAGCCCTGGGCTGATAAACGAGGGGCTCTGTGTGCCCTGCATACAGGCGATGTGCCTGGCATAATCTCTAGGTGATACTATCCAGGCTTCCTAAATCCTGTGTTCTCCTCTCACTTGCTATCACACTAAATTCCAGGAGGCTTAGCTGGATCATAAATGCTGCCCAGGAGACTGATGGCTTCGTGTCATTGTTTCCAAAGCCTTGGCCTGCAAAATGGCTTTGATTTACTGACAGTTTATGGAGTGATTATTTTATTATTAGACTAATGCTTTATTTATTTGGAAGATGCTGTGAGAAAATTAAGATATTAAAGCCTTTAAAATGGCTATTGGGGACGTCCAATGACAATATTTCATAAGATTTTTAAGATGCAGAATTTTGGTAGACACATTTTGTATTGTGAATATGTATTTAGCTGATGGACTTTAACAGTTCAGAGAGAATCAGTCACAGTTTATTGGGTAAATAAAAGTGCTTCTATAAAGGTTCACATGACACCTAGCGCTATTTCAGGTAACTAAGTTACTTGTGAAAAATTGCTTAAATTTAGATTTACACGAGAGACTACCAGATTACCTCTGCAGTTTTAAAAGAAGTTTAAATAACCATAGACTTTACAGATTTAAAATGTAAGACCAGATGGTATTTATTAATTTTTAAGAGTCTCTGATAAAACATTATTTAACCGTCTTTCCCTCTTGCACTGTGTCAAAAGCGGTCTGATGTATTTCTAGACATAATTTGTTAACAAGGAAAATGATTTATGTGTCGTGTGATTTCAGGAGTCCCGGGCACATGGTGGGTTACACACTGAGCTGCTAACCCCAAGGTCAGCAGTTTGAAACCACCAGCCACTCCTGTAAAGAGTCCCAGTCCCAGAAATCCACAGGGGCAGTTCTACAGGCTGTCTTACAGGCTTGCCATGGGTCAGCATTGTCTCAGTGGCACTGAGGTTTTGAAAAATCATTTGTTACTTTAACATCACATCCTCCAATCAAGACCTCAGCCTGATTATTGCTGACTTATTTTTAAGCTATTAATGTGACAAAATCAGATTTTCACCATTTTTTCATCCCCCCCACCAATAGACTTAAGGAACAAAAGCAATCATTTATTTCTATTTAGACAAAAGAGGGTGTTTTTTCTTGCTGGAGGTTATATATTTTTCGTGTTTAAGGTAATCTGCACCTTTTTCCTAATCTTCAGAGGTTTTGACATTATTTTGCACGCATAGGACATAGAGTGGGTCCTAAAAATAGCACGCAGACCAGGTTTACTGTCAGACGAAGACTGGCGGAACCCCCAAGATGATGGCCTTTAGTCATGACCTGGAACTGAACTCGCTCTTGTAGCTCAATTTTCAGCCAAACAACAGACAAGTCATAGAGGGAACAGTTACACTAGCAGGCACATGCACCTTAGAGTAATCAAACATTTGCCATCAAAAGGGCAGCATGTACCCAAGGACAAAGCTCCAAAAGGTAGGATAGAAGGAGGAATGGAAACCGGAAACACAGGTGGGAAGCAGGATAAGTGCTACTCCATTGTGGGGATTGCAATCACAGGCATGAAACAAGCTGTGTGAATGTTTGCATGGAAAGTTCACGGACTCCGTAAACCTTCATCCAAGTCACAAAGTTAAAAGAAAAAGATCGTATGAAAAAACTGAAATTCTGACTTGAAATACTAGAGAAATTTTTGAAGACTATTTCAAGGTTATTTAGTGAAGAAAAGGTTTCCTGAGCCGTGGGATAGTTAGGCTTATTGTGCCAACCTAGCCAATAGGAACATGTGGGATTAATCGGGTCACAGTTTGATTGGCTGTAAATGCTCAGCAAGGCCCGTCCCCCTTCTCTTGCTCTCTGGTGATCGGACCTGGACCAGCGTGCTACTGCTTTAACTACTTCTTTGCCTCAACTTGTGAGCTATACCATCTGTGGGCCAAGACAACCTGTGGATTGTGTTGCTAGAGCTTGAGGCTCCTTTACCATGAGCTTCGCTTGAGCTGGTGGATCTTGGCACCTTGCGTTGCTTGAGTTCCACATCCCATCTGGGCCTTTGCTAAGCTCTGAGCTACTGACTGTTGCTGACCCACCCTGCTGTTTGCTGCCTGTGGGCAGCCTGAGCCTGTCTTGCCCAAGGGAGGATTCTGCTGTCGGCTTCCTTGACCTTGGACCCAGCAGCCCATGTGAGTCAAATGATTTCCAATAATTTAACTGCGCCACGAAAGTGAGTTAGACTGAGCCCTCTGTACTGCTTTGTGGACTAATGAGCTGTTATATTTCTTCACTCTGTATAAACATATATATCTATAATCATAAGTGTCAGAAAGCTAAATAAATAAATAAGTGTCCTGGTTTTGTTTCTCTAGAGAACCCTGCCTAACAAAAATTGAAAATGTGCTTTCAAACAACATGCTACAAAAGAAGTATTAAAAGGAAAGACCATTATTAGAGACGGTCCAGTCAATTCTGATTCACAGCGACAGAAAGAAATGCTTCCTCCCAGGGCTATGCCGTCCTAACCTTTGTGCTGTATTTGAGCCCGTTTTGCAGCCCCTGTGTCAGTCCCTCTCCTGGAGAGTCTTCCTCTTTAGGAATGATTTTCTACTTTACTAAGCATGACGCCCGTCACCAGGAGCTGGTCTATTTTGATGACATGCCCAAAGTAAATGAGACGAAGTCTTAGCGTCTTTGCTTCCAAGAAGCATTCTGGCTGTACTTCTTCCAAAATCGATTTGTTCCTTGCTCTGGAACTCCATAGGATATTCGGTATTCCTTACCAACACCATGATTCAAATGTATCAAGTCTTCTTCAGTCTTTCTTGTTCATTGTCTAGCTTTTGCATCCACAGAAAGTAATTGAAAACACCATGGCGTGGGTCAGACACGCCTTGGTCCTCAAAGTGACATCGTTGCTTTTTAGCACTTTAAAGAGGCCCTTTGCAGCTGGTTTGCCCAATGCGATACATCCTTTGATTTCATGATTGTGGCTCCCAACAAAATGAAGCTCTTGAGAACTCCAATCTCTTCTCCGTTTATCACGATGCTGTTCTATGGATGTAATTGTGAGCATTTTGTTTTCTTGAGTTGTGTGCTTACAGAAGCATGCTGTCATTGACCTTCATCAGCAAGTGCTTCCCATTTTTTAGTTGTCAGCAAGCAAGTTGTGTCATCTGCATATTGCAGGATATAATGAGTCATCTTTAATCCCAATGCCGTAGTTTTCCCCATATGATCGAGCTTCTCAGATTCTTTTCCACCGTACAGATTGAACAAGTATGGTGAAAGGCTGCAGCTCTGACCTGTAACTTTTCTGACTTCCAGCCATGCAGCATCCTCTTCTTCTGTTCCCACCACAACCTCTTGGTTCATGTACAGCACCTGCATGAGCACAATGAAGTGTTTTGGAATCCTCGTTCTTCCCAATGTTATTCGTAATTTGCTCTGATCTACACAATAGCATACCTTTACATAGTAAGACAGGTAATATCTTACTGGTATTCTCTGATTTCAACCAAGGCCCATCGTCAGCAACGATGTCCCTTGTTTCACGTGCTTTTCTGAAAGTGACTTGAGTTTTTAAGAAACAGTTTCATTGGCATGTAACTCACCAACGCTGCATTGAAATAGTGCAGCCACGTTAAGAAGAGTCGTGGAGTCATCACCGCAGTCAACTGTAGAACATTTCCCCCTTCTACTCACCGCAGTCAACTGTAGAACATTTCCCCCTTCTCCTACTCACTGTGGTGAGCATTCTGTTCCGCACCCCCCCCCCCCATCCTCCCCTGCCATGCCCGAGGTAATTATAGATTTACCTAGCCTTGATTTTACAGACCAAAAGAGTCACACAGAACAAAACCAAGAAACTAACAAACTCTAACAAGATAATGCAAAATAAAGAAAAACCTTAATTGAAAAGAAAAATATGTTAAAAACGGAAACAACTTTAACCTGGGTCAAAAGACAGATCCGATGATAAAGTGTTATATTTTAACCTCAGTACATCATCCATAATTGACTTTAGGATGCAGTCTGATAGCATGGCAAGTCAACCCTGGGACTATAATTAGACGGAATTCACCAGAGGCGTAATCCATGTGGGGAGCCTGTAAATGGAGTCTGGGCATTCACTATTATCCATAGCCTTCTCTCAACTGGGTGTTCTGAATGGAAGCTCTAATACTATTACCTCATTCAGATTTGGATTTTATTATTAGAATCTTTATATTTTTTCTTCATCAGCTCTTTCCACATGAGAAAAGTCCGTTGTGTTCTTCTCTTTTTGTTTTCTAGCTCCAGGTCCTTGTACATTTCCTGGAAAGACATTGTCTTCTTGAGTCACCTCCAGAAATCCTCTGTTCCTCTCTTCACTGCGTCCTTCCTTCTGTTTGCGTTAGCTAGTCTACACTCAGGAGGAAGCTGTCTCTGCTGACAAGCATGGTTTTGCTTTCTTCCTGTATGGTGTCCTTGATGCTGTCCTGCAGCTCATCTGGGTGTAAGTCTTTAGTGCTCATCCAATCTGTTCTTGAAATGGCCTCCAAATACACGTGAGAGATACTCAAAATCATGCTTTGGCTCAAGTGTATTTGTTTTTATTTTCTTGAACTTGTTAATGAGCATTTGATGGTCACTTTTGCAGTTGGTCTCTGGTTTTATTCTGACTGATAATGTGAGTTTCTCTTTTGTCTCTTTCCACCAGTAGAGTCAGTTTGATTCCTGTGTGTTTCATGTGGTGAGATCCATGTGTATAGTCGCCGTTTGTGTTTTTTAAAGGGTATTTTCAATAAATAATACATTGGTCTTACAAAATGTTGCCCTGTGATTCCCTTTGTTGTTTCTATTTCCAAGGACATATTTTCAAACTCCCAATCCTTCTTGTTTCCACTGTTACATTCCAGTCATCATTAATTGTCCTGCAGCTTGTGTGTGTGATCAATTTCAGACTGCAGACATTGGTTAAAAAAAATCTTCAATTTCTTCATATTTTTCATTAGTGGTTCAAAAATTTGAATGATAGTTGTATTAACTGGTCTTCTCCATAGGTGTATAGGTATTATCATATCATATTGCTGACAGGGTTGTACTCCAGGGTAGATCTTGAAATGTTATTTTCGATAATTCATGTGACCTCCTTCTTCTCCCGTTTGTCCTATTCAAAAAGCAAACAGCAAACAGAAAGAGAACTCACTGACATGGTGTCCATCCCATAATGCCAACGCAGCTCATCTCATGGATGCCTAGAAATTGATCTTTGAGTGTTCCATTTTATTTTTATGACTTCGAATTTCCCGAAATTCATACTTGTGCTTTCCAAATTCAAAGGCGTAATGGATGCTGGCTGATGCCCGCTGTTTTGTTCTCATTTTGAGCCATGCCACACCAGCAGAAAGGGCCTTGAAAGCTTTGCTACATCCATGTAATTGAATTCTACTTGACTTTGAGGAGGGAGCTCTTTCCCAATTCTGTTTTCAGTGCCTTCCAACGTCAGGGCCTCATTTTCCAGCGCGATGTCAGCCATTGTTCAGCTGCTATCCACAGGTAAGTATTCCGCTAGGACCTTCTTGTCAGTCTGCCTTCGTCTGGAAGCTCCGCTTGCTGACCACGGGGGACACGACCGGTGTTTGAAAATACTGATGGCAAAGCTCCCAGAACCATCCAACATGCATGGGAAACTGCCATAGAGGTGGTGGAAAAGTCAGGCCAGAAAGGACAACATTGAGCCCCGTTGTTGAATGCTGAAATCCATGGAAAATTAATGAGACGCGAGGAGCTAGTGAGACCTTCTCTAACAACTGCTTTCCAGATTTGTAACGTGTGAGGTTGATGAAATCATAAGAATTAAATGAGACATTTCGAATACCGAACGCAGGTTCTCAGAAACTGCATGGATCTCTAATACTGGTCAGTTCAGTAGAGTTCCCTCTTGTGTTCCAATCTCTCAAGAAGAAGACACCTGCTGAGAACACCCAGCTTTCCTTAACCTGATTCTGCACCCTCTTTTCTTTTCATATACCGTTTTTGTTTTCCCAGAACAGAGCTTAATGTAGACAGATGTAACAACAAACGTTTGAAGCCTTCCTGGAAATGTTCATCGACCATACTAAGTAGCACTATGCATGCGGCTGGCTTGTTCTGACCAGGGACATGAGCGAAGGGCCTGGATAGGACGGCAGAAAGATGTAGAACAAACCTGAAATTTCTATTAAAAAAAGACCAGACCTAGTGGATCGATAGAGATCCGCTAAGTGGATCAACTTAATATCCATCTCCTGGAAAGTACCTTTGAACTTGGAGTTGAAGCCAAGCAAAGGACAGGGCATTTTATTAAATAAACAGAATCCCTAGTGCGTAATGTGTTCCCATAAATAACTCCCGGCACGAAGTATATTATTTATAAAACAAAACATAGCCACAAGTTAATAAGGTGCCACCATCTCCTGTTCTTACAGCATCCCCCTCACTTGGGTCTGACCGAAGGAGACGTTAAGATGTGTACAATCTTTACAGCAGCAAAATCAGCAACAGTTAATGTTGCCAAATTCATACACACAGCTCAGCCAATCAGCAAGGGAGCTTCTGGTACGAGGACAAGTGCCAGCCTGGGCACCTTCACCCTCTGCTGGAACGAGAGGTCTCTGCACTGGTTCTGAACTGATAGGCCGCCCCTGCCGGATTTGCCCTTGTTGTTCCCGTATTAAGGTTCTGCACCTGACACCTCCTCCAAGCTGCTAAGTACCCCACTGCTTGCGCTCAGGAGTCCGTGGGATGACGGTCCTCTTCTTCATAGGGCTTATATCCTGGAAGTTAAGAAATATATATATGTATATATATATATATATAAATTCTTTCCCCCTGTCAGCTCTAGGCTTGCAGTGGAGTCTATCACAAAATCAAAAGAACCAAGATCAAAGAAAACAGCTCAACTAGGTGTTGGATGCAGCCATTGATTTTTCTCCTGTTGTATGTTTTTTTAAAAAAAAAAAACCCACAAAAATGGTACCACATACAATAGTTGAATTTATAATATGTTCCTAAAGCCATTGACAGCATGTATCTCTTGTTTGCACGTGACGAACGGGTTTTAAGTAACACAACATAATCAAGCAGACCCTGTACTTCAGGCTATTTGGTCATCAAACAATATTAAAGAATCGACCCAAAACATTTCTTAAAGACCCATGCAATATGGAGTATGGTTTTTAGCAGAGATACTTAGTAACTACACCGATTTTAACATTATTTCAGTAACATTCACTTGCTGTGAATTTGATTGTCCTGACATATAATTGGTTACTATTTTTCTACCATCTATATCAGTCGCTCAGCCGAGAAAAGATGAGGCTTTCGGTTCCTGCGAGCAGTTAACAGTGTCAGAAATCCACAGGGGGAGTTTTAATAGCATACTATTTACTATGCGGACACTATGAGTCATAATCGCCCCCATGGCAGTGAGTGAGGTAAATATCATACTGCTTCCCTGTTTCATTGATAAGATTTGGCTTATATTAAGTGTTAACTGCTAATTACATAGCCCAACACAAAAACATTTTTTTCTGGGTGTCTTGGTTTTAGGCCTATTCCTAAACCAGGTTATTTGGGGGTGTGTGGGGGTGACGATTCAGATAATTGCATTGCATAGGTTGCATCAGCTCTAGTTCCTAGATATGATGTTCCACTATATTTTCAGCTATTACATTATACTATTTTATTAATTTATCATCCTGGTTTTACATATGAGAAGAATCCAGACCTACAAATTACAGGATAAAACAAAAGGAAGTTAGAAATATTTGAAAAAGAATGAAGTATTGAGACGCTTCCAAGGGCGGCTGTATATGGACCCAGGGTGGCTAGTTGGCTACACATTGAGCTGCCAGTTAGAAGGGCAGCGGTTCAAACCCAGCAGTCACTCTTCAACCTTTAAACGATTTAAAGGTTTGGAAACCCCAAGGAGGAGACCGTCCCTGTTTTATAGGGCCACTATGAGTTAGCCTCTACTAGATGGCAGCAGGTTTTCCTTTTCAGTGTGGGAGACCGCACTGTGTGTGCAGAGACTACGAGTTGTCTACTGCAGAGCCAGAGCACAGCTTCAGAAGAGTGGAAAATATAAAAAGAAGCTGAAAAGGCACCTATATGGAAGGTCTGAGGGCAATTTAGAGGGTTGAAAATGTACGACTTCATAGCAATTTTCATAAATATTTTGAAGATCTAAATTTTTCTTCTTCAAGTGATGCAGCAAACATTTCAGAACACATTTTAGTATATGGACATCAATGGACAATTCACGGTAACTGTTTCAGAGGTGAGGCTGACTCCAAGTTCTCTTATAAGAAAAATTTTAATTTTTTTTGTGAAAAATTTTAACCTTTAAGAGTTTCTGTTCATAGGTGAGAAGCTGTGCCATCTTACACCAAAACTAGAGAATTTTGATTTTAATAAAGGGATTCAAACTCTTAACAGACCCATTTGGGTTTTAGAACATTTGAATCTCTATTTATTATACCCAACCCATTACCCATTATCAATCGCTTATGATTCATAGCGACCCTGTAAGACAGTGGAACTTCTCCTGTGGGTTTCGGAGTCTGTAATTTTTCATAGAAGCAGAAAGCCGTATCTTTCTCCTGCAGTGGCTGGTGGGCTCAAATAGCCGAGCTGGTGATCAGCAGACAAGCACATAGTCCGCTATGCCATTAGGGATCTTTAGTTATTGTACACGGACTCTTATTTCTGGCCCCTTATAAGGGCCACTGTGCCTCGGTGGTGTAGTGGTTACTCATTGGGCTGCTAACCACTAGGTCATCAGTTTGAAACCACCAGCTGCTCCTCGGGAGAAAGAGGAGGCTTCCTACTCCCGTAAAGAGGTAAAGTCTGTGAAACCCAGTTCTACTCTGGCCTGTAGGGTCAACATGAGTCAGAATTGACTCGATAGCAGCGAGTTTTTAAAAAAAATCATTTTATTAGGGGCTCATACAACTCTTATAGACAGTGAGTTTTTAAAGACAACAAATTGGCACTGCCTGCTATTCAGTTCCTAATAAAGGTGAAGCGATACTTGGGGAAAATTCCAAGTTCCTGTAATATGCACTGCTTAAATATATCTTTAGATCAAAGGATACCATGTGAAATATAACTTGATATAAATATTTAGTTCAACACAAACTCCTTTAAGTAAAACCAGCATGCTGGCTAACATGACACTAAAACGTCCTGATTTTTTTTTTTTAATATGGGAGAGCAGAGTGAAGAGTGGTATGTAGCATGTGTTCTGCTTCTCAAAAAGCTGATCTGGGAAGACACTTTCAGAATCAGCTGGTCAATATACCTGTAGAAAGTCGAATATTTGAGGCACCGAAATGTGCGTTGTCCAGTGTTGTCAATGTGCTGCTTCTGGCTTAGCTCTATCACTTCACCAAACTTAAATGTGACCAGTGTTACCATGGGTGAAGGGGGAAGAGTTGTCCCCTGGGGACACTAAGTTTATGTTAGTGGTGGTGGAATAATTTGGAAAAGGATTTGGAAATAATTTGTAAAATAATGGCTGTACAACAGGAAGAGTATAATCAATGGCATGAATTATACAGGTAGAAGTTGTGAACTGGAGAAGGTTTTATTGTGTATATTTTTGCTACAATTAAAAAATTACACTAAAAAAACTAAACAAAATTAAAATAAAATAAATTACACTAATAACAATGCGTAAAAAGGAAGAAGAAAATGTTCTAAAATTGATTGTGATAATGATTATATAGCTCTCCTTGATATTGAACCTATTGACTTGTATGATACCTAGACGAAGTGTCAATAGAACTGTTAATTCTGCCCTCCAGTTCTCTAGGAGTGTGTGGCACTTTGGTGGGTTTCCAGTGGTTCCTGGATACCAGTAATGTTTTAAAATGTGTGACGCACTGATTTCATGTTGCAATCACATTGTTCATCCCTGCTACCCAAGAGCAGTCATTATTGAAATTATTTGGTGGCGTTATTATCAAAGGTACTAGCATTTTGTAGCCTAGTATGCTCCTCTTAGAGGTTACTCAACTATCCCAACCCACAGCGATCAAGTCAACTGGCTCGTAGAGGCCTTGGAGGACAAGGCTCGAGCTGCCCCTGTGAGTTTCTGAGACGGCTCGCTCTTTGTGTGTGTGTGTGGGAGGGTGGTGGGGGAGGTGCCCGCTCTTCTTCTTCATGAGGAGAAGCTGGTGGCTTCAAACAGCTAACTGCTTGCTAATTCCTCCCCTGCTTCTAGAGGTTATTAGGATTGAGTGATTGTTTTTCTTGGTGGTGTGTTTCTTTGTGGTCAGTTGAATAACTCAGGCTGATAGAGTTTCAAACATACATGTCTATAGTTCATGTTCTAAGTAGTCGGATCTTCCATATTACATAGTGTGTTTATATAGTATGTGTTATGTACTGTACTATGAACTGTATAGATCCTATATACGACTATACTATACGACTCTACTATAAGCCTATCAAGGGTTGGCTTTTGTAAATTACCAGTGGACTGAAGCAGAGGTGCAAATGCCTGGTCAGTATTGACTGTGAAGCAATAACGTTGAGAAAATGTTTTATAAAAAGCCACCTCTTGTTCCTGAAAAGCTGTGCCTCAGTCTCACTAGGAAAGTAACTTGTTATTTCTCTTTTGTTATATCCAATGGAGAAAGTGAAGGCTGTCTACTCCTGCCAGGATCTGCAGCCTTGGAAGCGCACAGAGGCAGTTCTGCTCTGTCCTGTAGCGTTGTTCTGGGCTGAAGTCAACTCGATGGCAGTGGGGTTCGTTTGGGGGTTTTATTGTATCAAATCCAGAAGGAAACCCTTTGGCATTAAGTGGATCCTGACTTTCAGCGACCCTACAGGGCAGAGTAGAACTGTGCGATAGGATTTCCACAGGAGCGCTGGTGGCCTGTGGGTTATGCCCGGGGCGGGGGGGGGGGGGGGCGGGGTAATCGTGAAGTCGGTGGTTAGAGCCCACCAGCTTCCCCGAGGGAGGACGATGAGGTAGGTGGCTTGCTCCCAGGCCTTCCCCAGGGAATTGTGTGGCAGCGTCATGACGGACTTAGACTGCCAGGTGGTTCTCCTGCAGAATGGATGGTCGGGTCAAACAGTTGCCCGTTTGGTGAGCAGCCGAGCTCTTCATCACGACTCCCTGGCATGGCAGCATCAGCCTCATTGGATGCTGAGGGTGGGAGGCTCTGATGGTAGAGTTGTAGACTAACGCGCATTGTGTGTTTCTGTTTTACATCACAGGCAGGCTCTCGGGACCACTCCAATCTCTCCATTCCTTCCAGAGTCACTCTTCCCACGGAGACCATTGTCGTCGGGGACTTTTTGCCGCTGAAAGCTGAACTCGACCCAACTTACGGTTTCTTGAAGGAGGCGTTCATGAGCACCACGCCCCAGGTTCTGATCTCAGCTCACAGCTCCCCCGTGGCTGCCCCTGCTCAGGCCAAGAGACCCACGCAAATCGGATTATGACTCGAGGCAATAAAGAACGGAGGAAGAGTGCCCAGTGCCCTTGGCCGTTGTTTTGGAGGTGGGGCACGGGGTGGGGGGTTTGTGGCAGAACAAGTAGCAGCGATGGTGGTGGTTGCCTTTAGCGGAGCTTTTTGCGGGTGTCTGTGTCTCCTTGAAAAACCGAATAGCCAACCTTCTTCTCCCGCTTCAGTCTTCTTTATTATCGCTGCTGCTCCTTTTTTTTTTTAATGCAGCATATTTTTAAATGTTAAAAGAATGACACATTTTGGGTAATTTCCCTGAGACTTAAAAAAATCAATAAGCCATTTTAGTCTCTATCTATCAAAGTTGTTTCATACTTGTCTATTTTAAAGCAGGACGGCAATACTTTAATAGGATTGAGAGAGCTATTTGAAATGTATGCCAATGATTCCTGTCATTTCATGGCAGCCCTGCCATGGTTCACTGAGCCCCCTCTTCTCTCTTGTCAGCTCAACTGAAGACAAGCATTTAGTTGCAAACTTTAAGCAGGTTGTGCAAAACAGAAATGATGTGACTGCGTCTCCTCCCGCACAGCAATGTCACTCCTGGTCAATGTGAGAAGGTCAGGTTGCTCCTTGTACAGCTACATGATACCACTTGCCCGTTTGAACAAGCGAAGTTAACTGCGGCATCGGGGCCCTGCAGGCAGGGCAAACTCATCCTTTTAGGAAGTCTGCATTTGCTAAGGAGCTAGAGCGAGTGCACTGGGAGGCTTTCTGTGGTTTGCTCAGGCACTTTTCGAAGGACACTGCCTGCAGCTGCCTAGCAGGTAATATATTGAGTGTAAGTGTGGCGGGGTGGGGTGGGGCTGGGGGGTGGGGTGTAGAATGGGACTTCAAGGTAATAGCTGTTTTGACCTTCAAAATAGACTCCCCCCTTTTTTGTTGTTTTGTTTTGTTTGGTTGTTGGTAGGACCCAAGAGTGACGCCCATCTTTGATGCTGACAGAATTTAAAGCAAGGCCATTGCCCTGCATTTTCTGCCTTGTAGCACACAAAAGTAAAATTGTATGTCAGGCCGAGATGTCGGGGAGCTGACAGGATGCCCCAGTGACATTTCAGCTAGAAAGAGCAAGTGTCTTGCAACCAACTGGTCAAATATCAAATAATAGGTCAAACAGGAAGGAGCCGAGTTCTTACCACAAAGAGGTTTCTGGTAACTTACTTGACACGCTTTTGGGCGCTTTGTGGCCTGACAAAGTGATGTTTTGTTGGGCATCTGGAGACAGACTGTTCTTTATCGCCTTCAGAAGATCAGACATTGACATTGATTAAACTCTTTAACCCTTAAAGGTTAAACCCTTGCTGTTTTGCATCCTGGTCAGTAAAGAACAAAAGAATATTTGTAATACGTCTTTGATTTTTGCATTAATCCTTCAGCTCCCCAGTGATGTTAACTCCTGGTGCGAACCTTCACTTCTGACAAACAATTCTGATACAAAAATCCATGTTTGGCATTGTTTTCATTACGGAGCAGTGAGCCATTAGGAAACAACGGCTGGCGTCCCAGTGTCCGTGGTCTCCTATTATCTGTTCCAGTGGCGTTTGATTCAAACACACCCAACTTCTGAGAATTTTTTTCTGTAGGCTTTGATAACTAGTGATAGACTCACTGTGTTAGTAGCCCTCTTCGCCCACTGATGTATGCCATCTGAGCTCAGAGAACATAGCCCCTACTCTCCAGCCGTGGAACAGGGCTGTTCCCCTATCACGCCAAACCTGGACAATTAGCTTGGTAGAAAACATTAGGAAGTTTTAGATGCAGAAAAAAAAATCACATCTTTTACCAAATCCCTCCAAATTGTTTCTTTGTCCTAGCCACTTATAGCTTTGAGTATTATGGAATACACCCATGTCATGGGAGGCAGAGGAAATGCAACTTGAAATTTTTTCAGGATCCTGAAAGTGCCATTCATTGCTAGTCTACGTGGCAGAACAATTCCTGTACATCCCCAAAGACCAGCTTTCCCCACACAATGATGAGGGTACTGTCCGCAGAGAAACGGAAACACAGCTTTCCAACCCGTGCGCTATCGTGTCTGGGCCTCACCTATAGCACAGCCATATTACCTGGCGGCAGAGCCCAGTGCCTGTGCTCGTCTGTGCAGCCAGTTCCTGCTGTGCCTCTCTCCGGACGCTGCTCATTGAAGAGGACCAAGCCCCTTTACGGTTGCCGTGTGCAGGTGTCGGTCTTCCTACTCTGATCTTATCATCTGTCGATGGGATCAGATCAAACATCAATGTGTATGTCCCTCCGTATGTACAGATGTCTAATCACAGTTATATTTTACACAGGAAATCCCAAGTTACATGTTCAAAATTACGATAGAATCCAATCAGAACATGTCACATTTGTAGCCAACTAGATGCTAAAGGCCACTGAGATGGGAGCATGTGGCTCCTGAGTGGTCATTAGCATTCACTACCCACTCTGGTAATATTTATACCATATGCTTCCCCCCAGAAGTCAGAGCCAGCAGGATGAGAAGATTTAATGACATCTCCTATGGAGATCTGAGAGACTCTAGACCGCTCTGAGCGCCTCAGTGACTGAGCGTGCTGCATATTTGGGCTCTGGGTTGCGTTGGCGAGGACAGTTGATCTGTTCACTTCTCTACCTCCTTCAGAATGATATGTAGCATGGGCCTTTCTAGGGAGAACAACTGCCGACGTTTTTTTCAGGGGAAAGGAAGTATCACTTTATACTCCAGTATATAGATTTTCTTACTAACTTTCTGTGATCTAGAAAAATCCTCGCTGTCACTCATCTCCATCAAAGAAATGCTGCAAATAACCATTCTCATGCTGAATTGACTTAGTTATTGAACAATTTGCAAGCATTTTAAATACAGACCTTTTTGGTGGGGTGCAGGAGTACATGCATAGGAATTTTGGAGACCGCAGAAATGCCAATTCCATGATCATTTAATGACATAGGTCACTGTCTTTTTTTAAATAGTAAAATAATTTACTACATTTCTTACCGGTAAAAGCTGCTATGTCAAGCTCATGAAGTTTCTGACCTGTGTCCTCTTAGGGTGAGAATGGCAATTTAAAAATGCATATTTGTAGCCTGGTGGTAAGCTAAATACTAACTCTTCATATATTCGTATCTTAATTCTTGGAGCCTGTAATGTTCGCATACCTGGCACAAAGGACTTTGCAGATGTGATTAAGCTAAGGGTCTCGAGATAGGAGACTCTTCTGGATTATTGGGTGGGCTCTAAATGTAAGCAGAAGGGTCAAAGGGAGGTGAAGGAACATTTGACTATAGCAAGGAGAAGGAAATGAGATGGTGGCAGCAAAGATTGGCGTGATGTACTCTGAAGATGGAGAAAGCGACCACAGCCCAGGAGTGCAAGTGGCTGCCGGATACTGACAAGGGCAAGGAAATGGATCTTCCCCTCTGAGCCTGCAGAACTTTGAGGCAGTACGTGCTTTTGTAGTTTAGGCCACCACAGTTAGCAACCAGTTTAATGACTTAAATGACCCAGATCAGTTGTAGTTCCCCCAATTATTTTCACTTTCGATGTATGTTCTTCACTTCTAAATATAGTAAGGACTGATTGTCTATGTTGAAGAGCCCTGGTGGCAGTGTTGAGGTGAGCATTCTATTGCTAACTTCAAGGTCTGTGGTTCCAACCCACCAGCTGCATGTTGGGAGTAAAAGGAGGCTGTCTGCTCCCATAGAACCTCTGGACCCCAATAAACGGTTGCCATGACTTAGAATCAACTTGGGAGCAATGGGCTGGGTTTGGGTTCGGATTGTCTCCCCTGGGCCAGCACAGAGTCCAACTTGATTGCCATGCTTTCTGGTAATGCTTCCATTAAGCTTTTCTTTCAACGTGCATTTTAAGAAGGCAGCTTGCTTACAAACTATGGACTTTATCTTAAAGGTCTACTTTAAATGATTGCTTTTGCTCAATTTCAATTTGGTGACGTGTTTTTATAGCTCTCTTACAAAACACAGTCTTTGTGTGAATCATAGCTTAAAATAATGATTTTGAATTCATAAACTATATCTAAAATGTAGCAGAGTATGTCTTTACTATTGATCCATGAGTTCAACCTATATCCACAATCAGTTATCCATGCCTTCTGTTGTAGATGGGTAAGAGAATTTTAGTAATTTTTCCAAACACATTTTCTAAAAATTTAATTATGTATTTGAATCTGTTTTATCTTTACTTTTGGAGGAGTCATCTAGGTTTTTTATTTACTTTTTCTTGATGATTCAGTTCATTGAGAGTCATTTGAACTGAAATGACTATGTTCAATATAATCAAACCTAAAATATGAAGATTTAGTACCTGGACTATTAAATATTTGAAGTACAAAAAGAAGGAGGAGGAAGAAACGAAAGCTCTGGATCTATAAGGAGGCTACCCATCCTCCTTGCGAAGTGAGACAAACTCACTGCCATTGAGTTGATGAGGACCCTGTGGGGCAGTAGAACTACCCCTGTGGGTTTCCAAGACTGTAACTCTTCATGGGATTTTAGACAGCCTCATCCTTCTCCAGTGGATACCGCTGGTGGTTTTGAACTGCTGACCTTGCCGTTAGTAGCCCAGCTTGGAACCCACTACACCTCCAGGGCTCCTGAAGTGAGATAGAAATGTGTAATTGTCCACGCGGGGAGGAGTGCCATGTTTTCTCTCAGACACAACGTCTTTTGCTGTAAGACCCCTCTTCTGGCTGTGTCCGAAGAGTTCAGATTTAGATACTTCGTGAATATTTTCTTCCCTGAATCACACCCTGCATAATCTTTCTGGTGTTTTAACTCTAAAGGTAACTTCTGAGCAACTTAACTTCCCATCGCCACCCCAGTGGGGAAAGCCCTTCTCCCTGTTGGCAGTTGTGAAATGAACTGCTGCTGCACCCCGAAACCAAACCCCTGTCCCCGATTCGATCCCTCCGTGCAGGGAAGAAAGAGTGGAATCGCACTGGACGCCTGGAGACAAAGCACCAGAGAAGGAATGAATACAGGATGTAGGATAGGGCAGTTTCCTCTCCATTGTGCTTTTCCGTAGACAAGGAATAAAAAGTGTGTCCCTTCACTGTTCTCTCTTTGCTTCTGGCCTGAGAACAAAGGCTTCCACAGCACAACTGTGCACAGAAAGGTGGGGGACTTTCATGCCCCTGCAAATTGTTTAAGAACGAAGGGTCGAAGGTAACAGTCCACTCAGTGGCCTTGATGTCTGACTGACTGTTGAACTCATTCAGTGATTTCATGGTGACAGGAACATCGCTGGAGAGAGGAGAGAGACTCAAAATCTGTGTTCTGAAGAGAGATCCCTGTGAACCTCAGTTCTCAGTCACAGTCACGGTCATGGTCACAGCCACAGTGAGGTGCTGTCAGGTCAGGCCCGATGGTGCGGATACACAGGCAGACCACGGAGATACTGAGCGTGCTGTTCCAGACCGCCGAAGTTTGCAAGCACTATATCAGAGAGCGAGTCACATGGTTTGTTTGGTTTTTGTTTCCCAGTGCATGTAAAAGTTATGTTTCCACTAGAGGGTTGTCTTTTAAGTGTGCCAAAGCATTATGAAAAACAACAACAAAAATGGAAATATTATAGGAATTAACAAAAGGTGACAGAGACACAGAGTGAACCCACATTGTTAGAGAAACGGCACTGACAGACTGGTTCACGGCCACAAACAGCCCAGTATCTGCAGACTGCAGGAAAGCAAAGGGCGGTAAACTGAGGGGGCCTGGCGCTGAAGTGGGTGTGGGTTCCAGGACTCTCTTGGCGCACAGAGCGGTGTTTCCACCCAGCACAACTGCAGAGGGCGCCACCAATGTCATAAGTCTCCAAAGCTGTGTGGCCCATGGCTTCCTCTTCAGAAAAAAAAAAAATTCTGGGCGCACCCGGGGCCGTGAAAAGCTTTGGTACACTAGCTGGCACTCCAGGATAAAGTGTAGGTATCTGCTTTTGCAGCCTGGCTGGAACGGTCCAGTGCTCCCTTCCAGAGGATGGGATCCCGCACTGGGGAACTGCAGTCCATGTTTTGTCCATGGAGACTGCAGTCTGCACCCAGCAGCGCTGGCCTGAGGAGGCTATCGACTTCCAAGTCCTTTAGTGATCACTAGGACTTCTGACTATGGGGCCCTAGTGTCACCTTGGGTTAGACATTGGGCTGCCAGCCATAGGCCAGCAGTTCAAACCTCCTAACCGACCTCTGCGCAGGCCTGCTCTACAGCGTTGTGGCCTCAGAGGGTTGCTATGAGTCGGAATCCATTGGATGGCAGTGGGTTTGGTTTAAGATTCCCAACTCTCTTTAATCTACAGAGATGGTTGCAGCCAGGACCTAGAATTACCCCCTTCTAGCGCCCAGTCCATATTGTCTTGCCCTCAGCAATCACCTTGGCTTATCCTGGGTCTTTAGCTGGTGGGGTGACCCAAACCTTCATTCCTGAGGGGCCTAGGCCCCTAGTAGTCATGTCAGAGTCGGGCTCACATAGGTTTCATGACATGGTAGTCATAAGGGGCATCCAAGATCCACTTCTATTCCAAACATGTTCCTTTTCAGTTAGGTTCTGTAACTTGGCTCACTTCGGTTGGGATGCTTAGTGGTTTGGCACTTACGGCCTGATCACTCCTCATGCTCTGACTGAACACAGTGTGATCAACTCCATGAAGGTATCCCCTGTAAGCACCCAGCAGCTGGAAGAATATTTGGGCGGAGTGCAACCGAAGGAAAGTTGCCGTGGGCTTGTGGCCTACTCCTTTATAAGTGCACTCTGTGGACACGCCTTCCCTTCTGATGTCTCTCCATGCTGTTAGGTCTTCCTTAATGTTCTTAATGGTTTTTCAGTTTTAAATAGATGGGTTTGTACTCTTTTGTTAAATGTGTTACTATTCTTTTTGATGCTGTTGCAAATAGAATTGTGTTCTTAATTTCATTTCTTGTACTTGGAAAGAAAATTGCTATTTATAGCCTGAAATCTTGCTGAACACGTTTGAGTTATTTTGTGTGTGGATTATTTGATTTTCTATACATAAGACCATGTCATCTGTAAACAGACATCGTTTTACCCCAATGGGGATATGCTCTGTCACATTGTCTCCTTCAGCAGAGTTCAGGTTTGCATTCTACATAACAGGTCCTTCAAAGAAGGGCAATTTTTTTTTAAATCACGGCTTTCCTCACAGTCCATTTCCTAGCCATAGTCCACTGAGTTTCAGCTGCACATGATAGAATTTTAGATAGAATTACTCAGTGCAGTTATCATTTGCTACAAGTATAGAAAGTCCAAACTAAGGCCTCGTTTGACCTTGGTAAAACCAAAATGTCCATTTGAGTTAGGCTGCGTTGACCTATAGAAACAAATCCAGTGACACTCATACATGTGTCAGAGAGAGTTTATATCATGAAGTAGGTATATATCAGGAAAACATTCCGGCCCACTCCAGATCAAGTCTATAAGCCTGATACTAGTCTGTAAATCCCTTTTCAAACTCACACAGCCATACACCATGATGCAGAATGCAGGGAGGAGATCCCAGGCTGGTGGGTGCAAACTCTTGTGGATCCATTGGCAGTGGATGCATCTCCAGGGGTCTGGCTGGTCTCGGGAGGTCTCCAAGTGGCTCACCAGCAGGAGGGTGAAGCAGATAGAGAGAAGGGTTGGCCTCCAGGAGCCATTTATCTCAGTCACACCTCGAAGGAAGTCATCAACCTGCAACCTGACTGACAGGCTAACCTCTCCCCTTACACTTTATCAAGTTGACACTAAACTAGGTAACTCCCACACTACTGAAGTAGTCCCCAAACAAGACTAATCAGCTCCCAAAAGTTCCAGGAGCCAAGTTTATGGAATTAGATGCTGTTTTCAAGATTTTACAAGTTCTTAAACCAGGTCTTAATCGACTCAAGACAAAGTTCATGGGCTGCGTCTACCCTAGCAGTCTCCCTAACACATGGTCTGACAAGGGGGTACAGTTGCTCATCTCCTCACTCCTCATCACCCCAGAATCTGTCCCCCAAAGCAGTGGTCTACATATCCTTGTTTTCCAGCATGGATTCTCTATAATGGCGACCACAGCTCTTTTTTTACTAAGCTAAGTCTCATGGCCAGAGACCATCTCCAAAGATTTTTTTCTGCAAACTTCCTGAAACCCGGAAGGTCCTTGGTCTTTGTCTAAGGTTTATCATACTACATCTGCAGGCATTTGTACCCTCTAATGGTATGGCTGACATTCCTGCTCGAATAGATGAGGTGCTTCAAGAAGTGTTGGAAATATTTTTCCCATGAATTTTGGAAGCACACTTATAATAATATATAGAATGTATTTCAAATCACTAAAAAACTTTTAAAAATCATCTTTCAAAGCCTCCTCATTTCCAGTGGAAGTCTTTAGACAGTTCTGGGCTGTGGCTGATGGGGGCAATGAATAAGTAGAAAGGTATCCCTGGAGCAGACAAGAGGAAGGTTTTTAAGTTGTAGCCACCTACGCCATGCTAGGTGCTCCTTGTGGCTAGAAATACCCAGCTTATTTTAAAGTAGGACAGAAAATACAGGAAATTCTTAGGACTTTAGAAACAATGTCTTAGCTTTTCTTTCCCCGCGCCCTCTCCCTTCCCCACCCCACTCTTTCTTGCTCTGTCTGTGTCTTTCCCATATACTCTCAGCATGACTTCCCAAAGGTACAGATTAAATGGTTGGGGTTATTTGAGAAACGTGTCTGAAGTTCTCCTCCCAGCCAGAAGGAATTGTACTATAAAAGAGAATAATTTGAAAGGGAGGGGTTTGTCCTTTTCCATACACAATCAAAAGCTCTCAATTCTTTTAATAACTGAAAAGGCTTATACTTCTGTGAGAGTCTCTTCAGAACTTGTGGTAAAGTTCACATTGTAGTTGTAAGTTTATTTCACGAACTGGGAGAATACCAACTTCTTTTGAGAAGATCCTAGCTCTCCTTCACACTCTCCTTCTTTTGTGGAGCAAATGCCACATGCTGATGTGCGAGTCATTCCACAATTAAGGTGATGGCGCTTATAATTGTTATGAAGGGAGCCTTCGCGCACTTTAGAGGATGGTTTACCCATCAGCCAGCATTGCGCTGACGTGTTTGTGGCACAAGGAAGGGGCATGAGAATTTAGAGCTGAATTCACTTACCATCTGTGTGACCTTAGACAAATTCTTTGACCTCAATGAACCACTTATTTCTCTGGAGGCAAAGGGAGATAATGACACCTTTAAGGCTGGGTTCTTGAGAGCATTATGTGAGAGACGATTCAGCTCACAGTTAACTGGCACACAGAAGTCACCATCTCAGACGGGGTAATTTAATTATCAGGAGCCAAATCATACTCCAAATTAATGGAAGCATAGAAGGATAATTCAAGGAACTCAATAGCAGCCCAGGCTCCAGCGGGAGCAAATGGTCTTTTTTTTTTTTTTTGTCTTCCAAAGCAGCCTCTTTCCTCCGTTTCTGGGGCTGCCTGTCCTCTGTTCACTGTTGCTGTCTGTACTTCTGCCTCCTCCCTTTTCCCTGCTCACAGCCCTTCTCAGCCCCACTTCTACTCCACATCCACATGGACTGACCATGGCCACTAGAGCTTCGATCTCCACGTGGGTCTGGTTTACCAACCTAAGAGTTTAGCGAGCGATCACCAAGAATCTTCATGGTCCTGAACCCGCCTATATCCCAGGGCCAGAGGCCTGTGGGCTGCTGCCCTCTGGACAGGCACCATCAGGGCACATGGATAGGTTCTATAAGGAGGTGATGTGGGGGTGGGACACAGCAAGTTCTGGAGGAAAGTGGTGTACGATGGGACGTGGCAGGTTCTCGCAGAAGTGATGTGGCTTGGCATGTGAGCAGGTTCTGTAAGAAAGTGGTATGGGGTGGGGATGAAGCAGTAGACATTTCCAGAAACCTCACTCAAGGAACTTTAACTTCCATTCGGTCTCGAAAGTTCCCTCCATCCACAAAGATCACTTACTTTGATCAGTTCTTACCCCCAACTTCTGTGTGTCATTGAACTTCTTCTTTAAACGCTAACTTCCACAGAAGCATATGATCTTGGTTCCCCTTCTACTTTTGGGAAGGCTTCTCCAGCATCTTGTCTAACTCTTCATTCTCCTTCCCCTTGAAGTCTCAGCACTTGTTAAGGTTATATCTTCATAGTGATTCTCTTTCCCTTGGTTTTCTACCACTTGATGAGCTTAGCCGTAGAGGACTTGGAACACAGTAGTTACCTCATCAATGGAACACTTTTCTCCTTTTTACTTTAATTCTATGATAACACCTGTCTTTTTCTAAAAAATAAAAAAAATACATATGGATAGCTCATTTCCTAGAATCTCTTCATAATGTTTTGAGATTCAGCATCATTTCCTATTTATTTGCAGTTCAGAGAACTCCAGGTGGGTCCACCCCTTTTGACGTGCTTTGTGTCCTGCTTTGTGATGTGCACTTTCTCACTGAGCACAGTATGGTTTTAGGATGACAGATTGCAGCCAGACAGCATAGCACCTAAGGAGGAAAGCATAATGTAATGACTCATTGTGCTGACACTAGCGAATGTATCTTTTACTTGAGTGTTACGAAGAAAGGGAATTTATTAGAGGTCAATTAAAGCAGCCTTCCAGGAGAACTTCCAGATAGCTAATCCCCATCCATAACAAACCACAGAAGGAGAGCCACAGGTGTGGTTGCATTGAATCATCAGCCCTTCTTCCATAAGAACGTTATCCATCATTCCACCCACTGTTTCATTGAAAACGAGCCTCAGGCCACACCTGGGCCCTTTTTTGCACTTGTGTTACCTTGAAAACAAGGTGGGTTTGAGAGAGAGAGGTCTGCAAAGTGGAAGAAAGATGAGGCTGTCTGATCTCATAAAGATTTCTAGCCTTGGAAACCCGAGGTCTGAGTCAGCATGGACTCAGTGGCCATGTGTGACTGGGGATTTCGTCTCAGGGACACAATGAATTTGGCAGTGTCAATAGGACAGTCCCTCATTTTGGAGTGTCCTGAAAGCTAGCTTCTGTACAAAATACATCATCATGTTAGTGCACGCAGTGTCCCCAAGGTCCCCCTTGTATTTTCATTTTATAGATGAGAATATCAAAACTCAGAAGAATTAAGTGATTTTCCCGGATTGCAAGTAGAAGATTCTACATTTGCTATCCTGGAGCGGCCTGACAGCTTGGGAAGAGGTTAGTTACACTGTGATCTGTGGGATAGTCGAGCACAACAGGATGATTCAGTAGTTACTTAAAAGAGAAAGCAACAATGAACTCTCTAGCCTCCGCCGGAGCCACTTGGGTCCTGGGAAGTGTTTGATAGCATCCCTCAAGAAGTGACCAGACTGTTTCTTGTTCTGTGCACAGCGGCTGATGGAGTCAGATATACTGGTTAATCGATGGGAGACTTCAAGGCATCTTTTTCCTTTGCATTATCGGCTAGTTGTAAACTCTGAACTTGGTTGAAAGACTCCACAAACCCAAGTGATACGCAGGGCGGGATAACTTTGCACAGGAATGAAAAGCAGCACCCTCAGAAACTGCTGATGTGCGGGCAATGAAAGGGGCAGATAAGAGCAATTAATGATTGTGAAATCTGGGCCTCTTGCCTGTGAGTCTTAGAACCAGTTCTGAAACAGAAGAAGATTAAAATGCGTATTGATCTGCTGATGGGCAAAAGGTAAAGTTTAAAAGCTAAGAATTGACCAATATGTATTACATTAATTAAACCCTTCTTAGCGATGTGAATCAACACGAGCTGGTAACCAGTACCTGGGAGTTCCTGAATCGATTCTGCATTGAGTACACTTCAAAGATTGGGACTCTGTCTGTCTGCGATCACCTTGAGAACGGCTGACCGGCTGCAGGGGGATGCAGAAGACACTCGAAGGCCTGGTGTGTGTCTGACCCCCTTACTTACTGTCCTAATGCGGCCCTTGTGAGAGCAACAGGCTTTGATGTGCAGAGCTCTCCTGGAGGTAACCCCTCATCAAAACCTACCGTGAAGCCCAAGAACTCCAAAGGAAGAAAATAAGGAAGAAGAAAAAAACAAAAGAACTCCAAAGGGCAAGATTTTACACAACGAAGGCACCAGAAACTCAGATGGCTCCCTCGCAGTTTTCCTGGCTCCCCCTTGAGAAAGTTCGGAGCATTTCACTCAGTGTAGAGATACTCACATAATGCTCACTGCTATCGAGTCAATTCTGATTCATTGGACTGGGTAGAACAGAAGTAGATAGCCTCATCTTGCTCCCTTGGTGCTGCTGGTGGGTTCAAACCACTGACCTTGGGGCGAGCAGCTCAGGATCTAGCCCACTATGCCACCAGGGCTCTCCAGCACTCCGTAAAAGCGAAGGAGACCTTGAAGAAACGTTTGTCGTATACCGGTAGGAAACATTTTCATCCTGATGTTTGTCAGATTTGTTTTCCCACACGTGGATGATTAACACTAGCTCTGTAGGGTTCTAAAGGTCTGTGGAGCATAGTAATTAAGACATATTGTAGGAATTTAAAGAGTGGTAATGGTGATATTTCAAATCAATGGGGAGAAATGGATCATTTAATATACTGCATGAGAATTACTGAAATGCCATTAGGAAAAAAGAAAACTAGATCTTTTGTGCTGAAATAAAATGTAGATACCAAAAATATTAAAATTATGAATGTACTAGAATGATTTTTTTAATCCTGCTGCTTTGATTGAGAAGACACACAGTAGACCACAAACTGGTCTGACACTTTCCACATGTGCAACTTGGTGACATTGATTACATCCTTCAAGTTGTGCACCCATTCTCACTTCCTTTCACTTTATTTTTCCAAACCATGCCATTGGGAGGAGTTAACACAGAGAGCATCTCACTCCTCAGGTCACTGACATTAAGCACTGTTGTGAGATCGCTGCCACAGTCAGTTTCAAAGCCTTCTTTTCCTTCTTGAACTCCTTGGCAGCAGCTTCCTTTTATGTGCACCCCCCCCCCCCACCACACTAATGTCCCCCTGGAAACGCCTTTTAAAAATCACTTTATTAGGGGCTCATACAGCTCTTTGAGTTTTATACTTTGGTGTGAAGAAAGTCTTTCTAAGCAAGACTTCACACACACACACACACAACCTGACAAATTTGACTACATAAATTTAAAAATGAAGATAGCACAGCAAGGCCAAGAAGATCAACAATGAGCTGAAGAAAAATATTTCTAATTCACATATCAGAAAACGAGCTAATTTTTGTAGCATTCATGGAATTCTTGAAAATCAGTAGGAAAAGGATAAACATGCCGACAAGAAGTGGACTGAGCATGGCGTATCAGTTCCCAGAAAAATAAACCCAAGGAGATATGTTGCAATTTTGTTTACAGTAGCCAAACCTCGGAAAGAAGTGTTCTGCAATGACATGACTTGTTAACTAAATTAGGATAACAGCTGTTAAGGAGAATGAGGCAGGGTTGCATCTATAAATTTTGAAAGATGTTCATTTTAAATTTAAAAACAAACAAACGAAAAACCCTACCAGGTTGCAGTGGTTACTACAGTCCCGTTTACATTACCTCAACCCCACTGGTCTGTAAAGTATAGAGCAGCCTGGAAGCAGTATTGTTAGCTCTCGGGACTGGACTGTGTTGTCTGAATTCTACAGAGTCCTTAAAAATACTAATAATGAAAAACAAAGTCAACGCACTGCCATCGAGTTGATTCCAACTCATAGCGGCTGCACAGGACTGACGAGAACGGTTCCCTAGACTCTCACTTTCTATGGGGCAGAGCGCCCCTTCTTTTCCCACAGGAACAGCCAGTGGGTTTGAACTCTGGTCTTGAAATGAGCCTCCCGATGCTTACGCCGCAGCACCAACAAAGCACCTTAATAATTTATCAAAAGAACAAAACAAACCAACTCTGATTCTTACAGACCCCCGAAGACAGGGTGGAACTTGCTCCGTGGGTTTTAGAGGTTATTAACTTTTTCCTAAGGAGCCACCGGTGGTTTCAAACCGCTGATTTCTCCCTTTGCAGCCCAGTGAGGAAGCCCGGCACCACCTGCAGATGCACTGGACCCCTTCAGGGAGCAGCCCTTCCAGGGTGTGGGAGTCATATAATTATATGCCAACTGGATGAAAGAATGAAGGGGTGGAGTCTAACCTGTCAATTAGGTCGTGGCCTGATTAATCCCTCCTTCTGGGCCTGGCCTTCTCATGAGGATTCTGGGACTTCTCTTCCCCCCTGGAGGCGGGACACACACATTCTCTCTCTGCTACACATTCCTGTTGACAAGCTGCATGGAGCCATGCTGATGGCAGCCAGAGCCACTTGGAGACCCGCACCAGGGCTGACAGATGCTTCCACTGCCACTGGATCCACCCCTGGCCTGTGACCTTCCTGCATTCGGCACCATTGCATGTGCTGCGTGAGTCTAAAGAGGAATTTATGGACCAGTATCAGACATATGGGCTAATATTGGACTTACGGGCTTGATCTGGACTAGTCTGGGATGTTTTCTTAATATACAATTGCTCTTTTCCATAAAGCTCAATCTTACACACATATGAGTGTCTCTACATTTGTTTCTCTAGTCACCCAGACGAACGCACAGGGCTCCAGCCGGCCTCTCTTTCTGGGGAAGTTTAGAGGGAGGCCTATGGGACCCACTGGAGTCCCCACCGCTGGTGCGGGTCTTAACGTGAATGGCCCTCTCCTGAGTTTGGGGTTCCTGACCTTATTCGCTGCCACCGTTCTTCACAGCTGAACTCCTCAAAAGGTGCTTTAAACCCTGTTTGCACTTCTCACCACTCGGCCCACTTCAATCCTCGGAGAGCCTTAAGAGCGTCCCCGAGTCACCTAAGAGTCACTGAATCTAAAAGACGCCAGGGACATTTCTTGGTGTCACCTCATTTGGTCTCGGGAGAGAGCTTTGAACATTGACACGTTCATGGGCCACGTTACCCCTTTAGGCTCCCGTGACAGAAGCACTCTCGGAGTGTTCCCCACTCCCGTCATGACGGTCCCCTCCCGGGTCTCATTCTTGGCACGTCCTCGTCTGCGCCACCTCTCCAGCCAGGCTTGTGTTTTGATGCGTGGAACAGAAGAGCGGAAAAATAACAGTTGCTTCAATCAAGATAGTGTAACGGTCTCACAGACAAAACCAGTCCAAATGTAGGTCATCCTGGGACTGCAGGGCCTGTTTCTCTATTTCAGCATCTGAGCATCCTCACGTCACCTCAGGGCCTCTTCGCAGTCCAGACTGGAAGCCATCACCCCCACATGCTGCAAAGCAGCATAGGGAAGAGAGAGGGGGCAACGGGCTGCGGCTCCCAGGGGAGCCTCATAGAGCCCCTTACTTGCCATGCCTTCGGCCTCTCAGTTGTAACAGAAGCTGGACCTCAGTATCATGTCAGTGACCCTCATTACGAGAGGAGGGAGTATGCATAAGCAGCAGGCTCCACCAGAAGGCAGCCATGCACTGGTATTCTGTGGGGCAGCATTCTAGAGCCCTCTTTGCTTCTTCTCTGTTTAGGTAAATGCCCCCAGGTGCACGGCTTTCCACACTACCATAGACTACTGAGTACGCACCAGTCTTTTTCAGTACGCCAGGCTCCATTCCTCGGGGCTTGTCTCAAACAGACTCCGTCTTTGGACTTGCGTGAACCCTGTGGCATGAGCTTGCTCAGGCAGGTGCCTTGTTTGTGTGTCTGCCACCGAGGGGGGGGGGCTACTTCTCACCGATTTCGAGGTGAGCCAGCTCCTTGGGAGAAAGCTCCTATAGGGCTTTGTACCGCTGGTAAAAAGTGACAGTCTCAGAAACTCACAGAGGCCGTTCTACCCTGTCCTCTAGGGTCGCTAGGAGGGTGGAGTCGGGCTCAGGCAATCATACTTGAACAATGCCAGGCATTGGGCAGTAACAAGGCAGAGAGAGGTGTGTCTGAAGGAGGAGGTTTCTGGGGTTTGTTTTTGGGATGAGCTGCTTGGCTTCTTTCTCCTTCACAGGTTCTGAGAGAGACACTTCTCTGACTGCTCGGGCCCTTGATGCTTCTTCATTCCCTGATGACATGTCTTCCTGTCTGTCCCTACACAGTTTGGATGTTCTGGAGTATCTTGCTGGCAGTGTAGGGAATCAGAATATTCAAGCCGAGGGTTCTCACTCTGGGGGTTAAAACCGTCTACAGAGTCACAGTAGTCAGACAGCTGCACAGACGAATGGAACAGAACTGAGACCCGAGAAGTAAATCCACTCACCACAGACACCTGATCTACCACAAATGGCTGACCTGCATTAGATGGGGAAGAGGCAATCTCTTGAACAAATGTTGCTGGCAAAACTGGATCTTCATTTGAAGAAGAGTGAAACAGGACCATATCTCACACCATATGCCCAAACAAACTTAAGATGGGTCAAAACCTAAATGTGAAACCTACAACTGCAAAGGTCATCAATGAAGAAATCACCACAAGTTTAGGGGCCCTAATACATGATATAATCACTCTATCACGCATAATTGTTGTTAGGTGCCTTCAGTTGGTTCCAACTCAAAGCGACCTTATGCGTAGCTGGAAGAAACACTGCCCAGTCCTTGCCATCCTCAAAATTGTTCGTCTCCTTGAGCCCATTTTACAGTCTCAGTGTCAATCCAACTCCATGAGGGCATCCTTGTTTTTGCTGCTCCATCTACTTTAGCAAACTTGATATCCTTCTCCAGGAACCAGAGTCTCCTGACGAAATGCCCACAGTATGTAGACAAGTCTCGCCATCCTTGCCTCTAAGGATCACTCTGGCCATGCTTCTTCCAAGACACATCAGCTTTTACCCGTTAGCCGTCCACAGCCCTTCCAATATTCTTCTCCAGCACCACAGTCCAAATGCATCGATTCTTCTTCGGGCTTCTTGATGTAGAGTCCAACGTTCACATGCATGTGAGACAGTTGAAAGCACCATAACTTGGGTCAGGCGCACCTTAGTCCTCAAAGCAGCATCCTTGCTCTCTACTACTCTAAAGAGGCCTTGTGCAGCAGATCTACTGATCTCTTTCATGGCTGCTTCCATGAGCACTGATTGTGGATTTAAGCAAGACAACCTCCTAGGCAACGTCAACCTTTCACCTGTGCACCATGAAGGTACCGATTGCTCCAGTTGTGAGGATTTGGGTCTGCCTGACATTGAGTTGTAAGCCACACTTAAGCCTACAATCCAATATCGTCATCAGCAAATGCTTCACCTCCTCCTCGCTTTCTGTGAGCAAGGGTGTGTCATCTTCATATTGTAGGTTGTTAGTTAGCCTCCCTCCATCATAAGTGCCACATCACTTATGAGCCACCAGTGTGGCTTATGTGACAACATAGTGAAAAAACACAAACACAGCAAAGACAAAACCGATGACCAGGACCTCTTAAAAATTAAGCACTTTTTTCATTCAAAAGATTTCCCCAAAAGCATACAAAATGAAACCACAGAGTGGTTAAAAAAATTGGAACAATATTTTCTTTCTTTTAAAAATCATTTTATTGGGGGCTCATACAACTCTTATCACAATTCATACATACATCAATTGTGTAAAGCACATTTGTACATTCATTGCCCTCATCATTCTCAAAACATTTGGTCTTCACTTAAGTCCCTGGCATCAGCTCCTCATTTCTACCTATTCCTTCCTGATCCTCCCTCCCATTCCCTCATGAAACCTAGATAATTTGTAAACTATTATTTTGTCATATCTTACACTGTCCAACATCTCCCTTCACCCACTTTTCTGCTGTCCGTTCCCTAGGGAGGAGGTTATATGTAGATCCCTGTAATCGGTTCCTCCTTTCTACCCCACTTTCCCTCCTCCCTCCCAGTATCACCACTTTCACTATTTGTCCTCAAGGGATCATCCGCCCTGGATTCCCTGTGTTTCCAGTTCCTGTCTGTACCAGTGTACATCCTCTGGTCTAGCCAGATTTGTAAGGTAGAATTGGGATCATGATAGTGGGGTGTGTGGGGGAGGAAGTATTTAGGAACTAGAGGAAAGTTACATGTTTCATTGTTGCTACACTGCACCCTCACTGGCTCTTTTCCTCCCCACAACCCTTCCATAAGGGGATGTCCTACACACGGGCTTTGGGTCCCCACTCTGCACCCTCTTCATTCACGATGATATGATTTTTTGTTCATTGATACCTGATACCTGATCCCTTCGATACCTCGTGATCACAGAGGCGTGCTTCTTCCATGTGGGCTTTGTTGCTTCTGAGCTAGATGGCCGCTTGTTTACCTTCAAGTCTTTAAGACCCCAGATGCTATATCTTTTGATAGTTGGGCTCCATCAGCTTTCTTCAACACATTTGCTTATGCACCCGCTTTGTCTTCAGCGATTGTGTCGGGAAGGTGAGCATCATGGAATGCCAGGTTATTAGAACAAAGTGTTCTTGCATTGAGGGAGTACTTGAGTAGAGGCCCAATGCCCATCTGCTACCTTAATACTAAACCTATAAAGATATGTACATAGTTCTATTTCCCCATCATCATATATAACCATATTTATATATGTACATGCCTGTCTTTAGACTTCTATAAATGTCCTTTCCCTCCTAATTCTTTCCTCTTATCCCACTATCATGTTCAGCCTTCATTTGGGTTTCAGTAATTCCTCTTGGTTACATTGTCCTTGATTAAACACTACCAGGCCTCCTACACCCTCCTTGCCATTGATTTTAGATCACATGTTGTTCCCTTGTCCCTGGGTTTGTTAACACCCACTTCTTTTCCCCTGCCTTCCCCTTTCCTGTGTGCCCCCCTCCCCCCAGAACAGTCGGTCTAATTGTTCTCTTCTGGATTGTTTATCTTGCCTATCTTATCTAGATAGGCATGCAGAGACAATAATAAGCACAAAAACAAGACAGAACAAAATAAAGCAACAAAAAAAAAAAGAAAAGAAAGAAAGAAAAGAAAACAACAATAAAAACCAAGGACAAAAAAAGAAAAGTCTATAGATAGTTCAAGGTCTGTTTGTTGACTTTAAGAAGTGTTTTCCAGTCGAGCCTGATTGTTTACCATGCCCCGCCCCAACAGTCTTATTTTTTACTTCATTGCTCTGTTCCCCTTGCTGTGCTGTTGCACACCCTTAGTGTTTCGCCCCAGTGTGGTGGGATCACATCAGGCCCAATTCCCGCACTGTGTCTCTAGTGTTGTCCCCGTAGCGCTATGGGTAAGTGAGGGACATCGTGTCTTGTGGTGGGGCTGGCCCTATGGTCCTCTCTGGCTTGACTGCTCTGAGTGGGATTATCATCCTCAGGGCTTGGTGGGCCAGCATATGCTCTACTCGCTCTCCTTCCCCCTTTGTTTGCTCCTGTTTGTTCTGATCAGATGTGTCCCTCTCCCTAAGCTGTAGCTTCAGTGCTGTCCTCTGAAGTGCATTCTTCTGGGGAGATGGGGACTGTCCATGAAGTTGGGATTGTGGACGCCCCCTCAGTCGGTCACAAATGTTGAGGACTAAAAGGCTAGGTGTTCTGTTGGGTAAGTGGGTACCGGGATATGGAACCCGAAGAGAAAGGGGGATTGGGTAACAGGGTCTGCTCATTATTTAACAGATATTCATCTACTCTGGGTCAGGATGGCAGTTAGACTCGGAACTGTTTGTGTGGTCTTTCTTCTTTTCTCTTGATGTCTATCTATTTAAGATACTCACATAAGCAACCCTAAGGAGACAGAAATTGACCAACAGTTCAGGCGGTGGGGAGCATGGGAGGGGAGAGGTGATCCAAGGGGAATAGCAAGGGTACTAAAATTGATGGTGAGGAGGGTGTACCATTCCAGGCTGTATCCAGAGGAATTACTGAGAGGTGATTGATGGGTACACATGATGGTGGGGCAGGCGGAAAGAAAAGGAGGAAAGAAGAAGAAAGTAAAAATTATATATTTGTATAAACATAGCTATGTATATGTAAATATATAAATAAATAAAATAGGTATATATCTATATATACAGGTACACAACAAGGAAGCAGATGGACTTTAGGCCTCTACTCAAATCTTACCTCAGTACAAGAACAGTTTATTCTAATAATGTGACAATGTATGATATTCACCTTCCTGATACAATCGCTGAATACAAAATGGGTGCATAAGCAAATGTGGTGAAGAAACTGATGGTGCCCGGATATTAAAAGATATAGTGTCTGGGGTTTTAAAGGCTTGAAATTAAACAAGTGGCCATTTAGCAGGGCAACAACAAAGCCCACATGAAAGAAGCGACACCATGAAGTGTTGATGGTAGTAGGTATCAGAAGTTAAAAAACAAGCAATAAAACTGGCATGAAGGAGTGTGGACAAGGCGGAGACCCAAAACCCACCTGTAAGATAATTGGAAGTCCCTCCCAGAAAGGCCACATGGAAGGGATGCTATATCTAGGGTGTGGTATAGCACTGATGAATATATAATTATCCTCTAGTTCTTTAATATTTCCTCCCCCTTAGGGTCTTTGTTTTACCTCATTAATCTTGTTAGACCTGCATAGCTCCATTTGTATAATTAAGATCATTTGATGCATGAAATCCAACACAGATAAACCCTTCAGAAACAGTAATGGGAGTAATGATTTCCTGAGAGTATGGGAAGAGGGGGAGGGAAAAGAGGGGCAGCTGATAGCAATGATGACTGCGTAACCCCATGAGAGGGGGATGAACAACAGATTGCAGGTGAACCGATACATTGGATGATGTAAGATATGGCAATGATAATAATAATATATAATATAATAATAAGGATTACTGGGGGTAGGGCAGGGGAGGGAGGGGATGAAGGGGAGGTGATATCTAGGTGTTCAAGAAGAAAAAAGTTTTGAAACTTATGGTGGCAGCAATTGTATAATGATGTTTATTCTAATTGAATTATGAATAGTTACAATGTCTGTAAGCGCTCCCAATAAAATGATTTAAAAAAGAGTTGGGAGTAGAATTTCCATATGATTAAGCAATTCCTGTAGTTGGTCTAAATCCTAGGGAAATAAGAGCCACAACCCGAGTAGATACATGGTCACGCATGCTTATCACCACACTAGTCACACGAGCAAAACGTGGGAGCAGCCCAAATGCTCCTCAATGGAATAACAGTGGGATACTAAACCTTGGTACTACACACCATGAAATGCTGTGTTAAAGAAAACGGAAACAACTCACAGCCTAGATGAACCTGGAGGGCATTGTGCTGAGTGCAATCCGTCAGTTACAAAGGACAAATACTATATTATATGAAGCAATTGTATGAGACTCCCATTGTCAAAGGTCAAGAAAATGCCTTTCCACTAAAAGAAACAGGGAAGGGTGTCAGGGCTAGAGGTGAGACATGTTAGGTTGGGTCAAGGGGAAGGCAATAGACGGCAAGAAGAAGTTGCCAGAGTAGGATGGAGGCGGGGGAGACCTTGGGAGGCTTGCAAGAGTAAAGACAATCTCTCCACCTGGCGCTCTGTAGCGAGTAGTGTCAGTTTCCTATCACATTTTGAAAACACAGAAGCGAGGTTCAGTGCGCTTGTGTTGCCAGACATAAGATGGCGGACAGAGAGTCACTAAAGACCAGCAAATCAAGAGAACGTGGCCGCTAGCTGGAGATCCAGAGCAGGGCGGCCATCTGCAGCGGAGCTCTGGCCTTCTCTTGGCTGTGGATGCCCAGCTAAGTCCGTCTCCAAGGACATCCTCAGCCAATGGCAGCAAGTGGTCAAACTTCCTGCCCTCACATCCCCTGCCAACCCCAAACATCAGAATTACAGCCCTGAGGGTAAGGCAGGGGGGCAGGCGAGGAGCAGATAAGGCAGGGGGACAGGTGGGGGGGGCAGATAAGGTAGGGGGGAAGGCGGGGGAGCAGATCAGGCAGGGGGGCAGGCGGGGGAGCAGGTAGCATTGATGACCGTCTAACCCCACTGGAGTGGAGTGAACCACAGAATTGTATGTGAACAGATACAGTGAATGGTGTAAGAAAGGACCGAAATAATTAAATAAGCAGACAAACAAAAAAATAAGGGGGGTGGTATCAAGGAGTGCACGAAGAGAGTGTTTTGAAAGTGACGGCGGCAGCAGTGATTCCGGACTGCTTGATGTGATCGAATTGTAGAATGCTGTGATATCCGTAAGAGCTCCCAAGGAAATAATTCTGAAAAGGAAATAGTGACGGAACCAAGGATTAGGGATGCCTAAAGTACAATAAAAAAGGAGGAGGAGGCGGAAGGGAGCCGGGAACCAGAGGTGGAGGTGGCAGCTGTGGTGGTGGGTTGGGGGGGTAGCCAGTTGAAGGACGAGGTGTGCAATGACTGATGTAACGGGATGTTCGGCCCGGCAGTCCTTCACCTAATTCACATTACAACATTTAAGCAACAACAGAGAAACAATGGTCAATCCAAGAAGCTTAAATAAAGCATTTTATTAAGCATCATGGTATGATAACCTAAAGTTTGCACAGGGACAAGATGAGAGAGGATGAAGTTTTGCTTTGTGGAGGAGCTGGGGGACGAGGCGGGCAGGAACCCCTTTCCGTGAAGCAGGCATGCACCCCCTCAAGCTGGGGGGTGTCATTTCCACTCCATGTAAGGCACTACTTCCTTGCCTAAACGTCCACCCTGTGACGGTTATGCAGTGAAGGCAGTTGGTATGTAGGGATGTAAATTTCTCAGGATAGGAAACAGCTCTGCTTTTTCTGAATTTTAATAATGAGGAATTGAAGTGGATCAATTCTTGTTTGGGCCTAAAAAGCACATTATTTATTTTTAACAGAGTTTCCAGTGTTCAATTTGCCCAGAATGCATTTTTTAGATTGAGGAGATTATTACCATTAACTGTCTACGGTCAAGATTTATTTGTTTCTTCAAATTTACTTTTATAGCAGCCCAAGTAAAATATGTTTTGTTAAAAATTAGTTCCATTTCCCTTTCAAATAAGATTGGACTCAATAACTCAGACGTTTCTCTCGATTTGTGGGGAAAAAAGAACGGAAGACAGTTATTCTCGCATCATTCTTGTTAAAGGCATGTGATGGTCTTCACTTTCTCCCAATTTGATGATTGATAGATGTGGTTGCTTTTCTGCTTTGGTCAGACCGTACTAGAACTATTAAGTGCTTCTCGTTTACTTCCCAGGAAGAACCATAGGGAAATGATCAAAAAGATGAACGATAGCACATCCAAGATAAGGATGGATTTGCTTGAAGTTTAAATTGGAGAGACGGCATAGCTCATTCCTTAAAAACAAACAAACAAACAAACACCTTCCAAGCCTCTTTGAAATTGCTTCTAATTGCAGAGTCAAGAATAGAGCTAAGGAGAAGCAGTTGTGACACACCAAGAGCAGGAACCGGGGTCCTCCAGTCTGTCCCCCAATATGGGGGTGGCACTTGGATGTCCAGAGTATCAGCAGCCGGTGAGAATCTGCAAGTTCAAAGTGGGCTCATGTTTCCTTTCGGCGAGGAGCGGCCTGACTTCCCATGTGAGGGCAGAGAACTCTTTTGACTGGGGAGGGGCATTTTCGGAGGGTTCCCTGTGCCAAGTAAAAGCCACAACTGTTTCTGGGACGGTGCATTTAAGAATAAAAGCCCCTAAAACGGCTCTCCAGAATCCTGTAAAAAGCCCTTGCAATGGCAGTGACTTGAGGGAAGAAAATGTTTTCTTTTCTCTCAGGCAGAGTGAGAGTGGTGGGGAGCCTGCGTTGGTCCAGGACATGCCTACCTGGGGGACATGCTTATCTGTCTAGCCTGGCCCTCGGGGACAGAGCCAGAAGATGCCAGGTGCAAGTGCGTTATGGGCGGACCCTTGCGCGGGGAGACTCCATAGCCCATGGTGCGCCTTTAGTAAAGCTGCTGGAAGTACCGCATCAGCTTAGTTAACCTCCAGGGCTTAGGAATGACTCTCGTGTCCATGCCTGAGGACCATCCGGCCCGGGGGCAGCAGTTTGCATAGGCAGATGGACAGACATGGTGGCTGGTCGTTTCTTGGGGTTCCCTTGTGTGTGCCTTCTGAGAGTCTGGCTGTATCGTCTACAAGCTCCTGCATGCTCCCCTCTCTTGCCAGCTGCAGCCCTCATTAGTGTGAAATTGATTTCTGGGGCTGCAGTGCTCGGTCAATGGCAGCCCCCTAACTCCTAGTGAGAGGTAAAGGCTGCAGTCGCAGTGGGGCACCCGTGCTTACTGTAAAACCGCCCAGACGCTCTGCCGTGTGTTTGCACACAGCCCCCACCTCCCCAGCTCCCTGCCCAAGGGCCTGGCTCCACAGCACACATTTTAGCAAAGGGCATTTTGGGGGGTGAAATAGGAGCTCCGAAGGGAACACTTTGTAGCCAAAGGAATATGGAGCACCCCCACTTCTGCACCTTGGCGGTTTCAGGGTGAATGTTTACATTTTCCAAGAGAGTGGGCCCCTCCATTTACCTGCTACCTGGAGAGCAACACGATTCGTTTCACTGTCAAATAACGAACTAGAAGAAGCCTCTAGGTGTGCCCTCTTTACATGATGCATTTCGTCCAAGCCTTTCTCAATAATCATTCACTTTACCCCTCCTTCCCCCTGACAGCGTCCTAGTTACCCCTGCCTGGGTGACCCAGGGTGACCACATGTAGTAAGACTAGAACTGCCCCCATGGTTTTCTTGGCTGTAATCTTTATGGAAACGGATCAGCCCTTTCTTCCACAAACCATCTGGCAGGGTTGAACCACCAATCTCTGGGTTAATGTGGACTCGTGGGCTTGGGCAGCACTGGGTTGGGATGTGTGTTTTTTTTTTTTTATGCACAATTAACCTTTATATAACACTCTCTCTTATTCATGAGTTTCTGTGGATTTGTTTCTCAAATGCACCCAGACTAACACAGTTGTTGAATCTTTAATGTAGACTGAGAAGGAGCCTTAGCAAGACCGTAATCCCACCACCCTCAACACAGACATTGTTCAGGAGAAGCCACGAAACGTGTGTTTTATGTAACATCATGCAGTCATGTAGCAGAGCCAGGGTGAGGAAGTTGGGAGGCTCTTGTTTTTTTTTAACATTCATCAGTAAATACAGAACTTTTCTCGGAGTTTTTGAGTCGTCTGGATATGCAGTGCGAACACTTAGTTCAATGATGAAATATGAAGATATTAGTGAATCTTTGAATTTAGATGCTGGAAAGAAGGTGCGCTCATCCCTCTTCATGCTACATCTGTCCACCTGCCTGTCTATCGAGCAATCTATCTATCCATTGAGAAGCCTCCCATTGCTGTTGAGTTGATTCTGACTCAATGACCCCGTGTTATAGGGTAGACCAGCACACCACAGGGTTTTCTTGGCTGGAAAGGTAAGAGATTGTTAGGTCTTTCTTCTTGGAGGTCGGGTTTGAACCATCCACCTTTAGATTAGCAACCACCCAGGGCCCTATGGGGAATTCATTCACGAGGGAATCAGAGGGGTCATGATACAGACACAATGTAGGTAAACGCGAACTGGTCCGCCTGAGATCGAAAGTGCTTTGTTTTCTTCAAAGAAAAGAATCTTGCCATGTAGTGGTCTGAAGCCATCTGGCCATCAATTACTAAGCTCTTTCAGAAGTGCAGGGCTAACCCAAAGGTCCTTTTGGAAATGGAACAAAATCTCCCCCATGATTGGTCTCTGACAACAAGCTCCCCACCAACTGTTCCTGGTCCTCCAGACAACTGAGTTCTGGGGAGGTGGGTCCTTTAAGAGTGGCAGTTGGAGTCTTGACCCTTGGAGTTAGTAGGCAGTTCTGCCTGCCATGGTAAATGCGTGTGCTGCCTTTCCGATTTATACGCCAAGCTCTTGCAGCTTGGTGACCGAATCAGTCAATCATTTCTGGATAAGCCTCTCGTGAGCGAGCTCCAGCCCAAGGACCCCATGTGATGATGTCAACTCTGCAGTCTCTCGATCTCCTCCTTCAGGGTATGCTGGTGCGCTGAGGGGTCCAGGTGAAGAACGTCTCCTCTTATTACGTGCTGTTAAATCCATGCACAAAGTACGTTTGAACTGGGCAAAGAGCCAGGAGCAGATAACATTTGGAATGACCCAGGGAGGGCAGCCCGAGCAGGTTCATGCAGTTGAATATCATCTCTAAGTAGCAGTTGAACGAGGTATGCTAGGGCATGCAGAAAGCGGAAGCTAAAGATATCTATGGACATGAATGAATGAGCAAACATAGCTTTTTCAAACCTAAATTTTGCAGACACCTTTAGCCCTTGCAGAGGTCCCTGAGGGGAAGATAGGCAAAGAGGATAAATCCAGGCAACCAGATTACTTTTACTTTTGTAGGAAAGACTAAATCTCAAAGTCCAAGAGCCAGGGAGACCATGGGGAAGGTGCCCTTAGGCCGAGCTAGTGACAAGAAGCAGAGCAGGACAGAGAAAGAATGCCCCCCCCCACCTCACCCAACAGCAGCCCTGGGTGAAAAAGGAAACTCCCCAGAAATAAGCCTGCGCTTTCTTTAGCAGCTCAGCCGCCCAAATGCATTGATTTTTGAGCACAGTTAATGGGAGCATGACATTTCGATTGCCGTTGGGGACAAGCAACTCTGCTATGAAACGCCTCAATCCTTTTCAAACCATTTCATGGTGTTTCAGTCTGTTGTCAGAGTCAGAACCGACTGGAGGCCGCCAAACACCAAGAACGTGTAACAAAACTCTGCCATTTTCATCATTTTTAAGTCTACCATTCAAATCCCAGAGAAGTCGGGTCCTTCAGCACCCACCATGTTGCGGGACAGCTTCAACTTGGTCCGCGCGGTGTGGGGCAGAGCTTCCTGTGTTCACGGTGACGGAGTCACAGCCCGTAGTGTGGACAGCTTACCTTGGCTTTCTCCATTCAGCTCTTGCTAAACTCTTGAGCTCTTCCTGTCTTGGTCACAGCGCTGCAGAGGACACAGGTGTGCCGTCACTTAAGCCTCTACTTTTCAGCCACTTGGATACACACCTGCATCGGGCCATTTTGTACTCAAGGTTTGGAGGAATTCCACCAGAGCGGCATTCTTTTACCCTCCCATCAGCAATGGAGGAGGGGGCCAAGTTCTTGGCATTCTCTCTGACACCCGTTCCTTTCCATTTGTCTGCTAATGGATGTGGTGTGAGGTGGTATCTCAGTGTGGTTTTGAAGTTAATTTTCTGAGTGACCAACAACGGTGGCAGAGTGTTTTAAGTACACAGCTATGAACAGAAAGATCTCAGGTTCAAACCCACCGACCTCTCTGGGGGAGAAAGACGTAGCAGCCTGTTTTTGTAAACATTTACAGCCTGGGGTGTCCTACAAGTCAGTTCCACTCTGTCCCACTGCTTCACTGTGGTGGTTACATAATCTGGTGTCAATTTGGGACTTGAGAGGATTAAGAGTGTAGGGGTGGAATCTAGCCAATGAGGCCTGTGTGTGGGCATGGTCTTCTGAGAATTCTGGGATCTGCTGTATTTTCCTCCTAAGAGATGGGAGACACTTCTCTCTCTCTGCTCACTCCTGGAGAGACACTCTACTGACAAGACAGATGTCACTACGCTGATAGACCCCATGCCCAGGGAACTGGAGGACCCATGTGGAAACCCCTGCCAGTGCTGAGATACTTCTACCGCCACTGGATCCAAAAGACTTTTCACCAACTGGCCTGTGATCATCCCGCATTTGGCATCATTGCATATGTTTCATGAGTCTGAAGAGGACTTTATAGATTAATTTCAGACATATGGGCAAATATTAGTCTTATGGACTTGATCTGGACTGGGCTGGACATTTTCTCAATATTCAATTGCTGTTGTATATAAACCTCTTTCTTATATACATATGAGTGTCTATAAATTTGTTTATCTAGTCTACCCAGACTAACACAGTCCCTGTGCATGAAAATTGACACAGCGGCACCCAACACACACAATGACAAATGACATTGCGCATTTTTTCATGTGCTCATTATGAATGTCTCCATCTCGATCCACATTTAGAAGAGCCAATGAGGAGAGGCGGGGATTTAGGGGAAGGGGCATAAGGAGAATTTGGATTGCACCTGGCAGACGATGGTAGGAGTGAGTTAGAGGACGCACCACGTGGGGTTTCCGAGCCAGCAGACAGACTCTGGATCTGAGAGGAGCCCTCACAGGGAGAGGCCATGTGTTTTAAAAGCAACAGGCCAAGAAGACACTTCTAGCAAAGACACTGAGAAACAGGCTCAAGAAGACAGCCTCGGGAGCAGGAATGAAAGATGCAATTTGAAGTGTCATAGTAATATGAAAAAAATGCTGTGCTTTAAATTTTTTGCGGTGTAATTCTTTTTGGCGATGAAGTTTTAATAATCCCCATGAACTTATTATTCATCATTTTGGGGGGGAAGAATGACAGGCAAATGGTATCTGCTGTTGTTAGACATGACAACAGCCCCCAATTATGCAGTTCCTTTTAATAATGGGGCAGAATGTGCACACTTTTTTCTAGGCAGGACCGACAGCCACTGTCACCCTTCCTGTGCCGCCAAAGCAGGGATTCATCAATTCCGCTATCTGTCCCCATGTTCATTCAGCGTAATTTACTGAACGTCTATGCACTTGGACTGATTAAGTGCAGGGAATAAAATGCTAAATAAGATCCAGTCATGGCTCCTGCAAAGCTACGGTTTCTCCCCCTCCCCCTTTTTCTCTTTTAGGAGACAGATAAACAGGAAATTGGAAAAGAGTGTGAAAAACATGGTTGAAATACAAGTGTTTCCGTCTCCTTGGCGGTGTGCCTCTCCCCCCATCCCCTGCCCCCCAGCCCTCTGCCCATCCACAATCACACCGCACATCCTGCCTTTTATCTTCTCAGGGTCTTCAGGGCTACTGGCCTCATCTCTGACCCCAAAAGACACTGGTGACTCAGAGCCTTGTCCCTATGGTGCCGGTGTCCAGGTGGCCTTCTCTGTAGTAGGAAGCCCTCTCCTGATGATTAGCCAGACCCAGGAGGGAATTAACTTCTGGCTAACTTGGACTTTCCTTTGCATTTCCCAAGGAGGGTCATTCCAGAATATAGCTTCCCACGAAGGATGCGCCCCTCTTGGATTTACTCCTCTCTCCACAAGCATCCGCGCAGGCAGCCTGCCATTTGAATTCCAGAAGGGTCTTATTTTGGGTACAGAAGTTTCACAGGTATGTGTACTAACGATGATTCTTCTATCCTTTTCTTGGGAACTCTATTTTTAAAAAAATCATTTTATTAAGGGCTTATACAACTCATCACAATACATACATCAATTATGTAAAGCACATTTGTACATTCATTGCCCTCATCATTCTCATAACATTTGCTCTCCATATAGGCCCCTGGCATCAACTCCTCATTTTTCCCCTTCCCTCCCAGCTCGCCCCTCCCTCATGAACCCTAGATAATTTATGAATTATTATTTTGTCATATCTTGCACTGTCCGATGTCTCCCTTAACCCACTTTTCTGTTGCCCATACCCCAGGGAGGAGGGTATATGTAGATCTCTGTAATTGGTTCCCCCTTTCCAACCCTCCCTCCCTAAACCCTCCCGGTATCGCCACTCTCACCACTGGTCCTGAAAGGATCATCTGTCCTGGAATTCCTGTGTTTTCAGCTCTTATCTGTACCAGTGTACATCCTCTGGTCTAGCCAGATTTGTAAGGTAGAATTGGGATCATGACAGTGGGGTAGGGAGGAAGCATTTAGGAACTAGAGGAAAGTTGCACCCTGACTGGCTCATCTCCCCGCAGCCCTTCTATAAGGGGGTGTTCAATTGCCCACAGATGGACTTTGGGTCCCCACTCCGCACTTCCTCTCATTCACAATGATATGATTTTTTTGTTCTTTGATGCCTGATACCTGATCCCTTCGATACCTTGTGATTACACAGGCTGGTGTGCTTCTTCCATGTGGGTTTTGTTGCTTCTGAGCTAGATGGCCGCTTGTTTACCTTCAAGCCTTTAAGACCCCAGATGCTATATCTTTTGATAGCCGGGCATCATCAGCTTTCTTCACCACATTTGCTTATTCACCTGCTTTTTCTTCAGTGATTGCGTCAGAAAGGTGAGCATCATGGAATGCCAGTTTAATAGAACAAAGTATTCTTGTATTGAGGGAGTGCTTGAGTGGAGGCCCAATGTCCATCTGCTATCTTAATACTAAACCTATACATATATGCACATAGATTTATTTCCACATCCTCATATATAAATATATTTGCATATGCACATGCCTTTATTTAGACTTCTATAAATGCCCTTTTCCTCCCAGCTCTTTCCTCTATTTTCTTTTACTTTCCTCCTGTTGTTGGGAACTCTATTAATGTATTGGGTAGACGAAGTATTTCTCTGCTGAGCCACAAGTTGGCTCCTTTGAATCATCTCATCTTTTCTGCCAGAGTGTCTTAGCTCTTCAGAACTACTTGATCTACTTCCTGAGATATTTAATTTACTTTCTCTCCAAATTTTCCATGGAAATGTGTTATGAGGACACGATTATTTTTATTTCAAAGGATTTTTCCGGGGTGGCTCATTGTTCTTCTGGCGTAGCCCCATGTGCTCATTTCAGGGCTGTGTTTCCTTTCCTCTGCGTTCTTGCAGACTGCTAATGAGAGTCGTTTATATTTCTGAAATTACCTCCATTCCTCCGGGCTCATTGCGGGGTATGTGTGTACATCTTTCTTCTTCGCGTTTAGGCGTTCCTCAAGGGTCTAGTGCTCCTTCCATGTGCTCGTGGACGCTGGTGGGATCAGGGAGGACACTGACTGGCAGAGGAAGCAGGCACAGACCCCAAAGCACCATTTGTTGTTGCTGTCATGTGCTGTCCTGTCAGTTCTGGCTCGTGGCGACTCGGTGTACCGCAGAGTGAACCACCCCCAGTCCTGCGCCAGCCTCACAATTGTTGTTGTGTTTGGGCCCATTGTTGCAGCCACTGTGTCGGTCCATCTTGTTGGTGTGTGTGTGTATCTGTGTGTTCCTCTTTTGTGCTGCTCCCCTTACTTTACCAAGCATGCTGTCCTTCTCCAGGGACTGGTCTCTCCTGACAACACGTCCCAAGTATGTGAGGCAAAGTCTTGCCCTCCTTCCTTCTGGCTATCCTTCTGCCAAGGCCGATTTCTTCGTGGTTTGGGCAGCCCGTGGCACTGTCAACGCCCTTCCCCTGCACCATCGTTCAGTTGCGCCGTTCGGATTGTTCCCTGTCTGAGGGGACCTTCCAAATGCTAACCGCGCTGCTTGCAACCAGGACACAGCTGCCACACTTCTCCCCAGGCCTCAGGGCCCCATGAGTGTTTGATGTTCTCAAGCTCAAGTCCGATGCCCTCATTTTCCAACAATTGACTTCCATCGTCACCATTCAGATATGCCAGTAGTAACTTGTATTCTTTTTTTCCCGCAAATCTATTTTCCTTTCTGGGTTTCATATACGTGACACGAGTGTGACTCTCTCCCCGATTTAGAAACCGCCGTACGATGTCAATAGAAAGTCTGACTTGAGCTTATTCTCCACGTGCAGTCAGTTCTCAGGCCCGTGAGGAGGCATCCTGTGTCCGTCCGTCCGTCCACCCTCTTCCCGCTGCAGCCTCTCCGGTTCAGGCCTCATTATTTATTTGTTCTCTAGACATCTGCAACCTTTTCCCTCTAGCTTTCAATCTCCCTCCTCCCCTCCCCTCAGCTGCCAGCTTTGTATTCTCAGAGTCTAGTTCTCATCACGTTGTTTTTCTGGTCAAGATTCGTTCCCAGCTCGCGCTTCTATTTATTCATTAAGGTCCAACTTCTGAACTCTGGTATGCGAGCATCCCACCCACTTCTCCCCCCACGCCGCTCCCGGAGGCAGAACCCGGGGCCTGGGCACCGGACTCATACATTTCTGACGGGGTCAGAAACTCCCTCCGTCCTGGAAGATCGGGAGGACTGCAAAACAAGCCGTTCTGGGCCCGACGCCTAATAAGGGCTATTTAAAAGCTTCCAGCCTAAGACAGACTAGGAAGAAAGACTGGCTGAACCGTTTCTGAAGAGTAGCTAATGAGCCCCTATGCATCCCAGCAGAACAGTGCCTGGTCCCCACCCCACCGTGGAGGTGGCGCTGGACCGGGCCGCGCTTCCTTCCGTTGTGCACGGGATTGCCCCGAGTTGGGCAGCAGAAGTTGTCCTTGCGGTTCCTGCTTTTGCTGTTCCTGGTGTTGTTTCCTTCCTGCGTTCGACATAGCCCACCGCCGATGGATTCGCCCCTGTTCGTCAATTTCCTCCTTCCTCCTCCTGGACTTTCCTCCGTGTCTCACGACTGTCTCGCTCAGGAGGGTGCTCAGCAAATGCTCTGAGAGAAGGGAGACTGGCTAGGTGCAGCAGGTCCAGTCCAGTTCCACATTTCTAGGAAGCGCCCACCTCTCACAAGGAGAGGCTGTGGGGGACTAGTGCAAAGGAGCCCCATGCCAGAGGGCAGCTCCCACGAAGCCCCTGCCATGAACGGAGGTGGTGCGCCAGCTCCGCTGCCCGCTTCCTACCCTTTCTGGGCGGCCTACTCGCTCAGCCTCTGCGGTCACATTAGGAAGCAGCGCAGGTGGCTGGGCTCTGTCGGATTTCCCTAATAAGGAAACAGCTTGCCACTTGGGGCTGCAGAGACATTTTGGATGCATTGTATTTAAATTTTGTTTTCATTGAAAATTTATAGCCACCACCTTCTCCTCTAATGTAATGAATAATGAGAAACAATTACCAGGAAATTCAGCAAATGACTAAGCCATGGAGGAGTAAAAATTAGCGCTCGTGTGTTTTTTTGTTCGCTGTCTGTGGCAATCCAAATGATACATGAGGTGCAAGCAGACACTATACACACATACCCTTTCTATGCACCTCGCCGTGTCCCAGGAATATCATAGGAATCGATGCAGGCCTCTAGAGTCTGTGACGCTAAAGAAGCTACTTAGTAAATGTTGGATGAGGCGGGAGGAAGCATAGGAAACTTAACCACCAAAGTTTTATGCTGGGAGGTTCGATATAACTTTTTTCTAAGTTAATTCAAACATTTTTTTCTATGTGTATTTGGCAGCCTAGCGGTTACCCATTAGGCCATGATCCACAAAGTCAGCAGTTCAAAGCCAGTCTCTCTTCGGGAGAAAGGGGGCACCGTATTCCCGGGAACACTCGCAGTCTTGGAAACGCACAGGGCAGCTTCTTCCCTGTCCGGTGAAGGTTGCTACGAGTCAGCCTTGACTCGATCACAGTGGGCTTGGCTTGGGCTTCCCATGAAAGAAACTAAAGGGAGAAAAACCCAGAAAAAATTAAAGAAGCACCATTAAGGAATATTGCTTAGAGTCCACACTCAGAGAACATAGCTTTCAGTTTGATATTTCCTAGGTCTTGTTTTGTCTGCCACAGTCATTTTTTCCCCCAACCATACTGCCCAAACAATTCAGTATTTTGACTTTGAAACTTAATAGAATGATGTAAACATACCCAGGGAAGACGGAAGAAGCAGGGGTGCGTTTGAATTGTGGGATTAGTGAGGAGCATTAAAAGTATCTTGAACTGCCAAAAGAACAAGGAAATGCGTCTTCTTCCAAGAACTCTCCTCAGAAGCCAGGACGGCGAGGCTTCATCTCCTGTGCTTTGGACATGTTGTCAGGAGAGACCAGTCCCTGGAGACGGGCATCGTGCGTGGTGAAGTGGAAGGGCGGTGACAAGGAGGAAGACCTTCAGGAAGATGGGTGGACACAGTGGCTGCAGCAATGGGCTCAACAAGAACAACGCCAGTGGAGGAGGGGTTAACCTGGACAGAGGTTAGTTCCAGTGAACACACGGTCACTGGAAACCAAAACTGACAACCACACCACGTTATTATAAATTACTAAAAATAAGACCATCGTGATTTTACACTCCCAATTATTGTAGTTTTAGCTTGTTTCTACTTTTTAATATTAAAAATAATGGCCCTCCCCTAATAAATTATTTTTTAAAAATTAAATACAAAAAAAGGTAAAAATAAAAATAATGGCCCAGTGGACTTTGTCCTATACAATTCCCACCCCCTATATTTTAAAATTAGGATATTAAGAAGCAGGATTCTTAGGTTAAAGGAAATGATTTTGGTTTATTTCCCCCCCAAGGTTCCTGATTCTTATTATCTACTTTTTTTTCACAAAGAGCTTATATTTATTTGTATTTTAACCAGCAATTTTGAGATAACCTGTTTCATTCCTGCAGAACCAGTATTACCGTTACCAGTATTACTAATGTTAGCTTTAAACAATTTCACCACTTGGAAAGCCAATTTCCACGTCTTTGAGTGTAACTGTGGCTAGATGGACCCAGAATGAGTCAGGTTCAGGATCTGAATATAGAATTCCCTGCTCCATTTTCAGGAGAGAGGGATGTTGATGGATCTTGGCTAAAAGCAGAGATTACCAGAAAGATATTCACCTGTGTTTTATTCACTGTGCAAAAAATTTGACTGTGCAGATATACTGAATTATGTATAATATTGCAAAGAATAGGAGTTCCATAACCTTTAATTATGTTCATGTGAAACCTTTATTTAGACCAAGAGATACATGTTTGAACAGAACAAGAAGATACTGTGTGCTTTAAACTCGGGAAGGTGTCTGTCCCCGTTGTATCCTTTCACTGTACTTAACTGATATGTATGCTGAGCAAATACTCCGAGAAGAATGCAGCAATGGGGTGGGAGTAAGCCTCATTAACAACTGGCAATATGTAGATAACACATCTCGCCTGCTGAATGTGAAGAAGCTTGGATGCATTTACTAATGAAAGTCAAAAACTACAAACTTCAGTATGGTGAAAAAACAGACATAAAGAAAACACAATTTCTCATTTTGAACCAATAAACAATGTCATGATAAATGGAGAAAAGATTAAAATTGTGAAGGATTTCATTTTATTTGGGTCCACAATCAATGTCTGTGAAACGGTAGTCAAGAAGTCAAATGACAAAAATTGCACCAGGCCAATCTGTGCAAAAGAAGTCTTTAAATTCCTGAGAAGCAAGGGCCACCGAGAGAGGAACGAGGCACGCCTGCCTCACAGGTGTGGCATTTTCGAACATCTTCTATGTGGGGGCAGATTGCACTGAGGACAAGGAAGACCCAAGAAGAAATGATGCTTTGGAACCGGTGCTCATGTCCTAAGATTGACCAAATCTGTCCTGCAAGAGGGACAGCCAGAGCTCCTAGAAGCAAGCTCAGCCAGACTTTGTTTGACATGCTTTGGACATGCGACCACAAGCCCAGGCTCTGGCGAAGGGAGCCGCTGTTGGTGGAGGAGCGGGTCAGCGACTTCGACAAGACCAACGGACAGAGTGTCTGCAACAATGAGCTCAAGCACAGCCACCTCTGGGAGACAGCTGCAGGACTGGGCCGCGTGCCATTCTGTTGTCTGGACAAAGGGGGCTTCAGAAAGCTCAGGGGGAAATCCCATTATCGTTGAATTCCGTTTTCCCATAGACTTTTAAAGACCCTCCACAGGATCAATGTGAGTCGGAACCAACTGGGTAGCACCTAACAACAGCAGCAGCAGCAACAGCAGCAGCACAGAGTCTGAGGAGAAGATTGGCTTCACTCCAGGATTCGCAGGAGAAACAGCCCGCGTTCTTAGAAACCCACGTGGCTGCTCTTCAGATACTGGCGTGAGCTCAGGACCACCAACCGCCTTCTCCAGAGACACCCTGTTCCAGGCGTCTCTTTTTTGTCATTTAAATTAATAGCCCAAGAGGCCACATTTTCTTCTGTGGATGAAAGACTTACTTTGAGGGTTTTGGGGAAGATGGCCTCAGTTTAAAGGCGCATTGGATTAACTTTAAAATGTGGGATAGATAAATTGGAGGAGGCAAAAATGAGCAGCTCCTTTTCAAAATACAATTCCGAAGGCTTTGATTTAGGGGCGACTCTTCACCCCTGATGTCGGCGAGCTTGCGCCGCGTTGCCTTGCGTCCCTGAAGAAGGATTTGTCCTGTAGACGGCTAAATACCAGGGGAGGGTGTTCGCTCCCCCTCCTGGCATTATGGGTGGTTTTGGAGAAGGTGGAGTTCACAGTTACTGAACATTCTGGATTTTTCCCGGACAGTCTGGATTTTAAATATTTGTTTTCATTATCCCCATAAAACATCAAAATATTCTGTGAATGCAAATATTTTGACATGAGGAAATGGGATGAATCAAGCCGTTAAGCATTACAAATGTGTGAATTCATCCCGTTGGTTTTGAACATGAATTCAAGGAAGTCAGATGGAAAGCTCATTGATTAGCTTCTGGGCAGGAGAGAAGTCAGGGATGGGCACTGGCACTGAAGCGCCTCCTTTAAAATGCTAACAATCACCTAGAGGCCAGTCAAGTGCTGGCTGGCGCAGCGGGAGGAAAGGAAACATACACCGAATGAGTGACCTTCTCACCTGAGCAGAGACAAGAGGGAGCAGTGTCCCCAGCAGATGAAGGACAAGGACGACTGTACCTCCTGCACTAGTTGCCACATGCTTTTTGCTGTTTTCATTGACATGTCCCTTTCCCGACAAGTCAATTCTTTAACCAGGCAACTGTGATTTAGTTGTTATGCTTTGGTAAGATCTTTCACCTAAATAAATTCAGAGAAAGTTCTCTAGCAAGGAAAGTAAGCAAGATAAAAGCAGGGATTTGGGAGCTATTGGACCAGGAATCAAGGGCAGTTTCTACCACTGCGGTAGATTTGCAAGAAGCGATTTAATCTAAGACTCAGTTCTTTTATTTGAAAAATGAAAACATTACGTAAATATCTTGTAAAGTCCTTGTGCTGGGGATTAAGCGAACTAATCTGTTTGTAAAGCGTTTGGCCTAGGGTTGCCTTGTTAGTTGGCTCTGACTCACGATGGCCCAGTGGACAACCGAAAGAAACAGAATCGAGCCTCTTGGTCGTTGGCATGCCTGAGTCCGCCGCAGCCACTGTGAGGCTTAGTGCCTTCCGGCCGTGGGCGCTCATCTTCCAGCGCTGTATCGGGCAGCATCCGTTGGTGTTATTGAGGGGTTTTGTTGGCTAATTCCTGGAAGTATATCACCAGGGCTTTATTCCGAGTCCATCTTGGTCTGGAAACTTCACTGAAACTTGCCCAACACGAGTGACCCCACTGGTATTTGAAGTACTAGTGGCATCGGCGCAGTATGACAAGCTGACAGGTCAGTGGTGGCCGACCCTAAGCCGGTATTCAGATGAGTTATTTCCTGCTGTTCTGAAAAATACTAATAATGGAACACAAGTTTTTGAGAGTTAATGGCAAGAGTTAGCCTTTCCCGTTTTCTCTCCTAGGTTGCAGCTGGTGCACCTCTGCTAACCCGAGTCCCTGGATGAGGGCGACATGATCTTGGAGTTCCTCCTGACAAGATATGAATGGGTGGCCTGAGTGAGCCCTCGGTTGTCGCCTTTGTGTATTTCTAGTGCCTTCCAACCTGGGATCTCATCTTTTGGTTTCTTAAGCAAAAGATGACACGGAAATGTAGGAGGTATTTGTTATTGCAACTGTGTCAGTCTGGATAGACCAGAGAAACAAATCCAGAGATACTCATATGGGTGTAAGAGAGAGCTTTATATCAAATAGTAATTGTATATTAAGAAAACATCCCAGCCCAGTCAAGATCAAGTCTGAGTCCCATATTAGCCCATATGTCTGATAGCAGTCTGTAAATTCCTCCTCAGACTCACGTAACACATGCAATGACGCCAAGTGCAGGAAGATCACAGGCCAGTGGGTGGAAGCATCTCAGTGCTGGCATGAGTCTCCACGTGGCTCCTTCAGCTCCAAGGCTCTGGCTCCATGCGTCTTGTCAGCAGGAAGACGAAGCAGAGAGAGTCAAAGCAGAGAGCTTGTCTGCCCTCCAGCGAGCTATCTCCTTCGAAGCTCCAAATGAGGTCATCAAGCTGCGACCTGATTGATAGGCTAAACTCCACCCCTCTGCAAGCTGACAGGAGATTGTGTAACTATCACAGCAACATAGGCAGCCAATCCTGACTGATGCAGGAGCTCCAGACAACTAGGACAACGTATGGGTCCCCGGTCTAGTAAACACATGGATGGGGTGGGGGCTGGGGGGGGGGCAAAGTGACCATGAGCGAAGAAGGAGTGGATAGTCTAGCATTGACTGAAACGGTATAGCCGTTTCAAGGAAAATATTGTTCATTTGCAATGGCTGCGGATTTGCTGGTTCATTTCCAGGAAAGTCGCATGGGAAGTCCAAGGAGCCTGGAAACCATCCCCATGTTCTTAAAATGGCCAGGGTAGGGATTCTATATTACTCTTATGGAGCAGGGTGCCTGCGGTCACTATGAGCGCCAGGAAGGTCGCCTGTTCATGGGCATGGAGGCTGGGGAATGGCCAGTCCTGGCCTTTACTGGGTTCACCAGCGATGGAGTGACTCACGGCGTCAGTCTCACTCTTTACCCTCCTGTTCTCGGATTCAGCGGGATCTCCACGCACACCTCAAGAAGGCTTGTTGCCTTGCGTCTGTCTGCCTGCGTCCGCTCTCTCCCGGGATGCGTTCAGGTGCTCTGCTACGATGTTGAAGCCTCTAGCGGTGCAGTGTATTCTGTTTGTTTGTTTTCTTCCCTTTAATGATTGTAACTGCTGATTAGCAGGCTAAAGGCTCTGACAGGTCCTCCGATAGAAAAAGGAAATCGCTTTGACTCGTGAACATTTAGTTAGATTGGATCTTAATTTTGTGTTTTCTCACATTAATTTGAATTGGGCTATCAGCCACTTTTGTTACGGCCATTAATTAATATCCTGAGAAATGATATACCTTGAAGCACTGTCAAGCCTTGTTATTTCTCAGGAGCTGGGGCGGCATCCCCTTTGGTCCTGTGCAAAGAAAGGAGTTTGTGAGGCAGAGGGCCGGCATGGAATTCCTGACCCATATGCACCCCAGTCAAGAGGCTGAGTAAAGTCCCCCAGGCAGTGGGCCCCTCTCTGCTGGGGGACCTGAGAATAAGCAAAGATGCTTATAGTTTCCTGGGGTTCTTTGTGCATCATCAACTCTGGATTCTGTTTTGCGTTGTGCGTTCCAGTAACTCCATTTCTCAATACCAATCGAGGTCATCTGACCATTGTCACAACCCAGATCTTCTGGAGTTTAAATAGACCTATGGTAGACAGACCTATGGTAGACAGGCTCTCAAGTTTACAGGACAATGGTCCCCAAAAGATGCCCACCTCCCTGAAGTCTGTGATCGCTGCTTTCCATGCAAAAGGGATTGTGTTGACGTGATTAAGTGAGAGATCTTTAGATGGAAGTTTACCCTGGATTAGCTGCGTGTTGCTCATCAGCAGACAAAGGCAAAAGTATCCGCTTCTACCCATTCCTGGGGCTTCCTCAATTTTTAGGCATGGATTTTCCCTGGTCCCAACTGCCTGCGGTGGAGGAAAGATAGGACTGGCAATTAAGTGATAAATGGGCTTCATAAAAATCATTGAAACTGGAGAACAGAAACAGAAAAAGCTGGAAATGTGGGTTTTCCTGGGTATAAAGCAATAAACACAGAAGCAGTCATGAATGTGTTTATCATCCACACTCCATTGCGTTAGAGTCTAAACTGATTATGTATCCTGGTAAATATGTATTCTATTAATATGTTGTCACTTCAGATCTCCCCAATTAACCCTGTACAAGTTCACTCAGCCTTCACCATTTATTGCTCATACAGCCTGGTCATCGGTTTCTAAGCTAGAAAATCAGGGGGCACATCCATCAGGCGGAAGAGCTGCGGATGCAGAGAAGACTTGACAGAGTGCCTGGAGATGCAGGGCTGAGGTAGTTTGGTGTTTCTCAGCCCAAGGTTGGGTAAACAGATGTCGCGGCGTTGCTCTTCCCCCAGAACAATTGCATGCAATGAGCACAAATGTTTAATTAATCAGGACTCTTGTGCTTATTATTTTTTCACTGGGCTTCCACTGATAACGACCCAGAGGAATGTTCTTTTCCTTTGTGTGAATGATATTTTATTTAAAGGGTTTCATTTCATCCTCTGACTACCTCCCTCCCCCCATATTTTATCGTCAGGAAGAGAGAGAGGCAAGGGACCGCCGGGCGGATTACCTGTGACCATCCACAAAGGAGACCCAGAGCAGAGCCCATGACCGCACAGAGGCAGCAACATGCCCGACAGGGGGCATTTCCACCGCCCAGGTCTATCTCCCCACCTTGCCGAAGTCAGAATGCTTTAATAATTCATATTCGTGTGATGCTAACTTCCGAAGCCGGAAGGAAAGTTGGGAGGAAGGAAAGGGAGTTATGGAAAGATTGGACACCCAAGAAAATGGGAAGACAGTTGTGTGTGAAATTAGACTTGAGTTTTCAGGATTGAACACTGGGGTACAGGGCTGACTCACGAATGAGGAGCCCACTCCCCTAGACCTGGTGCAAGGCACAAAACATTAATCAGGACACTGTTTGCATTAAAGGCCCAGTTTCCCAGTGGGTAATCATCAGGGACAGCCAGCCCAGGGCGGACGAGGATGGCGGCCCTGATTAATTAAACATCTGCACCATGGCTAAAAGCAAAACACCCTGTTGGTTTTACAAGTGCTATTTATTAATGCCACACGTGGACTTGGGAACCATTGTGTGCGGAGACCTGCTTTGCACAGGAAGCTCGGCGTTCAGGGCATATCGCGTTATGTCTTCCTGTACTATTTGAGCGTCTTTCTGTGTCTTTGGGGGAAAGGGTTTCTGGGCAGGGCGATGGTGTGCACAGCTTCTCTTTCAGGAGGAAGTGGCATGTTGAGCAAGTCTTGAAGCTTAGGTCAAGGTGGAAATTGAGGCGGTCAGAGGGAAGGCTATTCTGCAGTCAGCCGTCCAGAGAGGGGGGTGGGGCAGCATCAGTAAAAGCAGGCTTCCTGGACTTGTACAGGGGCGGCTTGACAGTCTGGAGGCCAGGAGCTGTCAGGGTCAGCTAAGGAGGCTAAGAACTGTTCTCAAAGGCAGGGGAGCTGTTGGAAGCTCTTGGGCCGGGACTGGCACCACTAAATCAATGTTTCCAGGAGACCCATCTAGGACGGCAGAGGGTACCGCTGACTGGATAGAGAAGGGAGCAATGTGTTGATATTGCGACCAGCAAGACAGGTTCTAAAGACTGTAGCCAAATGTCTGAGTTGTGATGGAGAGGCCATCACAGAAAGCGTCCCTGCTAGGGTGACACTGTAAACGTGGAGGCAGGCATCTAACTGACTAATTGTTTGCAAACTCATTGTCATCCAGTCAGTACTGGCTCGCAGCAACCCTGTAGGACAGGGTAGAACGGCCTCTGTGGGTTTCCAAGACTGTAACTTTTTCCTTCTTTCTCTTCAACTGCTGACGTTTTAATTAAATTCACAGAAGTAAAAACCATATTGTAAGGAGCTGGAGGTCAAGGCCACCAGGGAGTGAGAGCCAGGCCACCAGGAGCTCTAGGTGGGTGGGGTGGGGACAGGGCAGAGCCATGGGGGCACCTGCTTCAGATTCCATCTCTGTGGCCTCCAGACAGCCCTGGGGTCCCCACACGGGCACCATGCAGGCTCCTTGGGCGCAGGGTGGTGGTGGTGGGGCTCAACTCACACATTCCAGAACTTGGTGTCATCAACAGCTTCATTCAGGTAAAGACTGTAACTTTTTTTTTAAAATCACTTTATTGGGGGCTCATACAACTCTTATCAAAATCCGTCCATTGTGTCAAGCACATTTGTACATTTGTTGCCAAACATTCCTACTTGAGCCCTTGGTATCAGCTCCTCATTTTTCCCCTCTCTCCCCCCTCGTGAACCCTTATAAATGATTATTATTTTGTCATGTCTTACACTGTCCGACGTCTCCCTTCACCCACTTTTCTGTTGTGACGGTAACTCTTTACAGGAGTGGAGAGCCTTCTTTCTCCAGTGGAGGAGGTGGGTTTCATGAAAGGGGGAGAAAATTACACAAGGCTGTATCAGCTCAAGGCTGACTCCTATGCAGCAGAGACCAGCCACACCTCATCTTGCCAACCTATTCCTAAATCCTGACACCAGCTCTTCATCCCAGGGCCCCTTTTCCTTCTCAGCTGGGTTCAGTATCCCATCCCCTTGGCCATACAGAACTTGCACACAAGGCACAGTGTGATGAGATTTCTTAGGAAAGTAACAGGTTAGAGTTCAGGGTCCCTAAGGGCTCAGGATGCAGTTCTTTAGTCAGAACAGCTTCTTGGGTGTGCCCACAAGTAAGCTTCTCCTTGGCCCCAGGTTTCTTCACCCTCAGTCCCTCCGATGGGTCTGAGATGTCAGATCTGGACGATGGCTAGTGTGTCTCTGTGTGTGTCATTTATACACTCCTTGCCAAGCAGGGATAATATTTTGGATTAATCTTCAGATGCTAAGAGTATACTGTTTCCAGCAGAGAGCAGGACTCTCCAGGTGGTGCAAATGGTCCGTAGGTCCTTCTGCTTACCAGAGGACAGACAGACATTGGAAGACAAGCCCACGCACCTCCTTCTGAAAAGCTAGTCATTGAAAAGTTGGTGCCTCCCTGGTCTCTTCTGAAACGCATGCAGTCCTTAGGAGGTGCAGTTCCGGGTTACTAAGGAGGAATGGTAGACTGCCGTTCTATGGCCATGGTACCTGGGTGTCGTCTTATCTGGCTGGCGTGTTTGGATGACGGGACGCAGGCAGAGATCCCTTGTTCGGCATCTCCGTTTGCTCTTTCCATGTGCATATGCATATCCTGCTTTCATTTGTCCTGCAGTCCCTCCCCAACCCCACAGTTGGCGGGAACAAGATTGTGCTGATGGGACGTGGGTTTGGGTTAAGAATATGGACAATGCTTGATATTCAAGAGTAGCAATTGGCACGGGCACATGGAGGACAAAAGAACATCTGTGCTCCGGGCCTCAGAGCAGGCGGCCTCATGCTTGGTCAAGCATGTACCACAGGGAGGGGAGGGGGCGACAGAGGCTCTGGAGTCAGGGACCGCAGAATTCAGAGGACCTGACTCACTGCCCTCCCCCAGCCGTGGCTTGTGGTGCGGCTCACCACCCTGGCTGGGAGCCTGTCTTTCCTCTCATTCCTGCTTCCTGTGATCCCTCCCAGAGTGCCAGCTCCTGGCTTTCCATCTTGGGGACACATCCATTTTTTTTTTTTTTGAGAGGGTGAGGGAAAATCAACATGAAGATTCATTGACTTCAAAGCAGGGAAAGAAGTCCACTACTGGAAATTTGTGCTCATTTAATTCAGCTGTCGGGGGCTCAAGGGCGTGCCGGGGTCATGGAAGAGCGCGCAAAACCTGGTTTTGAGGGCAGAGTGTGACTCAGTTTTACAATTCACCTGAGGTCAGCAAATGAGTTGCTGAATGTTGCCCACATTTGCTGCTGCTTCTGTTTTTGTTTTGTTTTGTTTTTGGTGGTGGTGGGTCATGTGGCTTACATGAGGTTTAAATTCAAGAGCATTAATTTGAAGATGCTCACTGTGCAGTGATTCGGTGTAGTCAGGTCGGTTCTGACGCAAAGGGCCTCTAGGTCCCATAGAACGAAACACTGACTGGCCCTGTACCGGCTTCTCCTGTTCCATCCCTTTGTTACAGCCACGGGGCCAAGTCACCTCCTTGACGATCTTCCTCTCTTTCGCGCCCCTTCAACATCAAGCACGATGCTCTTTTCCCAGAACGGATCCCCACTGATGACACATCTACGCGGAAGGAGCGTCCTCACCGTACTTCTTCCAGGGTAGGTTTGCTGGTTCTTCCGGCCATCCTCCTGCCCTTACCCAAAATAATTTCTTGCAATTGGAATATAAGCACATGGCCATACCTACACGGACCCTTTATTGGACAGCTTCTAAATATGGCACCAAGCTAAATTATTCATCTCGTGTTCAGTAGCATCGGGAATTTCTAGCGAACAGTAAATTCAATATTTCGCACCAGAAAAAATCTTACAAAATTTTAAAGACACTTCTAATAGGGTGTTCGGTGGTACATGGACTCACTAGCAGACCGCACTTCCCGGGACAGGGCAGCAGCCATCCAGATTAGCTACAATCACAGTGTTTATTGAGATCTGCTAAATGACCAGAACCAGTCACACAGTTCTTGGGGAAAACCCCAGTCGTTCCTTGCCAAAGAGCAGCTCTCTGGACTGAATCTGGATAGGACTTTAGGGAAATCTGATGGCCAGTGAAGTTAATCACAGGTGTGAATTCCTTATGGGCCCCCTGAGGCCAGCCCCTGGAATGCCTTTCCCAGCTGCAAGGGGAACATTGAATTCCGATGTGTAACCACTTCCTCATGGGCGGGTGGGATATGATGCTGCCAACAGGGGCCATTTTTGCTGAGATCCAGTTCAGGGGAACCCCTTCTGGGGGGACAGATATTCTTCTATGAGCCGTGCTCTCAGCCCTTGGCTCCGTGAGGATGCGGCCACTCCCCAGGCTCGCTGTGCCGGGTCCAGAGAGCGGGCAGGGGCCGGGCCTGCCCTGCATCGGTTATCCTTCCTCCTCCCCAGCGGGGAAAAGTGGCCAATGCGACTCAATCGACAAAATGGCGCCACATGGACCACCTGCAAGAAACACTCTCAAAGGCCTTTTTGTCTCCGAAAGCGTCGGGACCGGCAGGGAATGTTATGCACGGCATGCCTGGATGGGCTTTCCACCCAGCCAGGCCCAAACCTCATTTTCTCTCTGGGAGAGAGGAAGGTGGCCGGAGAGGGAGCCAAGAAGACAGACGCTTCCAACATTCAAGTGGGAAGGGCCCGCCTCTGGAATGAGCACATTGGCAGGGGGCTGGAGCAGAGGGATACATTTTGGAAATGTTGTGGTGAAAGAGACACGAAGATTTATTTTCACATGAAAGATTTATGAAAAGCGCCTGGTACCAGAGGAAAAAGAGCGTTGAGAGTTGACATGGATTAGGGCCTGCCAGGCTGGGGGCCGCGGAGCACAGGAGAGCAATGTGGAGAGCCCGTGGGGGGAGCAGGGCCTCCGGGCCATGGCCAGCGGCCACAGGGCCATTTCCAGGGAGGAGCGCCCTGGGGCGAGCAAAGGCCCACAGCCCCAGGGTCTGGGTTCTCTTCCCGCCTCCACCGCCCATTCCCGTGACCTGGGACCTGGTTTCCTCATCCGTGCTGGGAGGGGAGGACTGAGCCAGACTGCTCTTGTGAGGTGTGTCCATCCAGGCTGGCTCCACGCTGAGGATGGGATTGGTTGGAAGGACATGAAGTAGCTCCTGTTACCTTGAGGGAGTGGGGAGACCCAGGACAGCTGCAGGGATTGAGCCAGCCGGGGACCAATGGGCAGGCACCTGTGGCCTGGATCCCAGGTTTAATTAGCTTTCGATATGGTCTGGCCCGCTGCTGCTCCCGCACAAGATTCCGTGTCCCTGGAGAGGGAATGCCAACAGGTCTAGCCGGGCCACGACTCAGCCATGGCCAGAGGGGGCACCGCAACCATGAAGAATGAGGAGGCCGCCGGTGCTTCCATCAGGTAAAAAGGAAGCCTGGTAATGGCCAAGCAAGACCACCAAGAGCCCACTCTCCAAGGCTCTGACACAGCCCACGTGAGGAGTCACCGTGGTACCACGGAGTCACAGCGCCAGAGAGTTGCCTGCATGCCCGTCATTGTTGTCGCTTTTGTGTGTATTGTTAACTTTTCAAAACCATCCGGAGAGGAGACAGAGAGACTCTGGGCACTGTCGTGGCCTCACGCTCTGGGCAACGGCTCACAGCCAGGATGCCTCCACGTCCCCCTTGGCATTCTCGTGGGGCAAACAGTGAAGAGCAGAAAGGTAATTTTTCACCCAGAAACTATCCCCCGATCCTCTGTTTGATAAATCTCCCTCCTTCCCCATCGGGGGGACTGCAAAAGGTTAGGGGACTCAGTTGCTAACTGGAAGGTTGGGGGTTTGAGTCCATCCACAGGTCCTTTGAAGAAAGGCCTGGAGAGCTGCATTTGAAAAATCAACCACTGAAAACCCTGCACATGGGACATCGCCCGACAGCGACTTGCATGGGGTTTCCAGGAGTCAATGGCCCCCATTTTTTGTTAAAAAAATGTATTTAGACAATAAGTCGCTTAGATGTTATTGTCTAAATATATATCAAGTATTTATCAGAAATATTTAAGATATAAAATAGCTTAAATATGTATAAAAATATACCTAGACAATAAAGTCCACTTCTTCACATGAATCAGAAGTTGGAGTGTTTGTCTCATATCTTAGATGTGTTCAGGAATGCCCAGAGGAAAACTGTGCAAATCAGGGCTCTTTCTGAAAATCGTTCCTTGGAGAAAGGAACCTAAAATGTGTACAGACAGGTGTGTGGTTCCCCCCTCCCGGGGCCCAGTGCCTCCCTGTGTCCCCAGGGAGACATTCCACCCTAATGGCTAACTTGCTGGGTTCTTCTTACAGCCAGTGCAGGAGCAGCTCTTAGAATGAGATACAAGATGAAGCAGCTTGAAGTAGGAGACCACCCGCCTCACTGGACGCTCCGAGTTGACACATTCCACACATCCTGGTGTTTGGAGGCCATCACTTGTAAGCAGAGATGTTTGTTTCTGTTTTCTTTCTCAGGGGGTGGTAACCCTGGAAGCTGCCCTTTTTACCCCCTGGTGGGAAGGAATATGTATCTCATACATTTTTTCCAGAGTAACTTTCATTCATCTGATAACAACTGTAGGTGCTCCTGGTTGGGAATGTCACCCAAGGTTCAACTTTTAGGTCTTTGTTGGTGTAAAATGCTCCCAACGGTGACACACTGAGTTCCACTGAGGGTCCCCAAGGAAGCCGCCTGGGGGGGGCGTTGGCAGGGGAGCTGCAGTCTCATCATGTTGATGGTGACTGCCCCACCCCTGGGGGACAGGGGCCCAGGGTGTTTCGAAAAGTCAACCCCCGCTGAAACTTGCCTCACAAACCTTGGAGGGAGTCTGGGCTGGTATTCCAGCCATCTTTCTCTTACTCTGGTTTTTAACCTCCAGAATTCTTACATGTGGAGACCTCCCTGTAATTTCTAGGTTCTAGGAAAATTGGAAGTTGTCAAAAATGAAACTGAATGCATAGAGATCAACTCAGAAAATCACAAGGTTTCCCATGCTGGGAATGCCAGATTCAAGAATGTCATGGCATTCCTTGTTAGAAGGCTCTCTCAAGACTCATCTTGAAATATATTGCTGGCTGTGAGAGAGCCTTCTGCTACAAGGAAATCCCGTCAATTAAACTATTACTCAAATTTATGCACCAACCATACATGGTAGTGATGAAGGCATTGAAGAATTCGACCAACAGCTTCGGTCTGAAATGGATCAAACATTCAGTCAAGATTCATTGACTGTCATAGACAATTGAAATTGGCAATAGTTGGGAAGAAAGAGGATTTGGAATTGGCAATTGGACTTGGTAAAAGTTGGAAACAAAGAGGAAGGAACAGTAGTTGGAAAATCTGGCTGTGGTGATAAAAAGAAAGCTAGAGATCTCATAATAGATTTTGCAAGACCATCAACTTCTTCAATACAAATGCCTTTTTACAATCAGCACAAAACTAGACTTCTCCTGGTGGAATATACAGAAATCAAGTTGATTACATCTGTGGAAAGAGACAATGGAGAAGCTAAAATGAGTCCAGGTACTGACTATGGAACAGACCATCAATTGCTCATATGTAAGTTCAAATGGAAGCTGAAGGAAATTAAAGCAAGTCCACAAGATCCCCAATACAGCTTCGAGTATATTCCAGCTGAATTTCTCGAAAACCTTGAGGCCCTCGGATCCTGTTGTCTTGATTGCTTGAGTTAGATATCCCATCCAGGCCTGCTTTGTTAAGCTCCTGAGCCGCTGACTGTTGGTGACCTGCCCTGCTGTTTACTGCCTGTGGCTGGACTGCCTGCCTTGCCCTCGGGAAGACTCAGCTGTCTGCTTCCTTGACCTTGGACCCGGTAGCCCTCATTAGTTAAAGGGCTTCTAGTATATTAACTGCTCCACAGAAGTGAGTTGAACTGAGCCCTCTGTCCTGCTGTGTGGACTAATTAGCTTTTATATCCCTTCATCCTGTATATATCTGTCCACACACACACACACACACACACACACACACACACACGTGTGTGTCCTGGTTTTGTTTCTCTAAAGAACCCTATCTAGCATAGTGAACCATAACAAACTATGAATAGCCTTGAGAAGAAAGGGAATTCCAGAACACTCCTTGTGCTTACTTGGAACCTGTACATGGGAACATCACAAGGGAATACTGCATGGCTTAAAATCAAGAAAAGTGTGCATCGCGTTGTATCCTAATCACCATACTTATTCAATTACTATGCTGAGCAAATCAGCAAAGAAGCAGGCCTGCACAAAAAAGAATGTGGCATCAGGATTGGAAGAAGGCTATGAACAACTTTTTATATGCAGATTGCACAATCTTGCTTGCTGAAAGTGAGGAGGACTTGAAACACTGATAGCGATCAAGGACTGCAGCCTCCAGTATGGATCACAACTCAATGCAAAGAAAATAAAAGTCCTCAACACTGAGCCAGTAAGTAGCATCATAATAGACGGGAGAAGAAAATTAAGTTGTCAAAAATCTCATCTTCTTGGATCCACCATCAATGCTCATGGAAGTAGCTAGCAGTCAAGAGATCCATCTATGCATTGGGTAAATGTGCTGCCGAAGACCTCTTTAAATTGTTGAAAAGCAAAGATGTTATTTTGAGGACTAGGGTAAAGCTGACACAAGCTGTGGTACTTTATTGAGCATATTAAAATCTCTTTTGATAATTAACATATTATCACTCACTCACTGCCATAGAGTTGATGCCAACTCATGGTGACCCTATAGGACAGAGTAGCACTGCTCCTGGGGCTTTCTGAGACTGTATCCCTTTATGGGAGCAGACAGTCTCGTCTCCTCCTGCAGCGTTCTGGAGGTTTTGAGCTACTGGCTTTGTGGTTAGCAGTTCACTCATAACCATGTGCCATGTAACACACAATTTGATAATTCAATCATCTTGAGAAGGGTCGTACAATCGTCACCACACTCAACCTTGGAACTTCTTTTTCTTTCTTGTTCTCATTGCCGATCACTCCCCATTTTACCCCAACTTCTGTCAAGCCCCAGGTAATTATTATTCCAGCGCCCGTCTTCATAGATCACCCATCGTGGTTTCTTTATATAGAAAGGCATATAAAACAAAGACAAACAAGCAAACAAAACCCCCAAAGAATCCAGCAACAACGATGAAATAAAACGGAGGAAAACTTCAATCAAAAAGGAGGCAGAGAATATTTTTAAATTGTGATAATTTCAAAATGGGTCAAAAAGGGAGATTTGACAAGGCGCTCCGGTCCAGCCTGACCACAGCTCCTGAAATCCACTGGAGAAGGCTCTCTGTCTGACAGCGAGGCTGTTCGCTTTCCTGGGGGATTAACCAGAGACTCTGTTCACACAGGGACCCTGCACATGGATTTTGGACTTCCACGATCATACACCTGCAACCTGGTATTTAAAATTTCAGCTCTGGGACCATTCCCTCCTCTGGGTTTAGATTTTATTATTTACAATCCTTGGATCACACAGGCTGGTGTGCTTTTTCTGTGTGGACTAGGCTGACTCCTCATTTTTGAGCAAAGCCTTTAAGACCTCAGATGCTGTTTTGTTCCCCCCCCCCCCAACGATAGCCAGCCACCATTTGATTTCTTCACTACACTTTGCTATAGCATTCATGTCTTCAGCGCTCTCCTCATGAGGGTGAGTACCAAGCAGAGCATGGTTTGAGAACGAATTGTTCTTCTAGTAGATCGATGATCAACTGAGAGCTCAAAATAAAACCATGGTATTTTCATTCCCCTCATACGTGTGTGACAGTTGGACATTGACTAAGGAAGACTGAAGAAGAAGCGATGCATTTGAATTATGCTGTTGGTGAAGAATCTCAGCAGCCTCATTGACTGACAAAAGAGCAAACCAATTCGTGTTGGAAGAAGTACAGCCACAATGCTCCTTGGAAGCAAGGATGATGAGACTTCGCCTCATGTACTTTGGACGTATCGTCAGCAGAGACCAGTCCCTGGAAAAGGATGTCATGTGAAAAAGAGGGGCCCTCAAGGAGACGGACTGTCACAGCAGCTGCAGCAATGGACTCACACGTAAGAACAATTATGAGGAGGGCACAGGGCCGCGTGGGGTTTCTTTCTGTGGTACAGAGGGCTGCTATGAACTGGAACAGACTCTAGGACACCTAACAACAACAGGGTTCAGAGGAAGCTGACCTGGTGGTGCAGAGTGCTAAGCATTGAGGTAGAAAGATGAGACTGGCTGGTCCTATGCAGACTTACTGTCTCAGAAACCCAAAGGACCAGCTGTACTCTGCTCTACAGGGTTGCCAGACCTTGGAATTGACTCAACAGCAGACAGTGCGTGGTGGCTCAGCGTGGTGGGAGCTAAGGATTAACGTGGAGAGTGTGATATAATGCCCCCGAATGCCAACCTTCAGAAAGATACAGGTTGAGTAGAAATATATGAAAAATACCCCCACTGACCTCCATCTCTCAACCATATGGTCATGTCAGGCATTTTCTTTTTTAATCATTTTATTAGGGGCTCATACAACTCTTAACACAGTCCATACATACATCAATTGTGTAAAGCACATCTGTACATTCTTTGTTTGCATCATTCTCAAAACATTTGCTCTCCACCTAAGCCCCTGGCATCAGCTCCTCATTTCCCCCCTTCCTGCCCGCTCCCCTTCCTCCCCTGTCTCATGAACCCTTGATAATTTATAAATTATTATTTTGTCATATCTTGCCCTGTCTGACATCTCCCTTCACCCATTTTTCTGTTGTCCGTCCCCTAGGGAGGAGGTAACATGTAGATCCTGTGATCGGTTCCCCATTTCCAACCTACCCTCCCTCTACCCTCCCAGTATCGCCACTCCCACCACTGGTCCTGAAAGGATCATCCACCCTCAATTCCCTGCATTTCCAGTTCCTATCTGTACCAGTGTACATCCTCTGGTCTAGTCAGATTTGTAAGGTAGAATTGGGATCATGATAGTGGGAGAGGAGGAAGCATTTAGGAACCAGAGGAAAGTTGTATGTTTCATCGTTGCTTCGTTACACCCTGACTGGCTCGTTTCCTCCCCAAGACCCTTCTGTAAGGGGATCTCCAGTGGCCTACAAATGGGCTTTGGGTCTCCACTCCGCACTCCCCCCCTCATTCACTAGGATAAAATTTTTTGTTCTGATGATGCCTGATACCTGATCCCTTCGACACCTCATGATCGCACAGGCTGGTGCATTTTCTACAGAACTTTTGGAGACATCACCAGTAGACTGAGGCTAGTGAGTAGTCCACTTAGAAAAAAGCAATCCTGGGTCTGGCAAGCTCGTAAGGGTGGTTACTATTGTAGCTGATGAATTTTAACTGCTGCTCTCAGCTAGTCCGAATGTCTATTTACGATAGCATTGGAGAGGGCCTTTAACTGGGGCTTAGAAGCAAAAACCAACAAAAATGCAAAGAAAGACTCCCCAGGATGGCTCGAACCCCATGTATTTTAAAACATAATCAACACGGACATTTGATATTAAAAAAAAAAAACACCTTACACAGCGGGTTCCTTAACTGCTCCATGTGAGTATTTCTGGAAGCCTTCCTTCCTCTGGATGGATTTGAAGTTCCACCCCCTCAGTTAGCAGCTGAGCTTGTTAACTGTTTGTCCCACCCACATTGACACAAGTCACAATCAACTGATGAGACTAGTTTTGGGTTTTTTTTGTTTCTTTCTCTTTTTTCCATTCCGTAGGCAGGTGTGCCTGAAAAGAGTCTTGATTTTCGCCGGGTGTACCTTACCTCAAAGGAACACCCCCATTTCACAGAGGTTCCCTTGCAGTGATAGCTGCCTGGGATATTTATGAACAGAAAACCATCCTCTGGCTTAGTCCCTATCACAGTCGGCCCCAAGTCCCGAGCTTTCCTGATGACTTTGAAAAGAGGTTGCTTTCCCTCCGGCCTTCTTGGCTGACTGTCCATGTCATTACTTATTTCTCCAAGAAAGACTTAATTTTTCTGTTGTATGTCCTTGTAGCCTCTGTCTTTGAACACATTCTGCTCGCTGGTTTGTGCTCTGCCTTCTGCCCCTACTCCAGGTGGAGGGCGTGTTTTATATTTGGCTCCAACAGATATTTATTGAACACCTACTATGTCCGATGCTGGGTTGGGTGCTGTGTGGAAGAGTAACTACCAAATTTAAACTGAGATGAAGATGATTTCCACTGCTCACCTGGTTTTTTCCTCAGACCCCAACCTGGCTGCCCCGGCTCTGACGCTTCCCCCTAACAATCGCCTACCTGCCTGCAGTGGGGGCTACACAAATCTCAAAGGACAGTGCTCTACACAGGACAGATGCTGGAAACAAATGATTAGTTGCAGATATGCTCATTGTGTTTCCCATTAAGCATCTCCTCCAGTCTTCTATATCTCTGGCTAGAGAATTTCTCTCTCCACAGCCCCTCCCTGCATGGCAGAAGAGCCTGCTCCTCTCCACAGTTGGTCGTATTAGACTTGGATTCCTGCCGAAGGTGGGCCGTCACATTCAGCCCAAAGACACCGAGATGATGGTTTGTTGTAGGAACTTGAGTTGGAACAAGTAGTTGTGAATGCTGAGACCTCCATTTGGGGAGGGAGACAACACAGGGAACTTGTCTGTCTTAACCAAGGGTCTCAATGGCAAAAGAAATGCTTCTCAAACATAAATCAAGAATGCTGAACAAAGAACCTAATACCTTGCATGAGTTTGGGGTTTAAATTTATGCTATGTGGCCTCAGAATATCTGAGATATTAAAATAAGACGAGACTCTAAGTCAAGATATCCCAGAATCATGAGCCAAACATAAAATCTCTCCGCTGAATCATAACCCAGGACACACAGAATCCCAATAGATAAGTCCCGCGGAATGTGAGCTCACTCTTCAACAATTCTAAATGGTCTGTGGGGCCTGGGCCTCCTGCATCTCTCTCACGAAGGGTTGCTTCGTTTAGAATGTTTGAGGGGTGAAGTAATCCTCCATGTGAGAGAGATGCAGCAGGCTCAGGCCCCACAAACCTCTAGAATATTCATATGCTCTACATGTATATATGACATGAATAAGTATATTTAAAATGATCAGAGACACAGAGTAGGAAGTTGAAAAACATGACAAATGTAAAAGATTCCATGAAAAGTTAAAATACAGATTTACAGAAGAAACCAATAAACTTGTAGAGATATTTTATTCATGACTTTTCATAGATTAACTGTAGCTATGGAAAGAATTAGTGAGTTAAATGAGATAAATATATCAAAGACAGAATGAGGAAAAAGATGAATTTCAGAAAAAGGAATAGAGAATGGAGGACAAGAAATATTCAAGGAGAAAAAGCCATGGGGGGAGGGGATATATATATTTATTTACAACAGTTAAAGTATAAGGATCCTAGGATGAGGAAGCACAACAAGCCCTGAACTGAATAAAGAAACATAAATCTAAACCTAAGTTTGCAAAACACCAAAGTCAAAAAGTTGCTAAAGTAGTCACAGAAAAAAAGCCAGATTTTCTAGAAAGGAAATGTACTCAGATGGGTAGTATACGCCTATCTCAACAACAAAATTAGAAACAGAAATCAATAAAATGATAGGTCCAAAACACTAAGATAAAAAACTGTCCTCCTGAAATTCTATATCCAATTAATTGATATTCTACAACAAAGGTTAGGTTAAGGCTTTTGTTATCACTTTTTATTACCAAACACTCAGGAAAAGAACTACTAAAGAACTTTAGTATATTGAGATATATAAGGCAGTGATTTATTTTATACTTTTAAAGTCAAATATGTATGTTAAGGGTAGTAGCTAAAATAATAGAAATGAAAAAAAAATAATAAAATGAAATGTCTAGTTGCCAATCAGTACATTAGGAAAAGAGGAAATAAAAAAACTTTTGCAATCCATTAAAAATGGGAAAGGAAAAGCAAAAACCATATACTGCAAGGTAAATAAAAAGTACAAAATAAGATGGTAAAAATGAATCTAAAATAAGTGTAAATGGATTAAATGTGTCAGTTAAAAGGCAGCGACTTTTTAAAACTTGGATTTAAAACTTAAAATTTATGTGGTTTATAAAGATTTATCTAAAATGCAAGGATAGAAAGAAAATGAGTAGTCGGAGCATGAAAAACAGATTTATCAGGATAAAAAGGGCTCAATATACATATAATCACAGCAGACTCAGGAAAAAATTCTTCAGGTTGGCTAAAATTAGTATGAAACTTTTAATATGCTTCAAATGAACGTAATAACACACCTCAATTGAAAAGCAAAAATAGCCTTCCCAGGAGGATATAATCAGAGTGAAGAATTTTAACAAATAAGTCTAAGATTGATTAAGCAACAATGTAAATACTAGTCAGGAAAAAAGACGTGAATGGGTCATGCTAGTAATGATCATTGTCTGCAGAATGCTTCTGGTTGGGTTCAGTGGCTTTTAAGAAATTCATACGGGAAGGCAGACTCCCCTCTGATGCTCTTTCAGGAGCAGGGGAAAGCTGGGCACTCCGCCTTGCCTTCATCAAACACGGACGGACAGCACCCTCTTCTGTGGCGGGGGCCCAAGCCAACCTTCGCTGGAGCAGGCTAACTTTGGCCGGTGAATCCTGCGGACTGCTACACAGTTTGCCCATGCACCTTTCCCTCTGTGTTTTCAATAAATGCACGCTAGCATGTCTCACGGTTCTTTGTCCCTGCTCAGTGACATGTGTGAGTTAGGGTGCAGGCGACACTGCTTGCACCACGAAAGGTCAAGTGCGCGCTCCACTCTACAGTGCAGACATCAGTGGGGAGTGCGGGGCCGGAAGTGGCAGCGCTCAGTGAGGTGTGTTGGTCTTACCTTCCTCCTCAAAACTGCATTCCAGCCCACGGGAAGGCAACCGTGTCCCAGAATTCACACCCATCAGTTCTGTTCTTGTGCCTTTCCCCCACTGCAAGTACCATAGTCACATGGCCATTGTGAGCTGCAGGGGCCTCTGGGAAATATTTTCTCCACCTGGGCAGCCATTTTCCTTTCCAATTAAAAAAGAGCAGTGTCTACCACAGCACTAAACTGTTGTTTTGGACTCTAAGCCTATGCATGACCTACGAGGGGCATTGGGACCTTTTAGAACTTGGGCTAGGGGCGCAAAGTCATTCCCTTCTGGTTAGAGCAGAGGTCCCCCAGCCACCCGGGAACATACTGCACCACAGGACCGCAGGTGCTGGTGTGTCCATGTCACCCAAGTGTTGGCCTGCCCTTGCCTCGCCTGCTGCTTCTAAGCCTCTCTTCCTTTACCCTGAACCCCCATCTCCCACAGGCACCTCCCCTGGGGAGAGATTCTGCACACTGAAGGGCGCTCCCCAGGATGGTGCAGGCAGACCTGGAACCCTGTGCTCTTGGAGCACTGCATGAACACCTTAGAGTGAGCTCCATCCTGGCACCCCTCTCGGGGCCAGCTCCCACCGGACAGCCCTCCACAGAGAAGAATACTGTGGTCACGCTGCCCTGCATGTGACCTGTCAGGCTTTGTTTGTGAACGTTGGCACCCAGTGGTGCAGGTCACACTCTGAGCTCCTTCCAGGAATTGGATTGTTTGTGGTTGTAAAAGTGCAGGAGTTTGGCTCTGTCTGGAGTAGAGGGTTAAATCATAGAGTGTTTTACAAGGGCAGCTATAGGGAATGCCTTGTTTTCTCCTTATATGGCTATTTCTCTCAGGCCAGAATCCCAGGGTGTATTTTACGTGGTTGAAATACACAAGTGGAGTTCCAGTGTTAGCCAAACATGCTACGTGGCTTTAAAATTAACAAGCTCTCTCTACTTCTGAACCCCAAACACACATTCACAGGCATGGCTTCCACTGAGATGGGGGAAAGCGACGTCTTCCTTTTTTGCCAAAACTATTTGATGGAAGTGATTCCTGCAATTCCAGTGCGTTGTGCCCGAGGTATCTTTCTTTGGATCCGAGTCACTTGCAAGCGCACGGGTTAAAGCTAAGGATCAGCTTGTAATGAGTGGCTGCTCTATGTGAAATGCCATGCACGTCAGCTCAGCGCATGCGTGCAGAATGGACACCAAGCTTGAAACAGTTATAGGCAAAGGCACTAGTCAAGATGAGAGTAGGAGGTGGATCAGCAGGCAGTAGAGCTGAGTTAGTAACGAGCTCATTATAGGTACTCTGAGGAAGGAGAATCATTGTCAAGGCAAATTTCTGCGACTGTAAATCTTTCCGGAAGTAGAAAACCTCATCTTTCTTCTGCAGATGGACTGGTGGATTTGAACTACAGACCTTGAGTTTAGCAGCCCAATTTGTAAGCCATTGTACCACCAGGGCTCCAGATATGGAGCAGATCATTTAAAAAGTGTTTATTAGATGCATTTCTCTTGGTTCTAAGTGACAACTTTACATGGCGTGGTTAAAGAAGGCCCTAATATTGGTTTAAAATAGAATTTATTGAGACTGGATCAAAGATAAAATCTTCAAAAGTATTGAATTAAGAAATAAAACAGATTCATGTTTAACTAGTTTTTAAGTTGGAAAGAGAGAGAGAGAGAGAGAGAGAGAGAGAGAGAGAGAGAGAGAGAGAGAGAGAGAGAGAGAGAGAGAGAGAGAGAGAGAAATCATGCTGGCAGTGGTGGTTAAGACTGTGTCAACTCGACAGAGCCACGATCCTCGCTGGTTTGACAGTTAGGCAACGATGGCATGTGATAGTTACATGATGCCATTTGGTGGCCCTGCAGTTTTTCTTTCTCCATTTTGTGATTAGATGCGATCATCCTCCATTTTTATATATGATGCTAATTTTTTTTAACAATTTATTGGGGCTCATACAATTCTTATCACAGTTCATACATATACATACATCAATTTTATAAAGCATATCTTTACAGTCTTTGCCCTAATCATTTTTCTCCTCTTTTCTTTTTTTACATTTTATTAGGGACTCATACAACTCTTATCACAATCCATACATATACATACATCAATTGTATAAAGCACATCCATACATTCCCTGCCCCAATCATTCTCAAGTCATTTGCTCTCCACTTAAGCCCCTTGCATCAGGTCTCCTCTTCCCCCCCCCCCCCCCCCCCCCGCCATGTTGATCAGTGAGGAATGGGTGTTGGGAGATTTGTGAGGGCTGGGACACCGGGAGACTGCCTTGTTTTGTTTGTCTGTTTGTTTTGAATCTCACGAGTTTCCCCACCTTTGGCAGGAAATAGTGTCAGCATCTTCTCAGGTCCTTATTTGGAGCCCCTGGTGGTTCGGGCTAAAGACTTGGCTGCTGACTGAGAGTTTGGTGGTTTGAACCCAGCAGCCTCTCTGCAGGAGCCAAATGTGATCGCCTGCTTTTGGACATATGGCAGCCGTGAAACCCTGAGGGGGCTTTCTTATGCTGTCCTACGGGGCTGCTGGGAGCGCGCCTCAGCGGAGCAGCACCAGGTTGGGTTTTTGGTTTTATGGTTTTGTTTAGTGGAAAATTCAGCCACACTTGTCAGAGCTGGAACTTCAGACCTGGTTCTTCAGGCTTTGCAGTTTTCTGCTTTTTACATGTTTTTTGATACAACTGTGGGTCTTCTATGATGCTCTGCTTAGTGGGAAATATTTGAGATTTTCTTTTCTGACAGGTCCTGGCCTTTTCAGGTTTTATAGGTAGCTGGGTTTAGCTTAGTCCAAGAGAGTGCAGGGCAGCATCTTGGGTAGAGAAGGAAGCCTGAGAGAAAACAAAGAGGCCCAAAAGGAGGAGTTAAAAAAATCATTTTATTGGAGGCACATACAATTCTTATCACAATCCATAATACATCAATTGTATAAAGCACATTTGTACATTTGTTACCCTCATTCTCAAAACATTTGTTCTGCACGTAAGCCCCTGGCATCAGCTCATTTCCCCCTCCTCCCGCCCAGTCCCCCTCCCTCATGAACCCTTGATAATTTATAAATTATTATTTTGTCATATCTTACACTGTCCAATGTCTCCCTTCACCACTTTTCTGTTGTCTTTCCCCAGGGAGGAGGTCACATGTAGATTCTTGTAATCGGTTCCCCCTTTCCAACCTACCTTCTCTCCACCCTCCCAGTATCACCACTCACACCACTGATCCTGAAGGGATCATCCTCCCTGGATTCCCTGTGTTTCTAGTTCCTGTCTGTACTAGTGTACATACTCTGATCTAGCCAGACTTGCAAGGTAGAATTGGGACCATGATATTGGTGGTGGTGGTGTGTGTGTGTGTGGGGGGGGGGGCGGAGAGGAAGCATTTAGGAACTAGAGGAAAGTTGTATTTTTCATCGTTGCTACATCGCCCCTTGACTCCCTCGTCTCCTCCCTGAGACCCTTCTGTAAGGCGGTGTCTAGTGGCCTACAAATGGGCTTTGGGTCCCCACTCTGCACTCCCCCTCATTTACAATTATATGATTTTTTGTTCTTTGATGCCTGATGCCTCATCCCTTCAGCTCCTTGTGATCACACAGGCTGGTGTGCTTCTTCCATGTGGGCTTTGTTGCTTCTGAGCTAGATGCCGCTTGTTTACCTTCAAACCTTTAAGACCCCAGACGCTATATTTTTTGATAGCCGGTCACCATCAGCTTTCTTCACCACATTTGCTTATGTGATCATATTGTTTGTTGTATTTTTTGAAGAGAGCTAATCTTCAATATTATCTGGAGCAAATGCTTTATTCATGTCAGGACAATGGGACTTCTGGTGGAAAGGGTCCGCTGAGGTCCAGAGTGGGGAGGCAAATAAGGGCAGGGCGGGGATGGGGTGGCGGCTTCTGTTTGAGGCCAAGGGGAAGCATTGCGGGCTTTGTTGCTATTTTGAGTTAGACCAGTAGCTTCCCTGCTTCATGCTTCCTAAACCTGACAGTTCTCTTGAGCTGCTTCAGGGGATTGCCACATAGGACCTGGCCTTTGAAGGTAGGATTAATTAAGCATGGTGTTTGGGAACTAGAGCTAGGATTCCCTATCACATTTCCTTATTGCTGACTTCATAACCGAGCCGAGCAAAGGGCTATAGGACACGATTCTCAGGGACACACACAGGAGCTCAAGATCGCAGGGCAATGTTGGTAGACCAACTTATGATCTTTGTTGGGGAGCAAAGAAGAAGGGGGCATTTTGGAGGGACAGTCTAGCCTTGGGTGGATAGCTACAAGTGGGCGATTCAATTTTACCACATGTTCAGCAAATTTGGACGACATATCTCGATTTAGGGCCATTTGGAAATAAAACCTGGCAGGAGACGTATGCGCTCACAAAGATGCCTTTTGATTCTCATTGGATTGCCATTTTCATTTTCTTCCAGCGATAGGGCTGGAATGACCATGACCTTTACAGGGGTGAAGAAATTACCAAGGCATGAGGGTGTTTCCAGACTCTCACCGCCAGTTAGTGGTGGCGCTTTGGGGTGCGGCAGGTCCAGCAGTGCCTTTGGAAGCAGGGCCTGGCAGAGCCTGGGGTCCAGTGGATTAGGGGAGCAGACGACATGACTATACTGGCTGCCAAGTGGACCAGAAAGCCTGTGGCCGACGGGAAGGTGCGAGGTGATGACAAGGTGATGGGGAATGAGGGAGAAACAGAGAGCTTTTGTGGAGAGGCTTGTGAGGAGCTTGGCCGCAGAGAAGCATAGCATCATCACCAATCAAAAGGAAAGCAGCGCTGCCCAGGAGTGGGGCACTGTCCAGAAAGGACGTCCAGACGGGAACAGACTGAGCAAAGGCAGCGAAGGGTTGAAGGCACTGGGCAAGTCCCTGACTGCTTCAGAGTCTCAAGTCCCTCTGTGCAAATGAGTGACTCAGGATGTCTGCTGTGGAGGACAAAGTGTTCAGAAGACTGAATGAGAATCCATAGGCCAAGCGTTCAGTCCTCGTTCACCTTTGGGAGAGATTATAAAACACATTTGTCAAGAGCTCTCAACCGGAGAGCTAGAAAGCTAGAAATGATACGGAGACTTGCAGTTTCCCTAGGAGGGAGGGACTGGGGGCGGGGGGGTTGTGTCTAAGAACAATAGAATAATGTGTATATCTCCGGCCATCTCTGGGTGACACAAACAGTTATGAGCCTGACTGCTAATCTAAAAGTCTGGTGGTTCAAACCCACTTCCAGAGGCACCTTGGGAAAAAGGCCTGGTGTTCTATTACTAATATCATCAATGTACCCTTTGTATACTTCCATCACTGAGATGATTTTGTTGTTAATTTATTATGACTATGATTCAAATGGGTCCTTTACATTGCTAAGCTCCATAGAAGGTATTAAATAATGCTAGCTATCCGAGTCAGCAAGACCACAGAGTCATGAGGACGAGAACAAAACTGTGTGAGAATAGACCTGTTGTGAAGACAACAGTTGATTTAATCAGGGGTTGGTTTCACCCACTACAGGTACTCCTAGTGCTACTCCCCACCAACGGCCTTCTCCCAAACCAGACCTTACAGGATCCTGGGTGATGCTCATGATCAATGTCAGTCATAGAATAATATGTGATAGAGTCATATGCTGCTTACAGGTAATATTTCTTCTAGAAATACTTAACAATGCCTTATAAAAATCTTTTTACATTGAATTAGAACTTTATTAGCGACAACCTTATTAACAACGGAGCTGAAGTCTTTTTTACATTTCTTCTTTAATTGCCTTGAATTATGACATCATTCTCAATGATTAATACAGAGTCACATACACTAATTACCACAATACTGTTATTAAAAGACAATATATCTGACAAGAAAAAATAGACCAAAACAAAACAAAGCACTGGCAGCAACAAAAGCAGCAGCACGTCCTTGTGCTTGTGGTGGGTGCAGCAGAAACCATGTGACTGGAAGCCTCACCGTGACTGGGTAATAATGACATCGCTGACCGGAGCATATTAGAAAGTTCAAACAGTGAACAGGCATAGAGTTTTAGCCTGGTAGGTATATCGACACATGAAACCTGGGCTTATGAAGAAGTTATTTTGTTGTTGTAGCGAACTGCGGGCATTTTTCTTAATACAAAAATTATACATTTCTGCAGGAACATGGTACATAAATTCTGTTGGTGGCCATTTTGGTGCCATTGCGTCTGATGGTGTCACCGGTGTGATCCCCTTCTCGATTGCCCAGTTGGCTTGAGCTTTCCCAGGTTCACATTCTTGCCGATTTTCCCTTTGCAGTTACTTGTACCACGTTTCTAACCAGCAGGACTGAAATAGTTTATTGTGCCAGCCTGGCCGATAAACACATGTGGGATTAATTGAAGGGCAGAGAGATAAATGGCTCAGTGAGCCTCGCCTTTCTTGTCTCTCGCTCTTTGATCATCAGACCAGTATGCGGCTGCCTTGCTTGTTCTGTGCCTCAATTTGCAATCTACACTACCTGTGGGACACCTAACCTGCAGACTGTGTTGCTGTAATTTGAGGTCCCTTTAAGACCTGCTTCTCCACACAATTGGAATTGACATCTCTTGAGCTGGGGACTGACTGTTGGTGACCTGCCTTGCTGTTTGCTGCCTTTGCCGGGATAGCCTGAATCTCTCTACAGAGGACTACCTGGCGGCCCTCAAGATTTAAAGGCCTGCCAGTGTCTCACAACTCTCTAACACATTTGAATTGTACTGAGCCATTTGTACTGCTTTATAATTAACTGTTTATTTCTTGTGTTATGTATGCATGTATGTATAATTATTAGAAATCTGCTTTTGTCTCTCTAGAGAACCCTATCTAACACAAGGACCTGGGGTAGAAAACTACACTGCGTCATTCGGTTTGCATTGTTCTCCTAAGCGTGCATTAAGTGGGCTTAGAGCCCCATCATGCTCAGCTGCTGACAGAAAGGTTAGAGTCTCTCACCCACCCACAGGCACCTCAGAAGAATGGTCAACTTCCCAAAAGCCAGCCACAGAGTGCCCTGGGAAACACAATTCTACCGTGACACACGCATGGTCACCGTGCTTCAAAGTCAACTCAACTGGCTAAGTGGCTCAGCACTGAGAAGGCCACAATGACATGCTCCTTCAAAGCAGGGTCCATGTGAGGGAGTTCTAAAGAGATTACAAGACATCAATAGCGAGTCTTTAGATGCGCTCCGTCCCTCAGGTTCACCGATTGGGAAGGCCAAGGTCTTGCTTGGGGTTCACAGTAAGAGCTGCCCGGGCATTGGTTGCGTGACCCGTTCCCGTTGTCCTTCTCCTCCTTGCAGGACCTGGATGCATGGCCAGCACAGGCGAAGCCAGCACGGGGAGCGGTCGCCGCGGCTCCCCAGGGAAAAGCACACAGACACGGCATTTGATTGGGAAGAGGCTGTAGGTCATTTATCTCTCACATTTAAATGATGAGATCAATGTGTCTTCCCAGTGGGCTGTCCCCCTTCTGTTCAGCAACAATGCACGACTTCTTTTCAAAGAGAAATATGCTTCCAATAAGGGGGAGGGGGCAAGGGGTGAGTAACAGGGATCAAGCAACTTTCATTGAAGGATTCATTTTTTGGTTTAAATATTTTGCTCTAATCTCCAACTTCCTTTTTAACTTGGCAGAACCATCCAAAGGCAAACAATGGCCCTCCCTGGCCCAGTTTACTGCCTGCCAGAGCAGCAGATCCGGTTACTTCTTCCAAATTGTATATGTTCAGTTGTTCAATATATTAGCCCCCCCCCACACACCACCTCCTTTAAAATCTATTGCTCATATGCATAGAGTTTCTTTAATGGCATGTCAAAGTGCAAACCACAGGAGGGGGACAAACCAGAATGAAAAATATGATCAAATCTATCCAGCTATTTAATATGGTTTCTCTTTTGGGTCCTGCAAATATGTTGTGGAATGAGTTCTCCTCAAGTGATCCATCCTGTAATTCTAGGCAGATGTAATCCCCTGGCCGTGACACCAGCAGTGGCTTCCCTTCACAAGGGAGACGTGCACAACCATTCTGTTCTCTCTCCCAAGTGGACAGGATGCTCTGGGAGCCTCTAATGTCCCCTTGTTGCCTTGATGCCTTCTGAGGATTTCTAGAAGTCATGCCTTGGAAGGGACAGACACCCAGGGTCTGCAATCTGGGGTGCACCCACAGGGACACTTCCTCTCAGCAGGCAGGCCTTATGCTTTGCTGCCTACTTGCCTCCTGTATCACTTGGAAACGAGCTTTCTCCTCCCTGCCTCAAGGATACCTGCCGGGTCAGCTCTACTTCCACGTGGTCCCTGAAACTTTCCGTGCTCTCCATACTGTGTCCGTGGATCCCTGGAAGCATCGTGTTTATTCCTGGGCTGCAAACCGCAAGGTCAGCAATTCAAAACCACCCGTCCTTCCTTGGGAGAAAGGCAGGGCTTTCTACCTCCGAAAAGAGTTGCAGTCTCGAAAACTTCCTTGTCTGATAGGGTCCCTGTGAGCCAGCATCCACACAGTGGCAGTGAGTTTTTTTTTATCGTGTGTCCTTTGAGAGGCCCTGCTAAACACTGGGCTGCTAACAGCAAGGTCCGCAGTTCAAATCCACCAGCCACTCTGAGGGAGAAAGCTGAGGCTGTCTGTTCCTGTAAAGATTTACAGCCAGGGTAATGCTATCTGGAGCCAACGATGAGCTGGAACCCACTCCAGGACAGTGGGTTACAGGGTGTCCTCCAAGAAACGTGTGTTCTGAGGGAGTGGTGCTTGCAGGACAGCATCCCTGCCAATGCTGGAGACCTGGGTTCGATTCTGAAACATCTCATGCACAGCCACCTCCTCCTATCAGTGGAGGAGTGTGTGTTGTTACGATGCCGAACAGGTTTCAGCTTCCAGACCAAGATGGACTAGGAAGAAGGCCTGGTACCCAGCTTCCAAAAACCAACCAGTGAAAACGACACAAATTACAATAGTATGATGGGCAACAACCAATGATGGGGATGGCACAAGGCCAGACAGAGACATTTCGTTCCACTGGGCATGGGGTCGTCACGAGCTGACTGTGGACAGCTGCAGGGACCTGGCGGCCCAGAGATAAAACCAGTGGGAGCACTTGTTTTTGGTGACTCTTGGGACCTCCACAAGCTCCTACTAACCAGATGTCTGCTCATCCCTCACCCTCATAAAGGGTGCCCCTTGCCTGGACTCTAGGCATCTTCTGGCCCGGAGAAGGCGAGCCTAAGAAAAGCAGCCTTTTTGGTGCCTGTTTTCCCTGGGCCTCTCTCGTCAAATCCTCGGCTCAGCCCCGCACCAGGGCCCAGGTTGCATGTTTTCATGCAGGGTTGGCCGCTTGTTAGTCACACAGCTATGGGTGGACAGCTTCCAGATTCCCCTGCACCTAAAGCACATAGACTTTCTGGTGTTTTGTTTGTGTTATTTTGTGTTTTCAATGTGTTGGTGGGAATGAGGGCCGAGTATTTGTGAAGCAAACGTTTTGTGAAATTCCCTCCCACGAAGGAAGACTGGGGAAGGCAGCTGAGGGACGAAATGGGATCCTGAGCTTGGGGAACTGGGTGTCTGGGAGAACCGATGGCAGCCCCTGTGAAAATTGATCTCCTCAACGGGCCTTCCTCTTTGTCATGGCCTCGGCTTTAACAAGCACACGGTCCTTCTCCAGGGCCTGGTCTCTCCTGACAACACGTCCAAAGTAGGTGAGATGAAGTCTCGCCAGCCTTGCTTCTAAGGAGCGCTCTGGTTGTTCTTCTGAGACAGATTTGTTGGTTCTTCTGACAGTCCGTGGTACTTTCACTATTCTTGGTCAGCACCGCCATTCAACCTCCGAGTGCTTCCCATTCTGCCCCTTTCCAATAATTTCTTTCCAGTTGGTGACCCATCTGTCTACCCAGCCTCTCAAGTTGGAAATCTAAGGGCATCTCTTGGAGCTTCTCCCATTCCATCACCACCGCCCCATCCCCCTTTTACCCAACGGCCTCATGTACGTCCAATATTCCTCAGCCATCTTCCGTCTGCACTAGCTCCTACTGCCTTTATTCTGGTGGCCTTGAGCGATCACAAGTGCCTCCCTGTCTCCAAGTCTCATTCTTCAGTGATCCATCTTTGGCCTGCTCTTTCTTGAAGGAACATTTAGCCAGGTACCCCAGGCCATTTTGTTTTCTGTTGAGGCAGAGTAGCGGGATGATTACAAATCAGTACTACCTGGGTTCAAATCCTGGCGCTTCAGATAAATGACTCATCCTCTCTAAACCTCAGTGCCTCAATTGTAAAACAGGGATCCACAGTGCTGGTATAAGCAATCCATAAAAAAGCACTTTTAACAGATTCTGGACCCTATTAAGAGATGAGCAAATATTATCCCTCATCATTGCTGCCTGCCTTCCAAGGTTCTTATGAGTGTGAAGCAAGATGACATTTGTGGAAGGGCTTGCCATCTTTTTCTATGTTCTGGAAGAGTTTGTGTAGGATTGGTGTTAGTTATTCCCTAAATGCTTGGTAGAATTCTCCAGTGAAGCCATCTGGTCGAGGGGAAATTTTTGTTGGTAATAACTTGATCACCTTTTCTATTTTTTCTATGGGTCTGTTGAGATTCTTGATGTCCACCAAGGATAGTCTAGGGAAGGATTGTTTTTTTCAAGAATTTGTCCATATCTTCCAAATTGTTGAATTTATTGGAGTACAATCCTTCATAGTATTGTGTAACTATCCTTTTGATTTCATTAGGGTCTATTGTAATGATCCCTCTTTCACCCCTTATTCTCGCTATTGAAATTTGTTCCCTCCTTTCTTTGGTTGGGTTTGCCAGTGGTCTATCAACATTTGTGGAAGAGCGGTCCCTCCACAAGCCCTCTAAGTACTGATTGTTTATCACGATGGTTTCCTCACTGTCACTCAGAATCACGAGTGCTGGGTTGGGTCGGGGTGGCACACAGGAAGGAGATGCACATTGCCGGCATTGCCACATGGGGTGGAGGAAAGGGTCCCATGGAGGCACCTAGGTGAGGAACAGATGATTGAGTCTGTGACTGAGTTCAGCAGGAAGCTCGTAGGAGGTGAGCAAAACACCAATTGAAGTCTCAAGTTTTGACATTGGCTGCGGCGTCCAAGCTACCTCCTGTCCAAGAAGTCACCACTCTGTCCTGTGAGGCTCTTTGGGAGCACAGTTAAAGCGTCGAGAGTGTTGTTCCCAGGACATGCTACCTGAGCAAGTGGGCGTGTGGAGCTCTTATTGTATCCAGATGGCACTCCACATGGGAGCTAGAGTGGCCAGAAAAGCTACAAGTTGATTGGCTGGTGTGCCTTTCCAACCCCCAACCCCACAGACCTCTAAGAAGAGGAGGTTGCCTAGAGGTGGGAGTCTGGAAAGTCCCCTTAGAGCAGTTGTTCTCAATCTTCCTAATGCCTCAAGCCTTTCATACAGTTCCTCATGTGGTGGTGACCCCCAGCCATAACATTATTTTTGTTGCTACTTCATAACTTTAATTTTAATACTTTAATTAATTGTAATGTAAATATCTGATAGTTACACAGTAGCTGCTCTCTACACATGTGTGACTGGCTTGCATAAGTACATTACGGTGCCAACCCTGTCACATACCCCTGTGTTTGTACGGGGTGTATGTGATGGGTTGGTGCGATGATGTCGTCACACTGGGTACTCGTGTGTGTTTTCCGATGGTCTTAGGTGACCCCTGTGAAGGGGTCATTGAAACCCCAAAGGGGTCGTGACCCACAGGTTGAGAACCACCGCCTTAGCTCACAATTGGAGGGCGAGATGGAGGGGCTAGACAAGGGTGCAAGCAGTCAACACGCCACACGGTGGTAACTGACAACTGGCTACCTGGAGTCCTGTCCCTTAAATAACTGATGATCGCCCTCAATGTCTCCTTCTGTGATATCCCTCAGTGCGTGCGAATGCTGAGATCAGAGCAAGCTTCTGTCGCCCTAGGAAAGTTGTCTGTTTCCTCATCGGTAATCATGGTATGAAGTTCTGATGAAGGCTGACGTGATACAGCTAGAGTCTCGAGCGGCTGGATTAGCAACCGTTCAGCAGGGACAAGGATTGAGAGAAGGGCTGGGTGGGTGTCTCATCTGTGTCTCCGATTCTCTATATTCCTTAGCCCCTCCCCTTGGGTGCTGGTTCTTTGCTACCAAATAGTTTCTGGACCCGAGATGTCTACATTTGGAAGAAGTATAGTCAGGCTGCTCTTTAGAAATAGGGATGATGAGACGTCATCTCACAAATTGTTGACCTGTTAGCAGGAGACTCCAGGCTCTGGCAACAGACACGGAGCTCGGTAAAGGAGAGGGTCACAGGACAAGAGGACGATCCTCAAGGAGATGGCTGGCCCCAGTGGCGACCACGATGGTATCCAACATGACGACAGCTGTGAGGATGGGGCAGGACCTGGCAGTGTTTCCATCTGTTGAGCTCCACAGCTTCCAACGGGATCCCACCACTGCCAACAACACGACAGCTGCAACCACGGATGCAAACATCCTGGCAATTTTAAAGCTGGCACAGGATTGGGCAATCCTGTAGTCTCTAGTGTAACGAGTTGCTTGGAGGAGAATGGTGGCAGTTAGATCATGCCAGCTTGCTGGGCGAAAGTGTCAGGGTAGAATCCAAACTATCAATCGGATCACAGCCTGATGGTGCCCTCTTGGGGGTGGGGGGCCTTTCGAAAAGACAGACACTGGGACGTGCTCCTTCCCCTCCACTTCTTTACCCTCCATGATTACTGTGATCCTGTGCCTGCCCCAAGGGTGGTCCCACGTGGGCCACTGACCCTGGGAGTCACCATGGGGCTATCTGCACCCTGCCGTATTTCTACCAAGCTTGGATCCATGTCACTCTGCAGCCACCAGCCTGGGACCTCCCTGCATCCCATCTCACCTCTCTGCTTCATCAGCCTGCAGCTACGGGAGTCTCCAGAGGGCTGGAGACCCCTGGACGTGAGTTGGACTGGGGCACCTTTTTGATATAAACTGACTTCTTAAATATTCTTTTCCATACATGTGTGTCCCTGGTTTTGTTTCTAACACACCACCAACAGCACCATAGGGGTTGTAGTCACTACCCTACTCTTTGCGAGGGCCCTTGGGGATAACCACGCCCTACTGTGACTGGCTCCCAAAGACCACTTTTCTTAAGCCCAGCCCCTATGTTTGGGAAAAACTGTTTCGTTAAAGTGTTTGCTTTAGAAAGTTTGAGACTGCTCTGATGGATCTGGAAATCACACACAGCAGTTGGACCCAGAATTCTCAGCCACCACACGCCTGGGTTTGCTTCCAGAGCACTGCAATACAAGCTCACATCCCAGTAAAAGGAGTCATGGTTTTTTTTGAGGGGTGGGCTCACAGTGGATCTAGCAAGGCGTGTTCATGCTACACTGTAGCATTGTACGTGTGCAATAGCGTGTGTGTGTGTGTGTGTGTGTGTGTGTGTGTGTGTGTGTGATGAACTGAGCAGGGATGGGGCTTAGGAGCAAGTGAGAATTGACTTTAGACAAGCCTCTGAACGTGTATGAGCTGCAGTTTTCTCTCCTCATTATAGGTTTGTTCGGAGGATGAAGACAAACAACTGTGTATGCATTGACTTAGTAGGGTTCATGGTGCAGACAAAGGATGCAACATTTCTTCCCCTGTGGTCCTTTGCCTTGCCCACTGGTCTGCTTGCCTTCTGATGATGCCCACTGTGTTAATCCAGATAGACTAGAAAAAGAAATCCAGAGACACTCATATGTGTATAAGAAAAAGCTTTATCTACAAGAGCAATTGAATATTGAGAAAACACCCCAGCCCAGATCAAGTCCACCAGTCCAATATTAGCCCATATATTTGATACTAATCTATAAAGTCCTCTTCAGACTTAGGATACACTTGCAATGACACTGAATGCAAGAAGATCACTGGCCAGTGGGTGGGAGTCTTGTGGATTCAGTGGCATTGTGAGCATCTCAGCACTGGCAGGGGTCTCCACATGACTTCTGCTCCAGAGGTGTCAATACAGAGTTCTGGCTGCATCAGCCTCTCTCCATGTGTCTTCTCCACAGGAATGTCTCAAGGGAGTGAGCCTAGATAGATAGATAGATAGATAGATAGATAGATAGATAGATAGATAGATAGAGGCTCCCACCTCCAAGGAGGAATACAGGAGTTGCCCGACTCCTCAGGAGAAGGCCATGCTCACACAGAGACCTCATTGGCTATGACTTGATTGACAGCCTAGACTCTACCCCTTCACTCTTAATCCTTTCAAATTGACAAATGATTATATAGCTACCACACTCATCTATGTCAGGACACTTGGAAGACAGCTACCTGGCCAGCAGACTGGAAGAGATCCATTTTTTTGCCCATTCCAAAGAAAGCTGACCCAACAGAATGGTCAAAGTATAGAACAATATCATTGATATCATACACAAGTGAATTTGTACTTGAGATCATCCAACAACAGTTACAGCAGCATGTGGACAGGGAGCTGCCAGAAGTTTAGGTCAGATGCAGAAAAGGATGTGGAACAAGGGCTATCATTGCTGATGTAGCTGAATTTTGGCTTAGAGCAGAGACCACCAGAAAGATGTTTACTTATGTTTCATTGGCTATGCAAAAGCATTCAACTGTGTGGACCATAATAAACTGTGGATAACCTTAAGAAGAATGGGGATTCCAGAACACTTCACTGTGTTCATTCAGAACTTGTATGTTAATCAAGAGGTAGTTGTGAAAACAGAGCAAGACAATATTACACGGTTTAAAATCAGGAAAGGTGTGCATCAGGGTTGTATTCTCTCACCATACTTGTTCAATCTATGTGCTGAGCAAATCGTCAGAGAATCTGGGTTCTATGAAGAAGAGTGTGGTATGAGGATTGGAGGAAGGCTTATTAACAACCTTCAATATGCAGATGACACAACCTTGCTTGCTGAAAGTGAGGAGGGATTGAAGCCCTTGCGGATGAAGATCAAGGACGGCAGCCTCAGCACGGATTACAGCTCAATGTAAGGAAGACCCAGATCCTCCCAACGGGACCAATAATCAACACGAGAAAAGGCTGAAGTTGCCAAGGCTGTGTCTGATTGGACCCACAATCGGTGCTCATGGGAGCAGCAGTCAAGAGATTAAAAAACGTATTGCATTCGGGAAATATGCTGCACAAGATATCTTTAGAGTTTTGAAGAGCAAGTACATTTTGCCTGACCCAAGCTATGGTATTCTCCCTGCCTCATATGCATGTGAGATCTGGACACCAAATAAGGAAGACCATAGAAAAGCAGATGCGCTTGACTTGAGGTGCTGTGAAGGGCATGGACAGTACCACGGAGGCTAGAAGGACGGACACAGCTGTGTTGGAAGAAGTACGGCCAGAGGGCTTCTTAGAGGCAAGGATGGCAAGACCTCATCTTACAAACTTTGGACATGTTGTCAGGAGAGACCAGTCCCGGGAGAAAGACATCATGTTTGACAACGTGGAGGGGCAGTCACAAAGAGGAAGGCCCTGGAGATGAATTGACATAGTGGCCGCACCAGTGGGCTCAGTCACAGGGACCATTGTGAGCACGGTGAAGGACTTTTTGTGCCTGGGGTGGCGATGGGTCAGAGCCAATATGATGGCACCCAACAGCAACAACAACAAGAACAAGAAGAAGGAGCCTTCTGGTTGTATTTCTTCTAAGGTGCACAGATGAGCGTAAACTTGCAGGCAGGGCACCTTTATAAGATTAATTCTTTCAATCTCTTGCCCATGCGGTCTCTCTCTTTCAGGTTCCAGTTGAGCTGGCTCAGTCAGAGGGGAGGAGGGATCCATTGGTTCTCAGCACCTGCTGCCTGATCTATCAAGGTGATCTATCCTCTGTCTTCAAGACTCAGTAGAATTTTCAAGCACACTCATGAGACCTGGCATCTTTGCTGACATGAGGGAGGCCGTCCTTCTCCGGGGACCACCCTGGGTGCTCCGGGTCAAGCCTGGGCCTGGATAGTGGTTCTGAGATGGGCTTCATAGACAGAGGCAGCCAGAACTGGAGGGAGGAAAGAGGGGTCCCCCATTCCCCTGCCCTTGAAGAACTCTCTAGCAAGTAGGCAGGGAAAAAATACATTTTAGTTTTAAGAGGTCTAGAGTCTTGGTGGCATCGTCATTAAGTGCTCAGCCACTAACTGAAAGGTCAGTGGTTGAAATTCGCCAGCAGCTCCAAAGGAGCAAGATGAGGCAGTCTGCTTCTGTAAAGTTCAACGGCCTTGAAAAGCTGACGGGACAGTTCTAGCTGCTCTAGAAGGTCTCTATGAGTTGGAATCAACTCCTATGCGATGGATCTCGAGGAGTCGTTCAGGTAGATCAATGAGTCTTGAGTTCAAGGGAGAGATCCAAGGCTGCTGAGCTTACCTGGGGAGGGAATGGAAGCAAGAGGAATCCAAAGGCAGAACCCTGGTGCTCGGGGCCCGCAGCATTCAGAAAGGAGAGGCACCCGGGCGAAAGCGGTCATGCAGCAGAGAGAGGGCTCTGGAAGCTTGTTGGAGCGTCTGTGCCAGGCTCCGTGTGGGACCCTTTCAGGTAAATGATCTCCTCAGCGTCCACACCACCCCGTGAGGCACATGGAACAGTGCAGGAAAAATGCTCGGCGCGAGCATAATCCTCCTGCATTAGGTTTTGGCAAATGAAACATGTAATTCCACGATGATTGGCTTCATCTTGCAGCATGTTGGTATTGTTTAGCATCTGCTGAGCACAGCCCTAAGTGGTGGGAGAAGGGTGTTACGCTGCGTGCTGACACATGGGAGTCGTCCCCATGTGTTCGGGAGGCCAGGAAGGGAGAGGAAGCCGAGCCTGGTTTGTGTGGATCATTCCCGGGTATTAGTTTGATGTTTCTGGGGTCGGTGAAGGTTCCCAGCAATGTGCAATTGATTAGAGATCCTGGAGCACACGACCATTCCTGCGGCCTTTTGTAAACGTTGTGAGGGCTATCACACTTGAAAGTGTCCCTTTATTTTATTTTTTAAATTCTGCTGTCCACACTAGGCTCATGGTCCTGCTCTTGATAAATAGTCTGCAGCCATTAAAAAGGATGTTTCAGAAAAGCAGATAATAGCATGGAAGCATACTTTTGCTTTAAAGTTACAAAGGCAGGCTATAAAATTGCATATTAAGTAGATTGCAATGGCATGATCTGTAAAGGGAAAGCAGCTGTACAGAAACCCACCAAAATACTAGGAGTTTCCAATGAATGGTGGAGTATTAGGAGATTTACTTATCTTTTTTCCTTGCTCTTATGCCATTTTCCAAATTTTTGTAGTGCCTATATATTATTTTAGATGCGTGCTGTTGAGATGTAGTCAGTCAATATGACCCTTTTAACCACAACTACTTTTGTGATGCTTTATAATTCTGCACTCTAAGCCCATGACAACGATCTCATCTTGGAGGGAATTCTCTGCTATCCTAATGGGCAGGATTCGGGTGGGATTAAGCTCTGACTTTAGCAGAGGGTCTGAGCCAAGGCATATCCTTTGTTTGCTTGGAGGTATGAGCTGCTAAGAGACAAAAAGCACACTTTGATCAAGGCCATTCCTCTATGTATCAGAGCCATCTCGGATGCAGAGAGAAATCCCAGGACTATTGGAAGAAGACCACGATCGAGGTGTCGGTCAGAAGAGATGGAGCCTGAGAGCAGAGGTAGCAGAGACTGTATCACGGAGACCATGGGGCAGCGCAAAGAAGCCAGGCCGAGACCAGAGGTCAAGGCAAGGAGACCATGGGGCAGAGCAGAGGGGCAGCTCCAGGACTAGGAGATGGTGAAGCAGAGCAGAGGGCAGCTCCAGGACTAGGAGATGGAGAGGCAGAATAGAGGGCAGCTCCAGGACTAGGAGATGGAGAGGCAGAGCAGAGGGGCAGCTCCAGGACTAGGAGATGGAGAGGCAGAGCAGAGGGGCAGCTCCAGGACTAGGAGATGGAGAGGCAGAGCAGAGGGCACATCCAGGACTAGGAGATGGAGAGGCAGGGCAGAGGGCAGCTCCAGGACTAGGAGATGGAGAGGCAGAGCAGAGGGCAGGTTTCCTGGTCCACAGAGGCAGAAGCCAAGGCACCATGTGGCAGAGCGGAACTTGTAAAGGGTAAAAATAATACAAGGTTATGGAATATATATCAATAAAGTGGCACTTCAAAGGGGTCTCTTATGTCAAGGTTTGAAACCACCTTGCCACATGGGAGTTAGTGTGGACTTTATAATGGAGAATATGAACACAAGGCAGGAAAACGGGGCTTTATTTCAAAAGTTTATTTTCCAGCTCAATCAAAAAATGGTCTAGCAATGCACATGCCCAACCCTGAGTTCAGTCATTGACTAGGAATAAATAAACAACAACCTTTGTACTATTGCACTGGTTGGTCTTCAACAAATTGTGGTACTGTGCACACACTCTTTTGTATGTGTGTCTAGACTTTTATGAGTAATAATATCCTGTCAGGCCAGGGCCAAGTTTTGCTTCTCCATTTTTCCATTAGAGACCACGAAGACTCATGAAGGTGGAGCTCCCAAGCCCTGCAACAAGAAACAAAGCAAAACGTCTCCACTTTTGAAGCCCAGCGATGTCACCATCTTTCACAATATGGAGAGAACCATTTCTGATAAACCATCATGGGAAGGAGACGTCCCCCAAGAAAGGGGAAAGACGTCCTTAGTTGAGCCCTTTATGAAGTCATCTTGGGTTAACTTTTTTGGGTCTTGTTTTTATTGTTTAATTTCTAGAACTGACTTACAATTGGCTCTGACCAGCCAGAGTGTTGCACATCCGTCCAAGGTCGCCGTTCATCCGGCTGGATCTGTGCTGTCATGCTTTCTGTGGGCATGGCCCCCAAAGGCTCTTGCTGTCTCCTGTCTGTTCTCTCTGGACTCCCCCTCTTGCAGGCCCAGCACTTTCCTCCCTCCATCCTGCACCACCCCTCCTTCCGGGTGGGAAATCACAAACCGAATGGGTTATTTTGAGCTGAGCCTGACTGCTGGCGACCCACGTGTGCATCAGAATGGGACTCTGATCCCGACCCTTTTTAATGGCTGACTGATTTGCACGTAGCTCTCCAGGTCTTTCTTCCACCTCTGGGTGGAATCAAACCTCTAGCTTTTTGGTTTGGCATTTAGCCGTTTGTGCCAGGAGGCACTCTGGAACTAGCCCGCGGTAGTCCCGCACCCAGAGGGTTAGGAAGACTAACGAAGGGATGGAGCTCTCCTGGGACTCACTGTAGCGCAGTGGACACAGTTTTAGGGCCAGGACCCCAGACTGCCAGGGCTGGGAGCTTCCCCTTGTTCTTTGCCTCTGGGTGGCCCAAGTGTTTTCTGAGAGCTGCAGGCAGCGGTGCAATTCCGCACAAATGAACCAATGGACTGTTTTCAAACAGAAAGTCTCATTCCTTTTTGGTTCAAGTTCTAAGTAAAGGTTGGAGCCAGTTGTGCTGAGAAAAAAAAAAAAGAAGAAGAAATGGTTCCCCTGTCTGTCAGTGACGCCAAGAAATAGTCACATGCGTAGGGCCTATCCAAAAACATGAAGAGTTGCTCTTTTCCAAGACAGATCTCTGGAACCTCTCCCTCCCTCCCTCCCTCCCTCCCTCCCTCCCTCCCTCCCTCAGAACCGCTTCCTCTCCTCAAATCTCACTTTAAAGCCTTCCTGTTTGCTTTCGCCTCTGCGGGGCTCAAGCCCATTCATCTTTCTTCCTTCTCTCCCCACGACCACATCCTTCCACCAGCCCCTCACCATCCGCAGTGAGAACCTGCGCCTGCCTCTTCCCTCCCTCTGCCTCCTGGTCCCCTGGCACATCAGGCTGGCCTCAGGTGGCACCCCATCAGGAATGCGTGTGGGGTGTGTGGGCCTTTCCAGGTGGGTGCACACCCTTTCTCTTGCTCTCAAAGGACGGGCCTTGGTGGTCCTAAAGAGAGTGCTTTGGGTGGCACAGTTTGTGGCGATGACCCATGTAAACATAGGTCCCTCAAACCTGCCCAGGGGGCTCTCAAGACCCCGTAAAGACCACAGCTTAGAAACCTCCACGGGCAGTTCTCCGTAACACATGGGTCACCAGCAGTGTTGGGGTCGGCGCAGCCACACCAGGCTTGGTTTTGATTTACTGTCTAAAGAGACTCTTTGCAAGTTGTATTTCACAAGTTACAGACTCAGAAACCTGAGAAGCAGAAAGGCCATGTAATAAAGCCGCAAAGACACCAGCTCCCAGTCGGACTTCCCAAGGGACCCTTCGGGGAAAGGCTGGAGGAGAGTTGGGAATAAAGCACAGGCTGAATTGAAGCGTGTTGTTTTGCCTCCAGAGCAGAGTTATAATGATCTCAACTGAGCTTCTTATTTCCCTCAAGTAATGAGGAAAGTAAATTCCTAAGCAGAGTTCTGAGGCAGGATGCAGCCTGGGAAAATAATCCCAGAGTAGGCTGCCGTGGTGAAGCTCTTTATTGTTCAGGGCGCACACACAGCATTTTCTCATGAGTGGTGTTTCCACACTGCTCTGAGGATGATGGGTCGGTCCCCACAGTCCACCTCTGCCCTCCACCCTGAGATGGGGCCTCCTCCCACAGGCACGGAGGCAGGTCAGTCTGTTCCTGTCCCCACAGGTGACGCCAAAAGCAATGCTTCCAGAGCCCGGTGCCCCACGTTTCACGTTTCATCTGATGACTCACAGCTAGCCCTCACCTGATGTCATTACAGTAAGACCCACTGCCAACTTACTGCCACATGACTGTTTCCAAAGCACATATACATTTGTGATGCGAGGCACATAAGGAAAAGGTTAATATTCTCATTTTAAATGTAAAGACGAGTGTCTTTGCGACTTGCTTAGTGTCAGGTACCCAAACAGGGAGGTAAAGGTGGATTTCCATGCACTTCCTTACTAATTTGTAGTGAGCAATTTCACCTCCCCCCCCGCCCCACAACAATAATTCTCCGTCTAGGTATGGTTGGCACCTGCCTTTCCCACCCCCACAGCACCTAAAATCAAAGCTTTTTTTCAAATGTCCCATCCCTGATAAAGACTTGTCTGACGTCACAGAGGTGGGAGCGGCAGGGTTGGGCATTAGAGGACTGTTTTAGGTCCATCATGTGGGTTCCCATGCAAAGCGACCCTTTGTCCGACAGAACCAAACACTGCCCACGTGCTTGCCATCTTCACAATCATTCCCATGTTTGGGCCCGTTGTCGCAACCACTGTGTCAGTTCATGTCACCGAGGGTCTTCTTTTGAACTAACCCTCTACTTTATCAGGCACGACGTGCTTCTCTGGGGACCGTCCCTCCTAATGTCCAGAGTACTTGAGACAAAGCTTCGCCATCCTTACTTCTAGACAGAGTCTGCCTGCACTTCTCCAAGCCAAAGCCTTTGTTCTTCTGACAGTCTTGGTAGTGTTCATATCGTTGTCAGCATGATAATTCAGAGGCACCGGTTCTTCTTCAGTCTTCCTGATCTATTATCTTTGCATAGGAGGTGCCTGAAAATACCATGGCTTGAGTAGGTACGGAGTCCCCTAGACCTCAGAGTGATGTAGTTTCCCTTTAACACTTTAAAGAGTTCTCTTGCAGCAGATTTGCCAAATGCAATATGCCATTTGGTGTCTCGACTGATGTTTCCACGAGCGACTATTGCAGAGGCAGGTGACATGAAATCGGTGGTGATGTTGATCTTTTCTCTACTTATCGTGATGTTGATTGGTCCAGTTGTAAGGATTTTTGCTTTCTTAATATTGAGTTATAATCCACATTGAAGGCTGTTGAGCTTCAAGTCCTCCTTGCTTCGGCAAGCAAGGAAGGGCCATGTGCATATAGCAGTCTGTTAATGAGCCTTTCTCCTAGCCGGATGGATGCAGGATGGTCATGTCTATGATGGTCATGAGTGGCTATGCCTCCAACACTGACACCCACATTTCCTGATGTTCAGCCACACAGCAGTCCTCTGTTCTGTTGGATTGAGCGCCCCTTGGTCTAGCTACAGGCTCTCCACCAGCGTAACTCGAGCATTCAAGAATTCCATACTTTACAGAGTGATCCGCAGGCTATGATGGTCCCCACAGTGGAATGCCTCCGCATAGTCAATAACAAGTGAAGCTCTCTCAGTCAGGATCCATCTGACATCAGCAACGATACACCACATGCCACGCCATCATCTTCTGAATCCACTTTGAATTGATGGCAGTTCTCTTTCCATCCACTGCTACAACCATTATTGAATGGTCTTCTGCAAATTTTACTTGCATATGATGTTAAGGATATTGCTTGATCATCCCTTTGGGGGGGTCATCTTTCTTTGTAATGGGTACAAATATGGATCTCTTTTGGTCTGTTGGCCAGGTAGCTGTGTTCCAAGTTCCCAGGTGTAGACTAGTGGGTGCTTCTTCCAATGCTGCATCAGGTTTTGGAAACGTCCATTTGCTGTCCTGTCATTTTTTGGATCCCTGCTTTCACCAATGCCTCCAGTGAAGCTTGGCAGTCTCCCTTCAGTGCCAGTAGTTCTTATTTTTCAAATCATTTTATTGGGGGCTCATACAACTCTTATCACAATCCATCCATCCATCCATCCATCCATCCATCCATCCATCCATCCATCCATCCATCCATCCATAGTGTCAAGCCCATTTGTACATTTGTTGCCCTCATTATTCTCAAAACATCTGCTTTCTACCTGAGCCCTTGGTATCAGCTCCTCATTTTTCCCCTCCCTCGTGAACCCTTGATAATTTATAAAAGATTATTATTTTGTCATATCTTACACTGTCCGACGTCTCCTTTCACCCACTTTTCTCTTGTCTGTCCTCCAGGGAGGGGTTATATGTAGATCCTTGTAATCGGTTCCCCCTTTCCACTCCACCTCTTGAAGTTGTTGACCACAGACCAATTCTTCTTGGTACATTGACTCGGCATTCTTTGCACCTTGAGTGGTCTAAGTCGACAGGAGTCACTCCGGCATCCCCAGGGGAGTGTAGTAGCACCCAGCAAGAGATTTTCCAGAGAAGAATTCCATATGGTAGCTAATGCAGATCACAGGGAGAGCTGACCTTTCAGCCAGTTTCGGGGTTCGGGCCGGACGCTTGGGAGCAGAGCTCGCTCGTTTTGTCTTTTGATCGGGTTTAAGTCATTACAAAGCTTACACGTGAGTCAGTATTGCCCAAGGTCACCAAGGAGAGTGATGAGACCCCACATTATGCTTGTGGTTAAGCCAACATGGAATAAAGTCTGGAGCCGGTCATTCTCCCTGTGTGAAAGACAGGTAGTAATACTAGGAACATATTTAGAAAGGAAAAAGAAAGCCCCCCCCCGCACCCCCCAAATTGGAAAATGCAGTTAGTCAAAGACCAAGTACTCAACTCTTCTTCCTGAGGGGGTGGAAATGGTTCGCCTGAGCTGCAGCCCACGGAAAGGTTGGCAGCTTGGGTCCGCCCCCCAGAGGCATCTCCTAATATAGACCTGGTGGTTTGCTTTGGAGAAACAGCCTGGAGAACCAGCACTCCCAAGGCAGTTCCACCCTGAGACACGTGACAGGAGCTGGAGGCCACTCAATGTTAACTGGCTGTATGAAATATAAAATTAATTTATACATGTCATAAAATATGCTATTTATATTGCATTTCATATTATTTTCTCTCATTTCCAAGGCCCTCTTTAATATCCAGATGTTTCTCTGAGGTTAGTGCTCACCTTGCTCTCACACAGCAGGTCTGGGACAGAAGTGACAGAGGGTGGAAAGCCTTGTTCGCACTAACACGGGGGCTGGGAGAGCCGTGTCTGAGTGGAGGTGAGGAAAGGGAAGTGATGGCCAGGAAGGTGGTGCCTCCCTGCCGCACCTGGGAGCCCAGGCTGGGGAACTGGCTGATGTGTTTATTTGGTGTGAGGTCAGCTACAGCTCTGAGGGCCATAACACGAACCCCATAAAGCAGACCCCCCAGGCTGGGCTGCTGAGCTTTTTGCTGCCAAGCAGGGGTGGTGGCCTCATAAATGAGATATTGCTGTCAACTCGCTGTAAATGGTGAATTCATTCACTGGATTATACAACTTCTTTCCCTTCCCGGTTGATCCCTCTCCTTTGCTCTTGATACATTAAAAAAATTTTTTTTAAATGAAAATCAACAGAAGAGAGATCTGATTTCTGGGCTTATTAACCACTCCAACAGAAAGTTTGGTGGAGAAAGAAGAAGTTGAAATTATTGGTCCATTAGAAAAATATTTCTAGTTATAAAAACAGTTGAAACAGACCTGAACTTCAGAGTGGACCACAAACGAATGTGAATGAATAACAGCTCTCTTCGCAACAACCAACCTGAAACGAGCATGTGTTTGAGGAGATGTGCGCTCGTCCCTCTTGCAAATGTCACATGTCACAGTAGAGGATTTCCTGGGAAGTCACTTCCATCACTGGGTGAGCGGTTTCTCCACCGGACTCTGATTCTTTTTGGTCTTCAAGAAGCTACTACCGCCAACATGGATGAAGGCCGCCGACTGGGAAATAGGCTCTAGTTCTCCCGTTGTCAGCAAGGGGATGGCTGCCACAACCTTTGTTTCTGCGAGCTGGCCTGTGAAATGAGATGATAAAGGGACAGGCGGAGAATGGAAAGCATGGTGAGGCTCTCATCTCGTGCTTGTAAGTGCTCACAGAATGATGTCCAACCCGGAGCTCCCTCTGCAAACTGAGGGGTAAACTCAGCTCGCACTGCCACCGGGTCCGTTCTGACCTGATGCGACCTATTGCATTCTACGGGGGCCAGCTAGGATCGCTGCCGTGGGTTTCTGAGACTGTAAGTATTTATAGGAGTAGAAAGTCACATCTTTCTCCCAAGGAGCTGCTGGTGGTTTTGAACTGCTGATCTTGTAGTGAGCAGTTCAACAGAGATACTCACTGATGGGTCGGAGGAAAAGAATTCTGAACTCCATTAGTTCTACCACTGGGATCTTGCTGGCGGCACCTTATGGGATTTTCAACTAACACCCTACTAGATAGCAGGGTAATCGATCTATTGGATTCCATCCAATTGTGGCAGCCCTGTGATTTTGACTTGGTTTTAAGATTTTTATTTCCCCTTGTTCGCCTTTTTACATGTTTATTTTCTATAAACGAGCTTTGTGTTTTGAACTGTCGCAAATGCTTTGTGGAAGAAGAAAAAGTGTGGCTATACCTCGATGAAAGAAGAACGCGTCAGCTGAAAGCCAATGGTCACCAATCGTCATACTAATGAAAATCTGTTCCCACGGAACATGCACTAGGTGTGAGGAACTCTGGTGAGCACTTTATAAACATTCGCTCATTTCACACTCACAACACCCCTGGGGAACCTTAATCATCATTCCCACTGTGCAGATGAGGAAATCGAGTCTTCGTATGGTCGAGCAATGTGTCTAATGTCACAGGAATAGTGGTGGCAGGACGGGGCTGCAAGGCAAGGTCTGACTGACCACGAGCCATGGCATGCTGGAAAACTGGCTCTCAACACCAGAAACAAAGCCCTGATTTCATGGCTCTTGCTCATTTCTGTGGTATAAATAATCCCACTGTGGATGATCTCAAGGTAGCCACAGTTTCAATCAATCGCAAAGTTTCCTTAATATTTGTCCACTTGGCTGAACCAGGATTGTCACTCATTTGGCAGTTATGCGATGATGTAACCATCTGAATGGTCTAATCTGATGTGATTAGCTAGGAAGTTGTAAAGGAATTATTCAACATCCTTATGCAGGTCATATCCCCTAACCCAGAGGCATCAACCTCAATTAAAACGTGGGCCATTTGGCGCCAAAGGCAAGATTCACGCAGGCCACATCACATTTACAAATTTTGTTAAATTTACATTTTGAAGTGAGAATTCAGGAATATGGATAGGATAATTAAAGCACTATATTATTGCTTTTATTTAAACATTTACTTTATTTAATGCATTTATAAAACTAAAATTATTCTTTTTTACCCAAAACTTGCCAGCGCTTTTCTCCTACTAGTTTTCCAATATCTGGATTCAAGGGCTAAGAACAGACAATCTTCATTAAGGTAGATAGGTATTTGTCAGTTAATCTTGATCTATATGACGTTTTATTTAATTTCATGATGAAAATAGTTGCTCACACATGGCTTCCCTCTAAAAATGTTAACTAGCGCTGCCGCTAGGTATGATTCATAACAACACAATCCAGAGTGCTCTTTTTAACCTTTTCATTATTGGCATCTGTTTACATCAGGTGACACTGAGAGTGGCAGACGTATCGCTCCCAAACGTCGCCAGAACTGAGTCAGCACATTTATACAGGCCCCCAGGTCCCCAAGAAAGGCACCGGGCCACGTGCATACTTGTCTTCAGTGGTTAAAGGGTCAACAAGGGAATTGTGTGGTCGGCATTGCCTCGATCTCCCCTAAGCGCTATTGTCTTCCTAACAATTGTTTCTATTTTCATTTTATTTCAGAGCATCACAGGCTACAAAAAATGACCTCAGGGGCCGCATGTGGCCTGCAGGTTGCCTGTGTGACACCCCTGCCCTAACCAATACAGGGGAATTCCCGAGACGTGGCCGACATCACCTCTGAGCTCACAAGATAAAGGAGAGAGAGGAGCGCAGAGAAAGAGGGACCTCAGCACCACCAAGAAAGACTATTCCAGAAGAGGGGAAAGTCGATGCCAAGACACATGAAGATCCCAAGGAAAGCCAGGAAATGGATGGGAAAAGGCGGACGTTGCTACTGGGCTCACAGATCAAGTTGCTGCTCTGAATTCAGACGTCCACCCTCTTAACTGAAGGAAACAATTTGTTTGTTAAAGCCACCCACTTGCGGTATTTCTGACATAGCAACATTGGACAATGAAGACGGCATTTTTAAAAAAATCATTTTATTGGGGGCTCATACAACTCTTATCACAATCTATACATCCATCCATTGTGTCAAGCGCATGTGTACATTTGTTGCCCTCATCATTCTCCAAACATTTTCTTTCCACTTGAGCTCTTGGCATCAGTTCCTCATTTTCCCCCTCCATCCCCTCCTCTCTTCCCCTCCCTCCCTTCCTCCCTCACCCTTGACAATTTATAAATGATTATTTTGTCATGTTTTACACTGTCCAATGTCTCCCTTCACCCATTTTTCTGTTGGAAGACAGCATCTTATAAAAGCAACAAACTGAGCAAAACTCTCTCATGAGAAAGACATTTTCATAAATTGGGAAGGAAACAAGATGTGTGTTTTGCCTGGAAGCATCTGCCTATACATGGAAAACTCCATCATTCAAGGCTTGCTGGGCCAAATTAACTCCTCCTTCATCTGGCTTTCCAGAGATTCTTACTTCTATTGTATAGTAGGATCCATTATTATGATTATTTCTTTTATGTCTCTTCCAAATCCTCACAGATGGACCAATAGATAACATCATGATCAATGGAGAGAAGATGGAAGTTGTCAGGAGCTTCATCTTGCTGGGATCCACAATCAGTGCTCACAGAAGCAGCAGTTAAGAGACCAAATGAGTGGCATTGGGCGAGCCTGCAGCACAAGACCTCTTTAGCGTGATGGAAAGATTACTTTGAGGACTGAGGTGTACCTGGCTCAAGCCGTGGTATTTTCAGTGGCCTCATGTGCATGTGAAAGTTGGACATTGAATAAGGAAAACTAAAAGAGGGATTGAATTGTGGTGTTGGTGAAAAATATTTAAAGTATCTGGGACTGTCAAAAGAGCAGACACACCAGGCTCGGAAGAAGTACGGCCAGAGTACTCCTTAGAGCCAAGGATGGTAAGATTTCATCAAACGTGCGTTGGATTTGTTTTCAGGTTTTCACTTTGGAGAAGGACATCCTGCTTGAGGGTCAGTGGGCAAGAGGAAGGACTTCAAAGAGATGGATTGACACAAGGTCTGCCACAATCGGCTCAAGCATAGGAACAATGGCGAGGATGGACGGGGCAGAACCGGGCCGTGTTTCCTTCTGTTGTGCATGGGCTCGCTATGGGTGGGAACCGACTTGATGGCAACTGACAAGAACAAACTCTGTGTCTCTCTCACTCCTAGACACATCGAACTCTTTGGTATAGGCACCTGCCCGTCATACGCATGCCGCTTGGTACTTAACTGATACCTAATAGATTTTTGGGGACTCAACAAAAGAAAGGACAAATGAATTTGTCATCTCACTCACTCTGTCTACGATCATCTCCATCCCAGCGACAACCTATGAGCCAGGGAGGCAACATAGCTATGGACTCTCATGAGTTGTTATGTAAATATTGAGGAATTTTGAAACTTAGGGTGCCGTACCATCCCACTGTGAGACCCAGTACAAGGTGACTGCGTCGTGTTTTAGGTTTCTGCTAGAGCAGCAGCCCACTCCCCTGGCACCAGATGTGTCTTCATTACCTGGTGCTGCTACTGGAAGTTCAAATTCAGGGCACCAGCTTCGGGGAAGACTTTCTCTCTCTATTGGCTGTAGAGCAGTGGTTCTCAACCTTCCTAATGCCGCGACCCTTTAATACATTTGCCCCAACCTAATAGTATTTTCATTGCTACTTCATAACTGTAATTTTGCTTCTGCTATGAATCGTAATGTAAATATCTGATATGCAGGATGTATTTTCATTGTTACAAATGGAACATAATTAAAGCATAGCAATTAATCACAAAATAATATGTAATTATATATTGTGAAATATTTATGTGTTTTCTGATGGTCTTAGGCGATCACAGTGAAAGGGTCTTTGGACCCAAAGGGGTTTTGACCCACAGGTTGAGAACTGCTGCTCTGGGGGAAGATTCTTGTCTTCTTTCAATATCTGTGGGCCTGATATCCCTTGGAGATTTCCATGTGTCTTAGCATCAATATTGCTCCGAGCCTAGGAGGTTCTCTGCCCTCACGCCTCAGGTTCAAAGTAGACACTTCAGACCCCAATCTACTTTTTGGGTGGCAATGTTCTGCTTGGACTTGTTTCCTTGGAACTGTGATAAGATAAAAGGAGATGCACATCGCACCCCAGGAGACCTCTCCTTATATTGACCTGAGTAAGTGTGTGATGTCCCACTGTAATCCCCTTTCAGCTGATTGGATGACCTCATCAAACTACCTGGGGGATGATTACATCATTGAGTAGCTCCCCAGTAACATAATTGTACAATTGCACAATGAGTGAGAATCATGGTCCCAAGTGGATGCATACTGTAGGGGGACACAATTCAATTCATGAGCAGTGTCATACAGTTGGCTTTGGCCCATGATGACTTTATGTTTAACATAAGATCATACACAAGGTCAGGTTGTATGAGAGGGATTTAAAAAGTTTGTGGAAAATTCCACTACTTTTTAATCCCACTTTTCCATGAACTTTTGGGTGCTCCTGATAAACACCCTAAGAAAATGAAATGTCGCCTGGTCCTGCACCACCATCCTGACTATTGTTGTTCTGCTTCAGCCCTTTGTTGCAGCCATGGTGTCAATTCATCCTATTGAGGATCCTCCCTTAAAAAAAACAGAAAAAGGTGTGAATGCAATATACCAGCATGAAGCAGCAACCAACAGAGAAGTCTGCGGGTGGGCCCCAATCCCAACTACATGGACTGCCCCACAAGAATGTCCTTCAGAGGGCAGCACTGAAGCTACAGCTTGGGGAGAGGAGTGCTTTTGGTCAGAGGACACAGGAGCAAACCCCGAGGACGATATTTCTGCTCAGAGCAGCCAATGCACAGAGAGGACCATAGGGCCGGCCCCAGTAAGAGACATGATGTTCCTTACTGACCCATAGCCCTACAGGGGACAACACTGGAGGCACAGTAGAGGAATTGTGCCCGATCTGACCCCACCACACAGGGGTGAAGTGCTAAGGGCGTGCAACAGAGCAGCAAGAGCAGCAAAGCAATGAAGTCCCCAGGGAATACCAAAAATAGACTTTGGGGCCAGAGCCTGGCAACCCATTGGACTCAGCCAGAAGACACTCATAAAGGTCAACAAACAGACCTGGAACTATTTCTAGGCTTTTCTCTTTTGTTGTTTTATATTTTGTTTTCTTTTGTAGGCTTGTTCTGCTTTATCTTGTTTTTCTGCTTATTGTCTCTGCATGTCTATCTAGATAAGATAGGCGGGATAAACAATCTGGAGGAGAAAACAATGGGACTGATGGTTCTGGAGGGACATGGGATAGGGAGGGGAGTGAAAAGGGGGTGCCAACAAACCCAGGGACAAAGGGACAACAAGTGATCTAAAATCGATGACAAGGAGGGCGTAGGATCCCTGGTGGGGCTTGAGCAAGGGCAATGTAGTCGAGAGGAATTACCAAAACCCGAATGCTGGCTGAACACGATGGTGGGACAGGAGGAAAGTGAAAGGAAATAGAGGAGAGAACTAGGAGGCAAAGGGCAGTTATAGAGCTCTAAAGACAGGCATGTATATATATAAATATATTTATATATAACACTAGGGAAATAGATCTATGCACATTTATTTATTTGTTAAGTATTAAGGCAGTAGACTGACACTGGGCCTCCACTCCAGTACTCCCTCAATGCAAGAACACTTTGTTCTAATAACCCGGCATTCTGCGATGCTCACCTTCCCTGACAAAATCACTGAACACAAAATGGATACATAAGCAAATGTGTTGAAGAAAGCTGATGGTGCCTGGCTGTCTAAAGGCATAGCATCGGGGATCTTAAAGGGTTGAAGATATACAAGCAGCCATCTAGCCAAGTGAGAACTAACGTTTACATGGAAGAAGCACACCAGCCTGTGTGATCATGAGGTGTCGATGGGATCAAAGACCCAGAACAAAAATCATGTCATTGTGAATGTGGGGGAGTGTGGAATGGAGACCCAAAGCCCATCTGTAGACAATTGGACATCCCCTTCCGGAAGAGTCACAAGGAAGCGATGAGCCAGTTGGGGTGCAGTATATCACCGACAAAACATACAACTTTCTTCCAGTTCAGCTGTTCTCAACCTATGGGTCATGAACCCTTTCACAGGGGTTGCCTGATTCATAACAATAAAAAAATTAGTTATGAAGCACCAATCGAAACAATTTTATGGTTGGGGGGTCACCACAACACGAGGAACTGTATTAAAGGGTCATGGCACTAGGAAGGTTGAGAACCACAGCTCTAGTTCTTTAATGCTCCCCCCCCCAACTATCATGACCCCAATTCTACCTCACAGATCTGGCTTAATCAGAATATGTACACTGGTATAGATGAGAGCTTGCAACACAGGGTATCCAGAACAGATAAGCCCCTCAGGACCAATAATGAGAGTAGCGATACCAGGAGGGTAAGGGGGAAGGTTGGGGAAGAAAGATGGAACCGATCACAACGATTGACATATAACTAACTCCCTCCCAGGAGAGTGGAAAAGTGGGTGAAGGGAGACAGAGTTCAGTTTAAGACATTAAAAAAAAAAAAAGATAAATGATCAAGGGTTCATGAGGGAGGGAGGGAGGGAGGGGGGAGGAGGAAATGCACTGATATGGTTCAAGTAGAAAGAAAATGCTTTGAAAATGATGATGGCAACATATGTACAAATGTGCTTGACCCAATGGATAGGTGGATGGATTGTGATAAGAGCTGTAAGATCCCCCAATAAAATGATTTCACAAAACAAAAAAAACACATTTTATTAGGAGCTTCATCTTGCTGGGATCCACAATCAATGCTCACAGAAGCAGCAGTTAAGAGACCAAACAAGTGGCATTGGGCGAGCCTGCAGCACAAGACCTCTTTAGCGTGATGGAAAGATTACTTTGAGGACTGAGGTGTACCTGGCTCAAGCCGTGGTATTTTCAGTGGCCTCATGTGCATGTGAAAGTTGGACATTGAATAAGGAAAACTAAAAGAGGGATTGAATTGTGGTGCTGGTGAAAAATATTTAAAGTATCTGGGACTGTCAAAAGAGCAGACACACCAGGCTCGGAAGAAGTACGGCCAGAGGATGTAGAGCCAAGGATGGTAGGCGCTCTTACAGATACGATTACAACCCATAGTTCCATTAGATCCAGCATAACCACACACTTGCTGCCCTCATCATTTTCAATACATTTTCTTTTCTTCGTAAACTCCCTGATATCAGCTCCCCTTTACCCCTTCCCCACCCAACCCAATGCCTCCAGACCCTCAGTATATTATATATTTTATTTACTTGTTTGTTTGTTGGCCTTAACCATCCCGTGTATCCATTAGCTCTAGCAGTTACTTCCTATGTTGAACAACTTATCTGGGGAGCTCCCTCTTTTGCTGGCCCTCAGCTTGGCTCTGCGAATATTAGCATCAGCTGAGGAAACCAAAGACAGACCCAAAAGAGAGACAATGATTCAGAGAAAAGCTCCCCGGGCTGGGCATGTAGTAGCGCCACCTCTCCTGCAGGCCGGGACAGTCTTTCAGAGGACGGGCCCTGGCTGCGTGTGAGTCCGGGAAGCAGAAGGTTCTGTCCCCAGCCTGCAGCTGAGCTGGAGGATGTGCGTGCTGAGCTGGAGGATGCCAATCCTGAGCGAAGTCACTGCGCTGAGACGTTCCGTATGGAGAATTGGCACCGTGAGGGCTGGGGATTTGAAGGCACGCCATCCGCATCTGTTGGGTCTTCTCCTCCTGTCCGTCTATGAGGAGGCAGCCGTTAGAGACAACCATGGGAAACTGTGCTTCAGGGGCAGAGCGGATCTACCTGTGCGTTTCGAACACGATAGTCTTTATAATCTGCGTAGCTGCATCCTGTTTTCTAAAGACCTTTCCCCATTGACCTTCTCAACACGTGAGGACGTTAGCGAAGATACAACAATCTCAATCGAAGAAAGGGCAAAGTGCGGCTCCAGAAGTCAGTGCTCGCTCACCCCGAGTCACCCAGCTCAATTCTGCCCGAGCCAGGGCTGGAGGTGACGTGGAGACTGCGTTCTCTGGGGCTATGTGATCATGACAACTCTGGAGTGAGCCACAACGGCGGCCCTTTCTTACTGGGGAGAACGTCTTTCTCGGCGGTAAAACGTTGAACCAGCCTGCCCTGACTTCCCAGCCACCGCCTGACGCCTCGTTACTCCCCAAGCCACTGCTCCCACTCTTGACAAAACGAGGCCACCTCCAACTTAAATGGAGCCTGTTTCCAGAACAAGACCCTGCGTGAACAAGCGACCCCGCCACTCTCCCTGGAACGGATAACAAAGGCACGCTCTTGTGTGTCTTTCGCTTGATGGAAGGGAATCCCAGGTGAGGCCGTTTTTTCCCCCTGAATTCTCTCCAGTCCAGAGCATATCCACGTTTCCCAGACTCCCTCACAAGAGCCACTCAGCTATGAAGATGCGCCTAATGGTTTTCCAGCTCAGTGGAGAGGTCCAGGATGTGTGTGTGTGTGTGTGTGTGTGTGTGTGGAGGTGCGTTGGAGGGGTGGGGGTGGGGCGGAGAGGAGTGTGGGGAGAGGGCAAGGGAGACCCAGACAGAGGAAGGTGTCAGACACGAGAGAGGAGAGGAGTATGGGCCCGGGGAAGCGTGGAAGGGAAGAGGAAAGAAAACTTCAGGGCTAGCCCTGACCCCAGGGCTCCCTCCGCCAGGGACACGTGAACGGATTCTCTCTAGGACCTGTCACCGTCTGCCTGCCGTGCTGTCACTCCCCATCTCACAGCTGTCACCGAGCATCTTTGTGGCATCCTGTCACCAAGATCCCCGCGATTTCCCGGGGTGCTGCCTGCTCCTCCGGCCTTGGCCTCCTACCGTCTTAGCAGAGTAGTTACCCTGCTGTCAGAGGTAATGGAGACCCGCCACGAAGACAGCCAGCTGTAATTTATTTATCAGTTGTTTCTGCATCCCACAAAAGCGGCCTTCTACTTTACGGCTGGGTCTAAGGTATTTGAGAGTCCCCGAAGTTCACGGTTTTCCGGTATTCTAAGTTCTACTTATGGCCTTTCCTGTAGATGACACACAACACCACCCTTGTGGCTTGCAGGCTGTTTTCTCCTTGGCGTTCTTTAGTCACAAATCATCCTGAGGCATCCCTTAAGTGCATTTGTATTGTTAAGTGCCCCGGCTTGATTTGGTGTTAATTCAATTTGAGTACCCTTAATATCTTGTAAGGGTGATGCAATGCAGCCTGCCTGTACCTTGTAAAATCGGGTCCCAGGTCTTCCTGGGAGCAAAGCACCTTTCCCATAGCCATTTACCAAAGTTGCTGATAAAATTTTCATAAGGGAACCTTTTTAGTCTGACCCTATTGTGTTATTTTACCATTAAGTCTTGGAGAACTGAGCTGGCTTCTAGTGACAGCTTATCACATTCTCCATTATTGCTGCCTGCCTGCAGAGCAGACCAGGCTGGTAGAGAGGGAGAGCCTCCCCCCCACCCCCACCCTCACTCCCGCTTCCTTCCGGTCCCTTCTGGGAAAAGCCAGCACCTACAGGCTAATGGGCGGTTGTCTCCGTAGGTGCCAGCAAACGGGGGGGGGGGGGGGGGGGGGGGGGCTTTCTTCTTGATGAGCAGGCTCCCTTTGCTTTAGAAAGCTCCAGGGTCCCCCAGGGACTCCAACAAGCCTTAGGGTGAGGACAGGAGTGGTCTGAACATGAGGATGAGTTAGAGAGTACTTTACTTAAGACTCAGCACCCCGAGCCGTAATGAGAACGGCAGCATTTCCCCAACCCTGGGTTCCAGTTAAAGGAGGAGCCAAGCGTTTGGAATGTTGCAGTGAGCACTTAGGCAACAGCAGGGACCTGGGAGAACTCAGGGGACAGAGGGGGGGTTGCCTCTGAGCATGTTTACTTAGCCTCTGTGTGACTTTGACCAAGCTTATTAATCTCTGGGCCTGTGTCTGGGAGTAGAACAGACTTCTGGGGGGCTTTCTGTGCCGATGAGATGTGAAGAGGCCAGTGACCCGCACACTCCCAGCACCGCAGTCACATGCTTCCACCCAGGAGGTCCTCAGAGGTCAGAGAGTGGGCCCAAGGGCCCAAGGGCAAAGCGATGCCCAGGTCCCACTAAGTGAGAAAGAGCTGTCTCCTGAGTGTTGACGGAAGTCTCTGTCCATCCTTCCCACTGCCTCCTGAGGCTACTGTCATGCCACCCACCGATCTCTGGGTACAGCCCAATGATAGACACAGGGGCCAGGAGTGGATTCAAGGGGTATGGGGCCACTGCCGTTTCCCCAATCACACGATTTCTCCACTCCAGGCTCACCCCTCTAGGACATGCTGCCTTGCTTGGTAGATCCCCACCTGATTCCTAGGAATGCTGCCTTACCCATTGAGGATTGAGACCCAGCAGGAGGGAAAGGAGAGATGGATTTCCTGCAGCCTGTTTCAAGGGCCTGGCCACTTCTTGAGCTTAAAACATACTTCCTTTACACTGGCATTTTAGGCCGGTTTGGAGCAAGTGCCGTGTCCTCTGGCAGGAAACACAAGTTCTCGCAAAAGCTCCAAGTCACTCGGTGTCTGTGCCCTTGCACGTGTGGTACCATGTTAGTGTGTCTGATCTTCCTTCAGTGGGTTGCAAACACGCCTAGAGTAAACAGTGGCCGCTCCTAACTAGGCGGGGACAGGGCGGGTCAGGGATTTAGAAGAAGCCAGGGTCCAGCCTGATGTGTGTAAGCATAGGCATCCCCAAGTGTGTGTGTCTGTGTGTGCATGTGCTTCTGTATGTGTAGGCATGTGTGAGTGTGCACATCCTTATGGGGGAGCGGGTGTGTTTATGCATATGTGTGCACATGCCTGTCTGTACATGTGTGTGTGCGTGTGCATGAGTGTGTGTGTGTGTGTGTGAGAGAGAGAGAGAGAGAGGAGGAAGTGGGGGGTGGGGTGGGGAGATGCACAGAAGAGGCGCCAGTGTGGGAGCCTCGCCTTGCCGGGTGAGCTGGAGGAGCAGACGCGGGCCGGCAGAAGGGAGCTGGTTTTGATGAAATATTGGCTAACGCTTGCGGCAGCACAGGGGAACAGGCCCTGGTCAGGGAACAGTGCGACACTAGAATTTATAATAGATTAGCTTATCTGCTCCTTGATCTTCGGGGATATTTGGGGAGCTGAGGATGCGGCCCCTCTGCCTTGGATTTCACAGCGAGAAGAACCCTCTGGAAGCAGCCTCCCAGCTTTTCCTCTGTGCAGCCCAAGGCGGTGAGAGTTTGCTATTCACACCCTCTCTCAGGTCGTTTGGAGGAGGCTGACAGTGCCCAGGAATGCTGACAGGTTTCAAAAACTCACACATGGAAAGAGCCCACTGGATTCCTAAGGGGAGCAGCTGTCGGCCCACCCCAAGCCGGCCTCTCACGTTGGATGTGATCGCCCTGGCTCCCTGTCCGCGCAGAGGCACCAAATCCATATTCATCCTGTCCGTCTGCCGGACTCCCCCTCGCCCCGTCCATCTGTCTGTCTGTCTGTCTGACTGGCTCTATCTCGCTCTCTGAGGTAAAGGGTGTCCAGGCTCATGAAAAGGGGAGAGCCAGGGTGTTCCAGATGAGCTGCTGCCAGCGATGTTGCTTTAAACTCCAATGAGCTGCAGCGGCCGGGAAAGAGAGAAGCGTGGGGTGAAGTCTGGTTTGATGTCTTGGCGCACTGGGGAGATGATTCATATAACATGAGCCCCTCGGGGGCCTTGGTGAAAGCCCAGCCCGGCACCCCCAGCTGAACTGGATCTCTGAAGTCCAGCCAAGGCACTGGACCGGTCCTGCCTCGGCAAACAATTGGTGGGTCAGAGGCAAAGGACAGGGGAGGGGTGCTTCTTTCACTGGAAAAATTACCTGCTGGGAAAGAAGGATGCCTATGATGTGGGTGGCAGGGAAGGCCAGCCAGGGAGGACCTGGCTCTCCCATTACAAGGCTGCTTCCAGGAGTAGAGGGGCTTTTTATTGTCGGAGGGCCCCAGCAAGAGTGGCTCTGGCTTGCCCCTGGAAGGGCCTGGTGTCGGGCAGAGAGAGTGGTGTGCTCCGGCTGGGGAGGAACAAAGAGGAAAGCTGGGCCGGGGCTTGGCTGTTTCCAGACTCTACAAGGGCAAGAAGGAGACACAGATGTCCAGCTTCCCCTCTAGCCAAGTGCAATGAGGTCTCTGTTACCCCTCTTTGGCTTTGAGATGGTCTTAAGCAGGGTTCACCAGCTCCTCTGCATCCCCCTCCCCTACTCCAACTTCTTAAATGCTTCCTCCCTTTTACTGGACCATCCTCTCTTCCTCTGCCTGCCTTATTCCCCACAACCCCTCTGAAACAATAATTATTTTATAGTCCAAGGAAGCCCTTGCCTCAGTGTTTGGAAATGTAAGTTGGGGGCAGGGGGAGGATTTGGGGACTAGTGACCCAGATTTGTCTGAAGGTGATCAGCTTAAGGGTGAGCCCTGTGAGCCAAGTGGATCCAAGGAGCATCACACCTGGCGCCTCTTTTGGAGAGTCTTGGCGCGTTGGGGAAGGGAGCAAGGAAGCACTCTCCTTCATCTGGGCTTGCTGACAGGAGAAGAGAAAAACCTGGGCGTCCAGAGACCATGATGGTGAACATGTCTGTCTGAGGATGGGAAGAGGGGCTAGGAAACGCTCACATAGAACCATATCTGAAGTTAGGCATACCTCTGGTTTCTTCAGTTATATTAACCAGGGGGATTTTGCTCCCTTTTCCTTCAGCCAGTGTGAATTTTTTTGTTATCTGTACTTGGAAGAGGAGCCCTGGTAGCACAGTGGTTAAAGTGCTTGGTTTCTCACCCCAAGGCCAGTGGTTCAAACCCACTGGGGAAAGAGGTGGCAATGTACTTCCATAAAGATCTACAATCTTGGGGACCCTCTGTCCTATGGGATTACAATGAGTTGCAATCCATTCAACAGCACTGGATTTGGTGGGTAGTGGGAAGTGTTATGTCTGTCTCTCCAGCATGGTAAGACCTCTTGAGGTAGTTAATTGTGCCAACCTGGCTGATAAACCCATGTGGGGTTAATTGAAGGGCGGAGGGATAAACGGCTCAGTGAGACTTGCATTTCAAGTTCTTGGGTCTCTTGCTTTGTGATGGTAGGACCAGGGTGCCGCTGCCTTAGCCAGTTCCCTGCTTCAGCTGGCAAGGCTCACTTCCTGCAAGACATTCCCAAGGAGAAGACACATGGACCTACCCTGATGCAGCCCTGGGTGCTGGAGCAGCTGTGTGTGGACCCCTGCCAGTGGTGAGATGCTTACACGCTCACTGCTTTGGTTCTCCTCCTGCAATCGGCGTCAATGCATGTGTTTTGTGAGATGGAGGAGGACTTTGTGGATTGGTGTTGGACATACGGGCTAATGTTGGACTCGTGGGATTAGGCAGCACTGAGTTGGGATGTTTTCTTGATGTGCCCTTCACCTTTATGTGAAACTCTTTTATACACGAGTTTCTGCGGATTTGTTTCTCTAAAGTATCCAGACTAACACACCGCTCTTTCTGCTACTGATCTAGGTATTTCTCCAAAGTTGAGTCTCAATCTTCTGTCTTCTCTCCTTTTACCCTCCAGACTTTCCTTCTACGTTATGGTGTTAACTCTGATCTTTGTGAAAATGAGCCTCCAGCTCACATTCATGTTTCCACTCATTCATTGTATTGCTCCCACATTGGATTGTCCACCAAGGCTTCAAGTGTTTCTCTTGGGTGTGTCTTTTTCCTTGATCCTCCCTACTACTCGTACTGGTCTATGCTCTCATCTTGATCTCAGTCTTCTTTTTAAAATTGATTTTATTGTGGGCTTGTACAGCTCTTATCACAATCCATCCATCCATGCATTGTGTCAAGCACATTTGTACATATGTTGCCATCATCATTTTTAAAACCTTTTCTTTTGACTTGAGTCCTTACCTGGTTTTCTAACACCCATTTATAATTGCTCCACCCAGCCAGCACCCTCCAGCTTAGTTAACTCCCAGCATGTCCCTTCCCCTCATAGCTCACTGTCTTCAGTACCTACTGCTGCTGTACTGCACGGGAGTGGGTTTCCAGGCAGACATTATTTTCCCACAGTAAAAATCAAGGTCTTGGCCTCGTGCATTCTTTAAGTACATCTCTCTTTGGGTTCTGGTGTCTCCCCAAAATTCTTGGCATTCCTTTGCTTGTACCTGGGTCCTTGAATTCCTGTGTGTCTTTCTATTTGATCTTTTCATAATTCAGAAGTCATTAGGTGTAGGACCCACCCTACTCTGGCAGGACCTCATTAACAAAAGAAAATTTCTGTTTCCAAGCAGGATTTATTTAAAAAAAAAAACATTGTATTAGGGACTCATACAACTCTGATCACAATCCATACATACAGCAATTGTGTAAAACACATCTGTACATTCTTTGCCCTCATCAATTTCAAAGCATTTGCTCTCCACTTAAGCCCTTTGCTTCAGGTCCTCTTTGTTCCCCCTCCCTCCTGAGCCCTTGATAATTTATAAATTATTATTTTGTCATATTTTGCCCTGTCCCATGTCTCCCTTCACCCCCTTTTCTGTTGTCCGTCCCCCAGGGAGGAGGGCACATGTAGATCCTTGTAATCGGTTCCCTCTTTCCAATCCACTCACCCTCTGCCCTCCCAGTATCGCCCCTCACACCCCTGGTCCTGAAGGGATCATCTGCCCTGGATTTCCCTGTGCCTCCAGCTCCTATCTGCACCAATGTACATCCTCTGACCAAGCAGGATTGATTTATATGTACAGTAGCCAGAAGTTCAATACACAGTTTCGGAAGACCCAATTAAGTCCATAAAACTTGCCTTCCAAATCAGAATTCTCACTGATTTTCATCTCCAGGAACCCTCAAATAGCAGCATTTCATGAGATATGCGAAGCCACAGGCTCATCTTTCTGCAACACTACATTAATTCTAAGATTTCTTGGGGTACATGAAATTAAGTCTTTAATATTAACTAGAAAGAATTTAAATTTAAACTAGGAAGCAATTGAAAACATTTTTTTGGTAAAAGGAACCAATTTTTTGCCATGCTGAATGCATATGAATTTGAAAATTTCAAAACAGATTTCAAAACCATTTTGAAATTTTAGAGTCCCATTCTGGCTTTCATCCCAGAGTTCTGGCCTTCCTTTTGTCTCCTCAACTGGGGAAAAAAGTTAGAAAAATGTTGAATCGGCGTCTCAAACTTCTCCTTGTCTCTTTCCCAACCCAGTCTCGTATTCCAAATGATCTTTCTTCTCCATCATCCTAAATCATCTGCTTCTTTCAGCCTAATCACGAGCAATCGGTTGTCTGTCTCTCGGTTACCAGCTGTAGCCTTTGGAATCTACGCTAATAAATGGTGGCTACACCACACTCGAGTCGTAATGAGTGAAGTAAAGGGGAGCTGGAGCGTTTGGGAAGGACGTGTCCCAAGGCAAACACGAGAGAGAACCATTGCTGGTCAAATTCCTGGGTGTCCTCCAAAAAAGTGTGAATCCATACGTAGTCACTCCCTTGCTCAAATCCCTCAATGGCTCTATCTTGGTAGCTCTGGGATAAAGTCTTTAGCTTGGCAAACGAGTCCTTGCTTGATCTAGTCTCTGCCTGATACTTTCAACTTTCCATGGGACTTCCCATTGATCTTTGCCACCCAACCTTCTGGACCCATTTTTGTGGTCCCAGGATAGGTTGCTCTCTCCACCTCTCCTCTTTCTCTTTGCTTTGCACATCGAGAGTCATGTCAGGCATAATATTCTCCTATGACATACCTACTAGAGCCCCCTGAGCAGAACTTCCTCTTCACGGCAAAGGAAACCGTCTACTTACCCTACCCAGCATGCCACGGGGCCGGGTGGTCCTCAAGTGCATGTACTAATCATGTTTGCAAATGAGGAACTGATATCAAGGGCTTAAGTAGAAAGAAAATGCTTTGAAAACGATGATGGCAACATATGTACAAATGTGCTTGAGACAAGGGATGTATGTATGGATTGTGATAAGAGTTGTATGAGCCCCCAGTAAAATGATTTTTAAAAAAGAAGGAAATAATGAGTGACTAGGAAGAATCATTTAATATTGGGCAAATCACCTTACATCTATAAGCCTGTGTGTTATTTCCTGGTGAAGTCTATTTCGTGGACACACACACACACATTTATATTTATCTTTGTTTTCTTGAGGGCCTGCTGGTAGTATCAACGGTTACACAGACCTGAGATCACAAACAGGAACGAGGTCAGCGCATGGGCAGGCTCAAGGTTACCTCCTCCCCTCCCAGGAGACACATCTTCCACAAAGAAGCAGCTGCCGGTGGAGCTTGGTTTGGAGCCCTGGCTGAAGACCAACGAAGGTCACCATGTTGGGCGAGACAGCATACTTTTCCTACCGCTTATTCTGTCCCAGTCCACAGGAAGCTGTCAGTTATATTTTTAAATGCTAAGAGCTCTTCCTTAGCTGCTGATAATTCTTGTTTGCTGGATGCAAAAGTCTCTTTTAGAAGAATGTCAACTGTCTGATTTTAAGATGTTTATGCTACTCTGTGCCTTGCCTCTATTGCCTTTGAATTCCCCCTGGGTTCTTCCTCTCGTGCCCTGGCTTTCCTCAGTTGCCAAGAGTAGACACCATGAACATTCGTTTGTATTTTAAAACTGGGGCCAGAAGGTGGTTGGAAAATCCATGTGTACATGAATAGGACTGCTAGCTAGTGGACATCACCAAACCATGATCTGACAGCTGATTTGATGGGAGCCCTGGGTGGTAATCTTTTCTATTGGAGTTTTCCATTTCTGCCAGGATTAATTTTCCATGTCCTTTCTCAGGGAGGGCAACAAAGGAAAGGAGAGGATTGGAAAACGAGGTTTCAAAATTCTCTTGGCCTTCCTGTTGTCAGCCTCCCATCTTACCCCGATTCTTTGTTGATTCGGCTGCCTCTGGGTTCTGAGTTACTCTGGCACAATCTAGCCACAGGGTAAACTTCTAATCTTTTGTTGGAGTAGGGAAAGTATGGTGACTGACATCACTGGGTTGGGTTGGGACATGGGGTTGATGATTCTAGAAGATTATCTGCTCTTAGTTTTTGGAAGGTTCTAGGACTTCATGTTCAAAGTTGATTCTTTTAAAAATCTGTCTTGTCTGAGACTTTCTTAGCCCTTGCATTTAAATTTAGTACAAAAATTTCTTTGTTCTATTCATGATGACGTTTTCTTTTGTTATCTTCTACCTCGTCTTCTTAGACTCCTGTTATTCAGATATGGACACTTTTATTTCTATTCTCCACCCATTTAGGTTTTCTGTCATATTTTTCTCTTATCCCTTCTTATTCTTTTTCTGTGAGATTTCCTTGTAACTCAACACAGTAATTGATTTTGTGTTTTCCATCTGTGGGGTTCTCAAGGCACTTTTCATACTTACATCACCACTCCCTTCTTTCTTTTGGTGTCTTGTGCCTTCAGTTTACTAATATACGCTTATATTCATAAACATGCTTTACACGATAAAGATGTTTAGTTTCACGTCTTTCCTTTCTAGTGACTGAACTTTCTAGGGGCTAGGCTTTGGGCCTCAGAACGCAAATTCCTTCCGGGGAACCAGGTACTATGTCTACTTGTCTGTTATTGATCGAGGGGCTCCGTCCCAGTGTGAAAAGAGCCCAAGGCAGGATGCTTCAGGACTCACCGAACTGTAACACACGATCCCAAACTTTACTTCTTCATTAGGCCAGAACTTTAATCAGATTTCTTTCAAATGCTCTGCAAGAAGCAACTCGGGAAGAAAGCAATTTATTTAAATGGATTTTTAATAACTCGTGGTGGCAATTTATGAAATCAGTTCAGTAAGTCGGCCAGGATGAAAATGGAGAAAGAAAGAAAGGAAGAAAGAAGAAAGACTACAGAAACCGAGTAGGCTTCTTGTTTTGTGAAACTTTCACTCAATCTGAGCCACCAGAAAATGCAACCCTTGCTGCGAGCAGATGCCCAGCATGCCTGAGGGCACCGCTTCTGACTGTGATGCATCGACTCCGAGGGCTTGCTTAGAGATGAGAGAACTGGGGGATGGAAAGCAATGATGCTCAAGGGCAGCTGAACAGTCCACGTTTTTGTCGCCCCTTCTCTGGTTCTGCCCCGTCCACAGCTCTGCTCTGGCTGCTGCTTCTGTCTTCCTGTCCCCAGGGACCATGGGGAGTCCTTATTCTCCAGCAGTCATGTGGGCAGCAAGAGCAAGAGTAGACCTGCAGACCTGTCCCCCATCGGTCCTCCATCACTACACTCGGTACCTCTGACGTCAGCTTGGGTGGTGTGGCCCCAGGCAGGGTTTTCTCACCATGGGTTGGAACGGACTCAATGGCATCTAACAACAATGAACCACAACAACTTCAGGTTGGCTCCCACCATGAATTAGTCTGCCCAAGGTCTGTCTCCCTTTGCTTTCCTGGTAGGCCCCCAGGTTCAGCCTTCCTTCTCATGCCTGTGATTCTTTCAGGTTGACGTCATCGTATCAGGTTTGTTTTCATCTTATCAGGAACCAACACCCTTTCCTGGGTCTCACCTAGGAGTGGTGCCTCTGGGTGTCTTTAGCCTCTGGAAGCCTTCTGTCTCTCTCTCCACCCCGACCCAGCCCCTGCCATCCCCTTCTGCATGCTGGGTTCTCCCTCTTCCAAAATAGATCTCTTTTGACCTCTGCCTTCGTCTGTGATTATTGGAAACCTCGGGCCCCAGCCAGCAGGGAAATTTATAGCTAAACAATTATATTGTTGAAACTCTGACATGTCCACCCTGCTTAATGGCTCTGAAAATACGGGAGAGGTGTGAACTAAATCTATCAGACTCCAGATTGTGGGCCCAAGACAAACTTCTAGGACTTGTTTACTTTGATGGTAATTTTTAAATATCTCTTTCCATTTTACATTATTGTTCCAAATGCTAGCCTCACGCAATAGAGAATCGTCATCTGGATCGGATCTTTGAAGAAGCATCTTGGAAGTAGTTTTGACTCCCCTTTCCTATTATGATTTTTGGAACGTGGCCAACCACAAGGCAACAGGCAGGCAGCAGTGCTGAGTTACGTTCGTCAATGACTAGATATTACATGCAGGTGGGATTCTTCAACTTCTCAGCCTGGGAGAAAGCTTTTAATAAAACAGCATGAGGATGGAGGGGCTACTTTTGCTGAGTTGGGAACATGGAATTTGGGGAGAAAAGGAGGAGGCTAGATTGTCCAATAGTCAGGGAAGGTACACAGTTGGGGAGCCTTCCATGTGCAACCAGGGCAATGAGCCGTCACGGTACAGGGGTAGATCCAGTGCTTGTTCTTGACTCTCCACTTTGTTGTACTAACATTATATTTGCATACTCTTTCTGTGGCCTCATAATGGGTGGACCTATGAGTCTCCACCCTTGGGTTTTAGGCTTGACCATGTGATTTTCTTTGTCCAATGGGAGGTTAGCAGATGTGACGTGCACAGAGGCTTGGGGCCCCTTGGGAGATTGCTCTCGCTCTCTATTGCTCCTGCCTTCTCTCAGGGGAAGAGCATACCTCCAACAAGTGCTGGTGCAGAAAAAGGGAGGGACATGGAAAGAGATGCCAGCGCAACCCACAGCTTGGCGTTATCCCCAGCTGAGCCCGACTTACATGTTCTAAACCCCTGCCTACTCACTGACGTCTGAGCAAAGAAAACAAAACATGCCTCTAGGCTGTTTGCTGACTTTCACTGAGGTTTTGGTGATGTCCCAGTAAACCTGACTGAAGCACCCTGCCTCCCCCTTCTTTCCTACGTGAGACCTGCATTTAAGACGTGGACGGTGGTCGCAGGGCTCAAGGAAACATCTAAGCCAACGCTTTCTGTGGCACGATGACCAACCTAAAGGGCAGTACTACCTGCTCTGAAGTAGAGCTCTTGGGCTGAGAACAGGGACACACAGTCTCCAGTACCATTGAGGTACAGAAGAAGAATGGAGGGGTGGGGGGTCTAGTGAAGGGCAAGGGAAAAAAACATTCAAATGTCATGGGAAACACCAGGAGGGGGTGAGATTAGGGGGTAGTACATTCAGGGGATTGCAGTGGATATGCCAACACAAGATGTGTGCCAATTGTTGAACTGATGATTTGCTCTGTAAGCCTTCACCTAATTCACAATAAAAGGTTAGGGGGGAAAATGTTGATATCCGGTGGGATATCAAAGGGAAGGTCTTTGAATGGTCTTCATTTAATTGTGCCAAGGGCCGAAAGGAAAGACAGAAGCCAACAAAATCAACCAACTAACCAACAGACAAATGACCTGTGGCCACTTAAAAATTTTTTTAGTAAATCCATACCTCAAATTTTTAAATCATTTCATTAGGGGCTCATATAACTCATCACAATCATACATACATCAACTGTGTAAAGTACATTTGTACATTCATTGCCTTCATCATTCTCAAAACATTTGTTCTCCATTTAAGCCCCTGACATCAGCTCCTCATTTTCCCCTCCTTCCTTGCTCCCCCCTCCCTCATGAACCCTAGATAATTTATAAATTATTATTTCGTCATATCTTGCACTGTCCAACGGCTCCCTTCACCTATTTTTCTGTAGTCCATCCCCCAGGTTTATATGTAGATCCTTGTAATCGGTTCCCCCTCCCCCTCCACCCTCCCTTCACCCTCCCAGTATCGTCACTCTCACCAGTGGTCCTGAAGGGATCGTCCGCCCGGGATTCCCTGTTTCCAATTTCTATCTGTATCAGTGTACATTCTTTGCTCAAGCCAGATTTGACGGTATTGGGATCATGATAGTGGGGGCATGGGTGGGGGGCGAGGAAGCATTTAGGAACTAGAGGAAAGTTGTAGGTTTCATCGTTGCTCATCTCCTCCCCATAAGGGGGTGTTCAGTTGCCTACATATGGGCTTTGGATCTCCACTCTGCACTCCCCTTCATTCACAATGATATGATTTTTTTTGTTCTGATGATACCCGATCCCTTCGACACCTCGTGATCGCACAGGCTGGTGTGCTTCTTCCATGTGGGCTTTGTTGCTTCTGAGCTCGATGGCCTACCTGTGGCCACTTTTAACTGAGAGAGAAGGAGTCCACTTTGTCATCAACGGGTGCGAACGCCAATGCAATGTTGGAAGTGCCAGTGGTTGTCTTTGACAGATCCCACATCTGATACGTCAATATTTAGCGTGGTGCTGATCATACAGGAGATGTTCAATACATTGACTTGTCATTGATAGGTTATCAAGAAACCTGGACTGAAGCACAGCACTGCCTTTAATTAATTACACGACCCTGGATTACAAGCTTAACCTCTGTGTTCCCCCTTGTGGAGATGAGCAGAAAATCCCTGGGAAGTTCCTCACCTCCATAATGGCTGGGAAGACAGAGGAGATAAAAGCAGACACCTCCGAGCTCCAGAAATGAGAGAGCGCAATGCTTTCTGCAGAGATGCGATGGGGAGGCGCGTGGCTGCTAACTGAAGTTGGCGATTTGAACCAATCTAGTGGCTTGGCATGAGGAAGTTTGGCTTCCTCAAAGATTATAACACAGAATACTCCAGGGGATAGTGCTAGTTGGTTCCATGGGATCGTGAGTGAGATTCAGCTCAACAGCACTCAGCAACAGGGACTGCTGATTGGGGACATAGTCACTGTGGGGTAAATAAGAAAGCCAGAGCAGGAATGGAGGTGATCCAGGGCATGGGTCAACCATAAAGGGGCCATTCAACAATAAAGGGGCCATAGCCAGGTATTGTCCCCTGTGGTTCACACGAGAACATGATCCAAGGCAGTAAACCAAAATGGTGCTGTCCTGTACCACCTAAGTCTGACTCCTGCTGATAGGTCCATAGCATGACACCCAATGTTTAAGTTAGCCCAAATTCGGTACTGATTGCAATTTAGTCTTGGTTTGATCTATAGTTATTTTTTGAAATCATGTTTTCAGCTGGCTACAATGCAGGACTGAAACCAGTAGATATTGATCTATTCTTAGAGATCTCAATGGTAGCTAAAGCTTGTTCTTTGCATTAAAACAAAGACTTATTTAAAAAAAATCATTTTATTGGGGACTCCATCCATCCATCCATTGTGTCAAGCACATTTGTACATTCGTTGCCCTCATCATTCTCAAAACATTTGCTCTCCACTTAAGCCTTTGGTATCAGCTCCTTATTTTCTCCCTCCTTCCCTGATCCTCACTCACTTATGAACCCTTGATAATTTATAAATTATTATTATTTTGTCATGTCTTACCCCGTCTGATGTCTCCCTCCCTTCACCCACTTTTCTGTTGTCCATCCCCCAGGGAGGAGGTGATACATCGATCCTTATAATCAGTTCTCCTTTTCCAATCTACCTTCCCTCCACCCTCCAGTATCGCCACTCTCAAAAACAAAGACATCTCAGTGCCATTGAAGTGATTCCAACTCCCAGTGGGGACCCTGTAGGTCTGAGTAGAACTGCTCTCGTGGGTTTCTGAGACTATGACTCTTCACAGGAGTAGAGAGCCTCGTCTTTCTCCCATGGAGCACCTGGTGGTCTGGAACTGCTGACCTTGTGGTTAGCAGCCCAACCAGTAACCACTGTGCCATCAGGGTTCCTAAACCAAAAAACCCACTGCCATCAGGCCAACTGTAACTATTTACAGGGAAAAACCCAGTCTTTCTCCCAGGGTTCCTAAAGACATATAATGCTTGTACTAGGTACTGAAATTCATATTTTCCTTATAGTAATCCTATAACCTGCTCAAAGTCAGAATGTGGCAGAGCCAGAATAAGAACCCAGCTTGGTGCTAGTGTGTGCCCGTGTCCCATGCGTGTTAATGGAGGGTAAGTGCTACTGCTTGCCAGCGTGTCCTTGTTGTTGGGTGCCGTCGAGCAGCTTCCGGCGCTGTGCACAACAGAAAGAAGCATTGCATTCTGCACCGTCTCGGCAGTTGTCCCCATGCCTGAGCCTATTATTGCAGACACCGGGTCAATCCATCTCCTTGAGGGCCTTCCTCACCTTGACTGCCCCTCATATTTACCCAGCAGGATGTTCTTCTCCAGGGACCGGGCTCTCCTGACCACATGTCCACAGTGTGCAAGATGAAGTCTTGCCATCGTTGCCCCTGTGGACTACTCGGGCCACACCTGCAGAGAGCTGATGTTGGAAGCCTTTGCCTTAGCTTATTCTCTGGAGTGACACAAAATGACTTTCCTGCCACTCCGAAAGGACAGCCTCTGTGCTACATGCGTGTCATAGCTTCCAGATGCTTCACTGTTCCAGGCACCCCGTTTTGTACATGTTCTGCTTTCTCAATATCACTATTAAGTGGCCCCAGTTCTCTGGAACCAAGGTACATCTTCAGATACAGTCTGATTGGCTTAGGGAATGGTGGCGTTATCCCTTTCCATGATCTAAATACTGTACTGTATTGATTTTGTTTTAGAACCTACATTACACTAATGATCATCTAATCATTAGTTGTGGTCAACTAACAGTCTCATTCTTTCAGATTCACAGCTAGTAAGCAGGTATCCCCCTGTCTACACAGTTGTTTTTATTTTTTTTTTCAATCTAAGTAATGGGCTCTGCATTTGTCTCTAATCATTTTGTTGTTTGTTTTTTTTCATCAACATTTTTAACTGTCAAAAGTATTTGAACCTTGATTCTATCATTTGTGGCCATTTATCATGTATGACAGGTTCCTGCATTGGGGTGTATTGTGGGCAGATAATCTTCTGGCCAGTTCTATAATTTTCTACCTAATTCAAAATGGCTTATGCCAAGAAGGTACTTTAGTTCTAATTACATTAAATTTCAGGCAATTGTTGTGCATATGTGTATATGCATATAATTTACATATCTAAATCTATACTATTCTATTTTAAAACTTGATTTGTCCCGTGTTTTTTTCGGGCTCTTACTAAGTGTTTTCTATCCCTTCTTCTGGGAGAGAGATGAGGCTTTCTATTCGCATAGACTGACAGCCTCAGAAACCCACCGGGCAGTTCTACCCTCTCTTACAGGGTCCCTGTGAGTCAGAGTGGACTTGATGGCAGTGAGTCGGATTCCTTTTTCTGTTTCTCCAAAATAGGAACATGAAAACACACTGAATGAAAAGGCCATGCCTTACTTCCGGCTTGATTGCTCCAAGATGAGCACGAAGAGGTCTCCTCTCTGGGTTTTCCCTTAGAGCTGCCACAAGTCAAGAATTCCACACTTCTCACCTTCCTGGAGTTCTTGGAAGACCCTCCTTGTTGGGAAACATTGTTTTCCATCCTAGAAGAGAAAGTAGGACTAAACTGGTGTTCTTAGCTGTTAACTGAGTTCTCTGGAATTACCGTTACATATTTGTCTCTGAGGTTCAGTAGAGATCCTGGGTTCTAAAACTATCCCACCGTCTTTTCCATGGTGGAGGATTTTTTCCCATGAAATTCATTTCACATTTTGTCTCTTTTCTTACCCCATAGTTTTATTATATATAATATTTTATGTAATATATATAATTTTATTATACCTATATTCTTTAAAAATGTTTTATTGGCATATAATCCACATATCATACAAGTTCCATCATTCAATCATATCAAGGAGAGTTGTACAATCGTTACTGCAATCACATCTAGAACCTTTTCTTCTTACTGGTACTCATTGACTCATTGTTAGTAGTGGGGGTTTTCAGTTTCGGTGAATATGATCCTCTCTCCTATCCCCATCTTTCGGTTACAGATTTCTAATTTTATATTTGACCTAAGAAGCTGCCTTGTATTGTTTCAAAGTTTTCGAATTTACTACTGAGGTGAGGTTTGCTTTGTGGTCTACTATATTTTGGAGACTAATCCGTATGCACTGGGAAAGAATGTGCATTTGATTTTGTTGGGTAGAGTGCGTTGTAAATGTTTATAAAGTCAAGTTGATTTTGGTGTTGAGATGTTCTGTGTCTTTGTTCAGTTTCTTTCTAGTTGCCTAGTTGTTCTGTCCTTCAGTGAAAGTGATGTGCTAGTCTCTCCCTATTATTGCGGAATTGTTTCTCTTTTCAATTCTACTAATGTTTCTGTGTTTTTAGGCTTTTTATTGGATATATTATGGTTATGTCTTTTTGCTGGATTGACCCTTTAATCATATAGTATGTTTCCTTGTCTCTCATACTGTTTTTTTCTTGAAGTCTATCTTATCAGAAATTAACATGGCCACTCCTACTCTTTTCAGATTTCTGTAGATTGATGCATTCCCCACCCAATCTTTAATTGTCAATTTATTTTTATCGGTGTTTCTACAGCAAGTGTAGTCTTCTTGGGTGCCATCTGCACACAGCATGTTGTTTTCCCTGAGCTGTACTCGAGATTCTTTGTTTCCTGTTGGCTTTGGAAAGTTTGAATACGGCGTGTCTTGGTGACTTTCTTTGGAAGCCTATCCTCTGAGGGGTTGGTAAGTTTCTAGGATAGATGTAGCTTATCTTTCGTGATGATAGGGTCACTGGTGGGTCACCTTACCTCTGGGTACTGGGAAGATGGTGAAGAGAACACGTCTCTGGTTATAGCTCACTGGTGTAATCCTGGTACACTTCTGTGTAGATGTTTCTAATTATTCAGCTCCTGTGTAGACTCAGTGGTCATCAAGAACAGAGTCCGGTGTTCCATCTACCTGGCAGGCTTTCCACTCTGCAAGGGCCCTCAACACAAGCAACTGGGACCCTCTTCTTACTAGTAACTTGTTTTGTTCTCGGTCACCGGCTCTCACCGCATTCTACAGTTACCTGTGCCTTTAGAGTTCTCACCCACTTTGCTTAGCTGGGCTTTTCTCTCCGAATTCCAGCTCACATTCAGCTCATCTTGCTCCACTCCAGATCTGTCTGCTCTGTCCCAATGGGACTCCATGAAGTTGCCTCCTCCTCACCATGTGCAATGCTTCCTGGGCCTTATTGGCCCAGCTCATTCTCTCCCCTCAGTCACTGATCTTTTTTAACATAAAATTCACTATATAATTTATTATATAATTCATGTATCATACAATCCAATAGTTCAGTCCTATTAGGAAGAGTTGTACAATCACCACCCCAGTTTTAGAACATTTTCTTCTTTCTTGCATTCATTGTTAATAGCTCCCCATTGCCCCCCAACCTCTTCAGGCATACCTGCAAGAAACCATTAATCCAGCTACTGTCTCTATCGATTTACCAATTCTGGATTTCACATACAGAAAAACATACAAACAAAACCAAAAAACAAACCCGACAATAATAGCAAACTGAAACAGAGAAAAACTTCAATTGAAAATAAAGCAAAACATAATAAAAACTAGAACAAATTTAAAATGGGCCCAAAAGAAGATCAATTGATAATGTGTTAAATTTTAACCTAACTACATCTGGTATAATCTACTTTCTGATGCACTGTATATGATAGCAAGGCTGTCCACATCCTTGGTCTGTGGTCAGAGGGCATTCACTGGAGACTGGTCACATGTATTTCCACTTAAAAACAAAAACGGAAACAATCTTAAACTGAGTCAGAAGGGAGATCAAATGAAAAGGTATTGCCTTTTAACCAACTTACATCTGTCATAGTCAACTTTACATAACCAACTGAGAACACTATTCACATCCCTTGACTGTGGGCAGATGATTCACTGAAGGCTTTTTCCATGTATGGCCCCTGAAAATGGACTTCGGGTTTCCACTTTCAGCCATAGCTTTCTGCAAGCTGGGTGTTCACAATTTGAGCTGTTACTACTCCCTCCTTTGAATTTGGATCTTATTTATGTACAATCCTTGGATCACACAGGCTAGTGGGCTTCTTCCATGTGTATTTAATGGATGGCTCACTTAGATGGCTGCTTGTTTGAAGACAAGCTTTTAAGACCCAAGATTCTATTCTTTCTGATAACTAGGCAACATCTAGTTTCTTTACCATACTGAGCTATAGCACCCATATCTTCATCAGTCACTGGTTTTGCTTTCTAGTTAGCGCTCAGAATTCCCTCCTTTGGTGCTCAAAGTTCCAGATTTATCATCTGTCTGTGCTTCATTTAGTTTTGGGGGTCTCTGTTGTAAAGGGATCGAGTAAAGTGTGCTACCAGGGTACCATCTTATCTCCAATGGCTGAATATTTAGAAGTAGTTAGTCAGACCTTTTGTTCAAGGTGCCTCTGGGTGAGCTTCAACCTTCAATATTTTGGTTGGCAGTCAGGTGCCTTACCATTTTCACCAGCCCAGCCCAAGACCTTAGGAAATCCTCAGAAACCTGCTATTGATTTTAGAAAGCTGCTAAAATTACACTGGAGCTTAATTCCATTTAATTAGACATTTGTCTGCCTAGGCATTTAGTTTATGTATGACTAAAAGACACACAGGAGAGAGGGAGAGAGAGAGAGAGAGAGAAGAGAAAAGAGAGTAGAGAGAAAGAGGGGCATATATTAAGGTCCTTCATTTCTAGATTCTATCCTTACGAGAGGTATTTGATGCCCTCAGAAAACTGGGCTTTAAAAAAATTTTTTATAGTATGTCACATCTCTGGTGATTTGGAGCATTTGGAGATTGAGTGGCTTTGTGTTGCTAGAGGATTATTTTTTTAATTTTCTAATCAACTAGCTGAGAAGGAATTGAATTATATAGGGTACAAGCTGGTGTGATACCGATTGAATTCATTCATGTTTTCTTGCTTGTTGTAATGCATTTTTAGGTTTTAGGCATTAATTCTCTTGCCTTTTTTGAAAGCCTCATTTGAATGCCCAAGAACAGACAGCAAAGGCTTTCCTGAATCCCCAGTTCTCTATGGTTGATATAAACCTTCTTCAATATTTCTGACCTGGTTGTGGGATAATTTGCTTTTCGGGGCAGAGCATGGTCACTTCTTAGAAAGAATAAACTTTCCTAGTTTCATTTTAGGGAACCTATCTATGACCTCTGGGATTTCTTTCAGTAAAACTTATTAATCTGGTGTGTGTGTGTGTGTGTGTGTGTGCACTCGCACGCATGTGCATGCACGGGCTTTTTATAAACCAGTAACAAACAACTTAAGAGATGTGGTCACATAGAATGGACTGCGCATCCTTTTCTTGAGTGAGAGACAATAAATCATCCTTCTCAGGTGGAATCTTTTATTTATGCTCTGGGACCCCATTTTATCGAGAAAGCTTTGGTTTCCCTTTTTGGCTTTGTCTAAGCTGTGCTTTAGCAAGTAATTCAAATCAAGTTGACATTTATTAGTGAGAACATTGTCCATCCAATCTCAGATTCGTCGTCCAGCCGTTGCCCTCCCGGTTTTGCTATAGCCTCTCCTATTTGTGAAGATGTATGCATAATGGCAGTGTTGTGTGGTTGCAGATTTACTGTCTAGAAGTAAGTAGAATCACTATCCAATCTCACACCAGAGGAATCGACGATCGAGGCATTTTATTTTGTCATTAGAAGACTGATAACTTCAAATCTGAGCAATTAGCTGGGGTTACCATAGCCAGGAAGACAAGGGTTTAGAAATGGCTCATCTCCTGGGAATGTCTCTATTTTCTAACACCTTTTCACATTCTTCATTTTATCCTTACAATAACGTTCCCTCCCTCTTCCCTTCCCTCTCTCTCCTTTACTCTCTTTCTCTCTCTCTTTCTTTTTACTGTTCTTTCTACCTCTTTTTCATAGGGGCCCAGAAATTCCTATTCTCTAGGGATGGAGCCTCCTTAAGTTCAGGTATTAAAAGACTCCTTTGATGTTGGTAGCTCCACCTAGAAAGAGTAAAAAGGCTTCAAGAGTCTTTCTGCATCTAAGAGATAATTCTTTCCTCCTGATAAACCACATCTCCTGGAATTCCATCTTGTGTTTACAAAGAACTCATTAATTCAGCAATTTTTAAGGGTCTGTTCTGTCTTGTCAGTGCTAAACCCCATCATTTAGTGGCCTCGCCGTGCATTATTATTCACGGGGTCTGTTTTGGGGAATAGTCAATGTTACTAAAATAAATGATGGACAAGAGACAGAAAGATGGCTTTCACTGGAGCTAGTCTGCTCTTAGGGGATGTTTTTATCGAGCGAACATTGGGTGGTTCTTTTTATAGCCAATCAATATATTCCAGAACTTTTTGAAATCTTTAAAACAGTCAGGACTGTTTCCTTAAATTGGAGAAAGACTATCTTTGGTCCTGGCTGCCTTTTTTTGGTCTATCTCCAAGGAGCATCCCTTGGTTGCTGGCTGTTCCCTTTGATCAAACACTGATACGTGTCCTATTCAATATATACCTTTTCTCCACGTGCTTTGTCTATATCTTAGATAACCCAGAGCCTTCTTCCAGACCAATGTAACTTGTTACCCTTTTTACACTCCTGTGCTCACTTGGCCTTCCCAATCACCTCATTCCAGAATTCCTGGTTGTCCTTTCTGCTTCATATCCATTGCTTGACTCCAATTAAAATAGCATCAATTTCTATGTGTTATTGCGGTAAAGTGAATTACTTAACATAGCTGTTTGTAACCATGGTCTTTGTAACTCCCATCAAACCACTGAATGGGACCATGCGGACTGGGTGTGTTTCTTCTTTTTCCAGATGGGTCTGCCTATCAGAAGGTTGAGGGATGATACAGATAGGTTTATACAGAGTCCACAACTGTGAGTGATGAAGCAGGGTTAATTGTGAGTGCAAAAACTTCAGGCTCTAATGAGAGGTTGGTTGGTCAGTTTGCCATCCTGTCGATGTAAAAGGAGCCATCTCAGAAGCAGAAAGGCGGGGAGGGGGGGAACAGCCATCAAAAAACAAGAGCCAGGAGGGGAGTGCCCTCTTTGGATCCCAAGATTCCTGCTCATCGAACGTCCTTGATCCAGGGACAGGAATCGTGATCCCAAATGACTGGCAGAGGAACAGCCACAGAACCAAGAGCCAGAGCAGAGAGAGCAATGCGTTTCCAGGTCGCGGTGGAGGGAAACCAAGCGCCTTTGCACAGGAGGCTTGCGTGCACTCAACTGAGGATCTAGGATTGCTGACCCACGCAGCTGGAGCTTCGTGCCTCCAGGCCGAGGCTTATGGTACGGTGACGTGCCCTGGGCCTTTACCAATGCCCTACAAATGCTTTCTAACCTTGTCCTGTGGGTGATCGTAAGTACAACGGTGAATGTCATTGGGCCAAAGAGTAGGGGAATGAAAACAAAAATAGACAAGAGAAGGAAAGCAATGATGGATTCATTTCAATTCACCTTTCGGCCCCAAAGCGTAAGCATATACCTTCTCACCGATGAAGGCAAGTATTGAGGAACTGTCCCGGAACCCCTCAACAAGATGCGCTGACAGAGTGGCTGAAGCAGTGCACTAAAACACAAGAACAATTGTGAGGATGGAGGCGTAGGACCAGCAGTGTTGTTTTCTTGTCACGATGAGTTGGAACTGACTCAATGGCTTATAACAACAACAACAACACACACAGATATTTATATGAAAAATAGATTCGGATTAGTGACATCAGTTACTCCTTGAGTCATTATCAAACCCGAATTTCCAATATCTGTGGAGCGTAGGAGCCATATTGCAGCGCAGAGAGAAGCAATTTGTAACACATCAGAAAGTCTAGCACTTTCTGGGGACTGATGCAATAAAGGAAAATCATCCCCACCCCCCCTTTTTTTCTTTTTGATGTGCGAGGCTAATGGAGGCGCCAGAGAAAGCAGGTTTTGGAAAGTAGAGCACATGACCTGGCTTTTCCCTGGGCCACCTCTCTAGCTCTCTAGCCCCTTCCTCACCTCACCCCATCCTGTCATTTGCTAGCTCTGCTCGCCTCTGCTTTTCCAACGGGGGAATCCTAGTATCATGTAAATCATCTGTGGAGAAAGGCTGGGGCCAGTAGGTCTTAGAATGCATCTTCCTCTCAGTGCCTCTCCTCCGTCCCACACACGTCTCCATCCTGGGATTTCAAATGCAGACAATGTGGAGAAAGTGATCAGGGCTATTGTTTGTTTTGTTTTGCCCTCCAGCATCTCCTCCTCCCCACCAGAACTCACCAGTGCACCCAATGGGAAAGAAGTATGATAATGAGGATTTTTTTTCCTAAGAAAAATTGCAAGATGAGGCCCACGAGGCGAAACACGCCAGATGCTGTGGAGAGCATGACCGCCCGGTCCCTTTGGCCACACATGCTGAGGTCAGGAAGTTGGACAATCTGACTAAGGAGTCACTGTCCAGTGTGGGAGCTGACCAAGCACCAAATACTCTAGTACCATTGGTAACCCAGCCAGTTCCCATGGCACAGGCCCGGTCTGAGGGCAGGCGTTCTCCTGCAGAGGTCAGCTGGAGGAGGCAGGGGAGTCTGGACTGCTTCTGGCAGGTTCTGAGGGCAGCCTGAAAGGTCAGACCCATTCAGGGGCTACAGTCAACTTGGCTGTGAGTTTGCGCTCTTTTCACTTTCAAGGTAAGCCCTGTGGTGCTGCTGTATCTCTTCCTGGGTGCCCGGAGTGCACCCTGGGTGCAGGATAGAGTTCCTGGATGCCTAGCAGGCTGAAATGAGAGCCAGCGAGGAGACACACGCTTCAACCTCACATGCATTTTCTATTACAGCTACATCTGTATGGCCATTGCCATGTGACTCCATCAGCAGTTGTTGCAAAAAGTGAGTGGAGAGATCAGATGGAACGTGGTTTTCAATATAGGGTCTGAGCTCAATGTGTTCCCCACTGAACCCCGCCACTTTTAGCAACGCCCCTGTGTGATGCTGTCCTTCCAGGACCAAGTGGCATGTTTACAACAGCCCTCTTGCAGGTTCAGAATGCCTGAGCTCTGCTTTCATCTCTTTGTTCGAGCTTGGCACCGAATGGCAGCCCCGACACGGTGCTCCTCTTTGGCCCTGCGAATGTGTTCTGGTGTCAGTGCAAGCTGCCGTTTCCCTGGAGACCACAACAATCTCTGGTCTGGTGGAGAGACATTACCCAGATCTTCTTTCTGCCCCCTCCCACCACCCCCACCCCAAACCAACTGCTATCAAGTGGAGACATGGTGACCTCATGCATGCCAGAGGAGAGTCCCCGTAGGGTTTGTAATGGTTGAGATTTTGGACGTAGCCTGCCAGAGCCTTTTTCCCAGGGTGAATCTGGGTGGACCAAGATGTCCAACCTGTCCTTTGGCAACAGTGTGCCATTGGCTCCAGGGATATTGGTTCGAGTCCTGCAATGGCACTTCCCCAGTGCTGTGAGTCATAAGTGAATGTCCTTAACAATTACCTGGGAGGATCCCCCCTTCCCTCCCCCACCAACCCACACACACACACTTTCTCTCTCTCTCTCTCTCTCTCTCTCTCTCTCTCTCTCTCTCTCTCTCTCTCTCTCACACACACACACACACACACACACGTTCCCTTTTGGACCGGCTTTAGGGGAGCCTGGCATTTTTACAGAGAATGTAGGGGCCCCCTGGGTCAGCTGCTCCCGGGCCTCCTTTTGCAGTGGGACCTCCGCATCATTTCCTCGGTGGGCTCCGCGCGCCCAGCAGTGTGGCCATTCGCTGAACAGAAGTTCTTTGCTGTGTGTCAACGAGTTTTACAATGAGCTTTCTGCAGCACAGTAAAGAAAAAGTGGGTGGGTGGGATTCAGCTCAAATGTAGCCAGACAATTTTTTTTTTTTTTAACAATTTATTGGGGCTGATACAATTCTTTTCACAGTTCATACATATACATACATCAATTGTATAAAGCACATCTGACAACTTTTAACGGAACCCTAAAGTGATTTCTTCCCGGGGTCCTGCTAGGATGCGGGGTTCACCGAGAAGCTCCGTTCACTTGGGACCTTTTGCAGATGTCCCAGGCCCACCTGCGGTCCCCCACCCACGAGGGGCCTGGGCCGCCCGCAGGTTTCAGAGCGGCGTCCCTGGGTGGGTGGGCGCTGGCAGAGGCCTCGGCCACCTGGGCAGCGGAGCCTGGTGCCTGGGCGCCCTCTGAGGCTGCCACGTGGGTGGCCGGCTCGCGGGCGGGGTTCAGGGCCCCTGGGGGGTGGGGTGCATGACACATGGCTGCTGCCCTGACCACACTGGCTCTGCTTTCCGTCTGGGAGCCGGGACGGTTTCCTTTTCAGCGCAGGAAAACGGACCGCGGGAACCAGACTCCACCCTCGGAGGAGGCCACAAACGATGCAACTCTGGTCTTGCCTCAAAGGAGGGACCCGCTCCTGTGAGATTCTGGGGGGGGGGGGGGGGGGGGGGCGGGGGGGTGAGAAGCAAAATTAAGGAAAAGGCAAGTAGCAGGGAGCCCTGCCTCGCACATACTTCAGACTTGGGTGCAATCCTCTTCGGACAGCAGCCCGGCCCAATTCTGCTCTGTTCCCGGGCGTCCTCATTCATGGTCCTTCCTGTCTGGAGAGTGCCCTGCCCAGTCCGCTGTGCAGGTGGGCCGGGCTGGGTTCCCCGGATTTGATCCGGCTGCGTTGGACTCCGCATCAGCGGCGTGGCAGTCACATACTATTTGAAATATGCTATCTGATGCTGCCTTTGAGCCCCGATGGCTTAAGGGTTAGGCAAGAGGCTGCTACCCTCGAGGTCAGCAGTTTGAATCCACTACATGGAAGAGGAAGCTCAAAGGTTTTGGAAGCCCTAGGGAGCAGTTCTGTCCTGTCCTATAGGGTTTCTCTGAGTTGAAACCGACTCAATGGCAGTGGTTGTTTTGTTTTACCTCATCTCGCTAGCCATTCTCAAGAGTGAGTCCCAGGAAGGAAGGAAAACAGAGTAACAGCTTAGCAAAGAGAGCACTGGCCTCAGGGCCCTCCTCTCCCTGTGATGTGCCCCCACTCCCATTGCTCCTCCAAGGCGATTCCTCCTTCTTCCAAGGCTGTGCACCATGACTGTGGCTGAGTTGCATGAGCCAGCAAGGACTAGCCAACCATTCTGTTTCTGTGAATTGTCAATGGCAAGAAACATGTCAGCTATCCAATCCAAAAGGAGAGGTGACCTGCCTCGGCCCTTCCCGGTTGGCAGATCCACCTCAGAGGTGCCTGGGCCCTGTGTCCCACCCGACCTATAGGCATAGAGCCCATCCTCCCAACATAGGAAGTACAGCACATAACTTTAGGAACATCCCCTCACCCCCAAATAAATGGTCCCATTGGCCGAGTCTGTAACAAGTGGCTTTTTTCTTTTCTCTCCATAGTGAACTGGTCTGAGAGCTGGAACCTGGGTGCAGGCAGGAGGTGTGGAAAGAGGTGAGACAATGGGCATGAGAGATATGAGGACCAGCATGAACAAAGGTTGTTGCCATCATTAGGTATAGTCCCGTCAGCTCCAACTCATAATGATGTACAACAGAAAGCACTACTGCCTGGTCCTGTGCTGTCCTCACGGTTGCTCCTGTCTGAGTCAGCGCAGCCTCTGTGTCCATCCATTTTGAACATTGCCAGGGACTCTTTAGCACACATTATGGATAGGGTATCTAAAGTCTTGCCACCGTCGCTCCTATGGAGCATCCTGGCTGTCTTTCCAAGAACAGATGTGTTTGTTCTTACAACCTATGGTACTTTCCGTTTTCATTGCCAACACCTGCCGCAGTTCTTCTGCCGTCCTTCTTAGATGGGAAGCTCTGGTGAGAGCTGTCCGCCAGGCCTGGCCTTGTTGGTATTTGAGGGACTGGCGGCCTAATGTCCAGCATCACAGCCATGCCCACAGGCCAACAGGAAGACGAGGAGCTAGGTGAGCACAGGGAGGGAAGCACAGATGAAGGAAATGAGCACGGCGGGGCGGGAGACACAGAGCAGTGTTACCTGCCAACCTGGTCAGCCGGGTGAAAGTATTTGGAATAATCCCTTGGCCAACAGAAGTCAGGAGGCGTCCTAAACAGGAAAGGTGGAAGATGGGAGTAGCATGGTGGTCAGGGGGCTATCTCTCTCTCAGAAGGGCTCATTTGTTCTGTGATCCGAAAAGCCTTTTGAGAGTGCTCACTGAAGGCCCACAGAGAGGCCGCAAACCAGCTCATTGCCCTGGGATTGATGCTGACTCATACGGACCCTAGAGGACTGGGTCGGACTGCCCTGTGCATTTCTCGGTTAACAGCCCAATGCTCAACCATGATAGTTCCAGGACACTTAAGGGTTTATACGATGGCTCTCATAGAAAAGAAGAAAGAAGAAGTTCCTGACCCAGATCTAGCAGGACTGATGGAGTGTGTGTGTGAGGGAGCAGCAGGAGTCAAGGATTATGTAGACCACAAAGTGACCGCAAAGGCCATTATTTTAAAGGGGGAAATGCTGGCTGAGGAGCTCGTTGGGATAGGGGTGGTGGGGTGTGGAAGGTACGCCTGTGGAAAGAGCAAGCAGCCGTGCCAAAGGACAATGATGGGAAACCAGCAAAAGGAATTCTGGTGGTGCAGTGGTTAAGTGCTTGGCCACTAACCTAAAAGTTGTCAGTTCAAATCCACTAGCTGTCCCGCAGGAGAAAGATGTGGTAGTTGGCTGTCAGAAAGATCGCCAAACTCACTGCTATTGAGTTGATGCGAACGCCTAGTGAGGTGCTCTGGGCAGGGTGGATTTCTGAGACTGCAATTCTATACAGGAGTAGAAAGCCTCCTCTTTATTCCACGGAATGGCTGCTGGTTTTGAACTGCTGCCTTGGAAATGCTATGGAGCAGTTCTGCTCTGTCATGCAGGATTCAGTGAGTTGGAATCAACTCAATGGCAGTGAATGAGTGATGAGTTGGATTTGACTCAGGGTTTGGCTGCCTCAGAACTTGACTCAGGATTTGATTCAGGGTTGGCTGGCTTTGGGGGAAAAAATAAGAAAATTCTAACAAGGAAGTCACCAGAGAAAAATTATTAGGAAGAAGTGTGACTCCAGTCCTATTATGAAATCCCTTCCAGGAGCAGGCCTGGCTCTTAAAGACTCCCGGCAGTGCCAGAGCCCAGTCTCCTTCAGTGAGGGTGCCCTTCTTTCGAGAACTGAAGTCAAAGTGGAGGCTTGTTGGAAAATGCTGGCCAGAGTTCTGTAGGGGAAGTATGCCCCTGGGAATGAAATCATAATAGAAGATCCCATTTCCTGTGAGTTCCCCCCCCCATCCCCCACGGCACCTTCCTTGTGCTAATTCTTTTAGGACAGCCCTCAGAGGCTTGGGTCCATACTTCCGAATGCTCACTTCTCTCTCCCATGCGCACACAGCCTCGGTGACATATGGACGACTGTGTTAAGATCTTGCTTCTCCATCACGTTCATCCCTTTAGAAGTGAGGAGGATACAGGGGTGGAAATAGTCAACAGAGCATGGACTCTGCTGTCAGATATCCCCGTGTTCGATGCTGCCCCTGCCGATTGCCAGCTCCAACCCTGGACAAGGGGTTGAGCTTCTTTGCACCTCAGTTTCCTTTCGATGTCGCAAGGATCTTTGAAACATGAGAGTCTACCCAGATCACACGTACCATTCCAATGGGTGTTTCCAGTGGAAGTAGAGAAACGAGTAGCAATTTCACAAGAAGGATCTTGGTTTGGGTACCTCCTCTTTCTATGATGTTGGCCACCATTGTCTCCTTTAACCCTCTGCTCACCTTACTGTCTCAAGATGTGCATCATCACTTATGGTTGAGCTATCAGGAGCTTGAAAGAACTAGCAACGAATTATGATTCTGCACAGTACTTAACAAATGAGAGAAACATGCTAGTTGCCCAATCTGTGAATCAGCCTGCCTCTGCCTATCCCAGGGGCAGACACACCTCATGGGTGCCTGGGCCCTGTGTGCCACCCTTTCTTATGGAAAGAGAGCCCACTCTCACAACACAGGAAGGGCAGCAGATAATTCTGGGTGTGGCCACCTGATACTAATGGTCCACCCCCAGAATGAGTGCTCCCCATTGTTGGAGATGATATTTAAAAGGTACCTCCCAGTTAGTGGGAGTTGGATAAATAAGGAAATCAGGAATTCTGTGACTATTCCCAGCAAAGGTTCTCCAGGTTTAATGGCCCAGCCTCACCTCCAGCAAGTAAAATGCTCCAGAAACAAAATCCTGCAGCAAATATCAGTGTGGAATTTACGTATGTTGTATTTAATCATGGGGGGGCTTTAATGAAAGCATGAATTATTAAATAAGAACATTGATCCTTGTGAATGGCAAGAAGATCACTCTGTGTAGGCTTGAAATGGTTACATAGCACGTAGCCAGGCCACAGTAAATTGAAGCGAGCAAGGAAAACGGAATGGGGTTTATGCACACGGCTTTGCCAGTGGGCGCAGTGAAAATGGTGGTTCCACACCCAGGTCGTGAGTCCCGAGCATGATCCCCAAAACAGAGGCAAGCTGTGGGCCAGGTGAAGGCTGAGAGGACTGCAGGATACGCCAAGTGGCTGAGTTCCTGGGGATTAGGGAGCAAGTACTTTCTCTGTTTCGGTCTGAAAGGTCTCTCTACCCCTTCCTTGCAGAGTTCTGCACTCTGATTCCCATTACAACAAAATGGTTGTCTTCGCATCCGTGAGGACGCGAATTGTATCCAAGTGTACTTTGAGTTGGGGGAACAAAAAGAAGCCAAAGGGGCAAGATCAGGACCATGGGGTCGATGGGGTGAGGTTTCCCAAGGTAGTTCTCATAAGACAGCCCTTGTTGCCCTCAAAGAATTACCAGGTGTATTGTTGTGATGGTGGTGGTGGTGGTGGTGGGGCGGGTTGGGGCGGGGGGGAGGGACTTCTGAAGAACTTTCCTGGCCTTTTTCTCTCATCAATGCAGTTTTCTGTTCACTTAAAATATCTTCCTAATAATCCTTGTGATCATTCTTCGGCATCTCCCCCCGTGAGTCACTATGACCTTCTGAGCTAACTGTTCTGCCTTGAATCGAACTGTTCTACAGAATCCTTAGGAAGCCACGTCTGCATAGGAGCCTCTCACCCTATTGAGAGAGAAGTGTTTTATGGAGAGAGCTTGCTTGCAGTCATCCAGTGCCCACAGAGATATTTCAAAGCACGTTTTGCTTGGAATAAGCCCGTGCATGTTGGACCTGCAACTCTAGTAGCCGTTTTTATTGACCTGCCCATGTTTCATTTCCAACATGGATACACTGGATCCCGAATGACCCATGGGCATTTCCTGTAGTTGAAACACTAGCATGCTCTCTCTGTGTCCTGCTACCTTGCTCAGACTGCATTAGACAGAAGGGGCCCAGTTGTAATGAGTCATTGAAGGATGGAAGTGGATCTCCTCTTGAGCACCGTAAGGAAGTTGAGCGAGAGCGGGAGCAAGGAGTAGGAGACACTGGAGAAGCAGGACAGAAAGAACAAGCAAGCTGTTTGCATTCTCTCCTCTTTCATGGCCCATGCCTGTGCACCAGATGGCCCGCTCTGTGTCGGCGCCGGTCGGTTTCACACCAGGAGATGGTACCTGCGTCTCGCACTTGGGAAGAAAGTCTGAGCTTTCAAAGGAAAGAGACATAAAAATCATCAGCTTAGTCTTTCTCAGCAGGTGTTCTCTTCAGTGCGACCCAACAGTTACTGAGAACGCAGAGCAGAGGCCAAAGTCAGAGCCTGCCATCTTAGAGGCGTGTGACTTTGGACTAGGTAGCAACCATCGGTGATCTTCCTGAAGAATACAATGAGAGTAATATTAGCACCCCAACTTACAGGGTCATATATATATATTTTTCTTTTAACTTTTTTATGTGACAGTCTGTACAGAGTCAATTGGTTTTCCATTCAACAAGCCAGACACATGCATTAGGCTTTCATGACTCTCCCCGTGGTTCTGTTTCCATTTATCCTTCTATCCCCTTTGCATTCTGAAATTCATCCTTGGGCAAATGCTGCCCGTTGATCTCAACGAGTTGATTGTTCTAAGGGATGTGATTGCTCTCTAATGTTATTGTCCACCTGATAAGCCTGTCTATTGTTTGGCTGAAAATTGAAGGGTGTTTAAGGACTAGAGCCTTGGGGGCTTCCACCAGCTTCTATCAGTCCCCTCAGCAAGGTGTTTTGTATGATTCTGAGTTTGTTCCACATTTTTCCTCCCTTCTGATCAGGAACTCCTCTTGCGATGGTTAAGCAGTGGTAGCTGAGCACCATCTAGTTCTGGTCGCAGGGCTTTGGCTGCGGGGGTTCTCATGGGCCATTCATCCTTTAGACAACTTGTTTCCATGTGCCTCGGATTTGTTTCACCCTTCTTTGCTCTGGACAGGGAGCGAGACCAATAGTTGCACCTTAGATAACCACTCACAGACTTTGAAGAGCCCAGGTGATCCTCACCAAGGTAGGATGTAGAACATCATCTCTGAGGACCATGTTATGCCAATGGGCCACGGTGTCCCCAGGGATTGTGGTCGTGAATCCCAGCTGCAGTGACTCAGCCCCTCAGGGTTCTGTGGGGTAGCTCAGACATTTCTGTGACTGTTCCTGCAGGGTCGCTTTGAGGACTAAATGGCGTTTAATCATCTACGAGGGGCTTCACAAAGTTTGTGGGGAGATTCCACTCTCTTTTAATTCTGTTCCCACAAACTTTTGGAAGGTTTTTGGTATTGAAAGTGCTTGATGCAGAGCTTAAAAAGAGGCCTGGTGGTGCAGTGGTTAAGTGCTCAGTGGCCAGCCAAGATGTTGATGGTTTGAACTCATCACTCTTCACAGAGGGAGCTGTGACAACCTTCTTTCCTGTAGAAACCCTGTCAGGCAGGTCGAGTCTTCCCTATGAGTTGGAATCCACCCAACAGGCAATGGGTTTGGGGAGAGTATTTGACATATAAATGCACGGCCCTGGAATTGATGCCAACTCTAGTAATCCTAGGCAGAACAGAATTGCTCCTTCGGGGTTCTGAGGCTGTGCATGTGTGAGAGGACCCAATGCCTCAGCTTTCGCATGCGGCATGATCACACGTCACTCCACAGCACCCTTGTGGTCGGCAGTTCGGTGCAGAATCTTCTATGATCAAAACGAGAGATCCCCACTGTTTTTATCACTACCCTCGAGGACTTACTTGACCCCTCTTTGTGGACATGTGGTTAAGAGCTACTACTTTACCAGGCGCTCACTTTGAATATCCAAAAAAGAACAACAAAAACTGGTTTTGATCTAGGTACTTGAGTCCGGGGGTAATTCGTCCAATTGCCTTAGTTGTGATTTGTAGCATCTCTAAAATGGGTCTAACACAGCAGATAAAATGAAACCTAGTAGCTAAAAACCAAGGTGAAGGAGGAGGAAACGGAGAAGGAGAAGGAGGAGAAGGTGCCATCTAATTAATCCTGACTCCCGACTATCCTATGTATTCCTGACCTTTTACAAGTAGATCACCCGGTCTCTCTTCTGAGGCCCTTCCGAGTGGAGTCAAACCAAGCTTTGAGTTAGCAGATGAGCTCTTAACCGTGGGCACAACTGGGCAAGCTCCAAAGACCTCAGCTTTTTTTAAAAAACATTTTATTAGGGGCTTATACAACTCTTATCACAATCCATACATATACATACATCAATTGTATAAAGCACATCTGCACATTCCCTGCCCCAATCATTCTCAAAGCATTTGCTCTCCACTTAAGGCCTTTGCATCAGGTCCTCTTTTTTTTCCCATCCCTCCCCGCTCCCCCCTCCCTCATGTGCCCCTTGGTAATTTATACATTGTTATTTTGTCAAGACCTCAGCTTTTAACGTAGAACACACATTTCTGAAACCGTTGGCGACCATTTCAATGGCAAATGGTCCAGGATGGACATTTTAAAGACCGCTTTTCAGTTTCCAAAAGCTATGTCTTGATTCCTTTTCCTCTGCGATGTTCTGCTTGGAAGAAACAGACGGACACGTGTCAGCCAGAGAAGGGGAATAACTGGAGGCTAGGGAGTCGTGACCGCGGAGTCAGCTGTGCACGTCTGTGGTGCGCATGCTCCCTCCGTAACCAGGCAGCTTGAGGCCGCTCCAAGACTCCGTCCCCAGCTCCAAGTCCCCGGGCAGGGAGAGTTCATTTTGTACCACTGACATGGAATTGTCACTCTATAGAATCTAATGACGAGTTTTCTCAATCTGGGAAAGTTCTTATTTGGAGAAAAGCTTTTATTTTTCACGATTTCTCTTGAAACAGAAAAATTTAATGTTTGAAATCCAGTTGATTCAACAGCGGTTGAGTGAGGGAGTGGTATGGATCAGATCTGGGTTTGAAAAACCTCGGTTCTTTTAAGATTTATTTAAAATACCGAGTTGTCGTTAGGTTCTCGTGATTTAATAAACCAAAGGAAAATGGTTTTAATAAAACAAAACACCACCTTTCTCAGGCTTGGGATCAGAATTCCTTTCAGGAGCTCGGGAGCTGCCAGCTGGGAGACACCCTGCCCAGGGTGTGGTCTCCTGACTTTAATTTTCCGAAACTAGACAGGAAGAGGCAGGAGAAGCTAATCCCCCCCCCCCCCCCTTCCAGCACTGAACTTGGAAGGGAAACTTCATTGAATGGAGTTCTGGTAAGGCTCCCAAGAGCCACCGCTGGAAATCAAGGGGAAAGAAGGGATGGGTCGGAGGATGGAGGGCCAGGGAAGCGTGGTTGTGCCTGTAGCCAAATCAGCTGTTTCTGATTCCTCATTGCCGAGAAATGTCTAAGCATCCCCGGCATTTTGACATCTTCTCCCCATCGCACTGGTGCTGTTCCAGACCCCACATTTTAATGTCCTTTTTGCAGTTTCCAAGGAGTCCTGGTAGTAGAGTAGTTACGAGTTGGGCTGCTAACATAAAGGTCAGTAGTTCGAAACCACCGGCCCGTCAACCGTTTACAGTCTTGGAAACTCACCGGGGGCAGTTCTGCGGGCGGTTCCAGGACCCCGATCAGGCAGGAGAGGAGTGAGCATGTGTTGGCCAAGTGTGAAGGCAGAAAGGGAGATTGTAGAACACCCCCTACCCATCCCCTAAGTCGTGGGGGCAAAGGACAACTTTGAATGAACTAGAACCCCCGAGAAACCTGCGTGTTTGGAGACAGCTTTGGGGTCAAAGAAACAAACAAGAAAACTATTCCCTGCCTAGTAAAACATCAGATAGCTGGCGAAACTAGCAAAACCTGGGCTTTCAGTAAAATCAGGAAACAATGGAGACATTGTCTGAGTTCTTTCTCACACTCTCGTCTGCATGCTGCCCAAACTCAGCCCAATTTTATCGAACCCAATTGATTCTGAGAAGGAAAACCTCAAATGGGACGGCACAATAATGATCGGAACTCTTGCAGGCGCAAACCACTCAGGTTGGTTTCATCAGAGTCAAACCTTTCTGCACAAGCCCCTCTCGAGCTCCCCGCCCCCACCCCAGGCTGCATCTTGCAGCATAGAGCCCAGGACAGGGGGTGGGGGTGGAGGTGGGGTGGGTGGGGTAAGGAGGTGGAGGGGGGTGAAATCTGCCGAAGTTTGGTAGAATTTCCCTGGAGGGAGTCCGGTGGGGTCAGCCCCAGAGGTCCCACTGTAATTGGCCATCCACCCAAATGTGGCGGCATCACACATCTTTGGCTTCCCATGAAAGCCTTGTTCCTAGAGGTCACCGGAGTGTCCAAATAAAAGGGATTTTTGTCCGTGAACACTGGAAAGGAGAACTCATCCCAGGATCAGGCTAATGGGGCCTGGCTTGTTAAAATATAACATGGGGCTGGCCAGAGTTTCAAGTGTTATTGGCAAGGGCCGGGAACAGTGGGGTGAGCCAAGCACGGCTTACCAAGCAAGCCCTCCTGGCCGTTCAGAAGAGCTTTCCTGGCCCGTGGGGCCCGTCTGACCCACCTCAAGGGCAGGAGACCCACCTGAAGTGGGTGGGAGAAAGTCTGGGATGGTTTCTCCTGCCATCCCCTACCCTCTTCCCCAGGCCCTGGGTGCCGGCCACCAGACTCTAGTTCTAAGGGAGTGAGACCTTGGGCCGGTTTCTGCTGCGCAGGGTTGGGAGCAACAGCTAGCAGTTGCTCAGAGCTTGCAGGGTGTTGACAGGCCTGGGCCGAGGGGAGTTGGGGAGGGAAGCAGAGAGCGTGATGCGGCAGACATAGGACCACAGCGGGCCTCTCTTATCACCAAAGGGGCCCCCGCAGAAGCAGAAGAAAGCTCAGCTGCTGCTTGCTTCCAAAGGAAATGCCTTCTTACACCTCAGCCCAATCAGGGCCTTCACGGCACGTAGGCTTGGCGAATCAAATGGGGGGTCCCAGTTACATTTGAATGTCAGGGAGATAACTAGTCATTTAAATATAAACATGTCCTACATTTCACCTGGATATGTTTATACTAAATGTTATTGTTTATTTGAAATTCAAAGCTACCTAGGCATCTTCTCTTGGAACAAAGCAAAAACAAAATACTTGTCCTTGAGTCCATTCCAAATCAGGGGGACCTTGTGTGTGTCAGAGAAGCACTGGACTCCCCAGCCTTCCCAAGGACTGGTTTCGGGGAAGTAGCTGGCCAAGCCTTTCTTCCCAGGCACCTGCAGGTAGACTTGAACATCCAACCTTTTGGTTGATGGTTGGCAGGATTTTGTACCACCCAGGGACTCTGAGGCAGGATCAAATCTGTGAATGAGCAGGAGTATGGCTCAGGGATTGTACTACCAGAACCAGCAAACAAATAAACAAGTTCACGGTCATTGAGTCAGTCCTGACTTACAGCCACTCAAGAAGAGAACTGCCTCCTTTTGGGTTCCCAAAACGATAAAGGTGATGGGAAGAGAAAATCTGATCTTGCTCTCATGGAGTAGCTGGTGGGTTCAGCTCACCTCATCACCAACTCTGTATTCTGTATACTAGAGGATTATGGCCAGGTAGCCCTGGTGATGTAGTGGTTACAGGTTGGACTACTAATCGCAAGCCCAGCAATTCAAAACCACTAGCCACACTGCAGGAGAAAGACGAGGCTTTCTCCCCCCATGAGAAGGTACCGTCTCCGATACACACAGCGTCAGTGCTGTCCCGTCCTAGGGGGGCACGATGAGTCAGAATTGACGCTATGACAGTGAGTTTGGGTGTTTGAGTTTTTGGGGAATACATGACCAAAGGGAGTTTTTGAGTTTTGGGGATCAGTCAAGGAGCGAATCAGCAAGGAGAGGGCCTGGTGGGCCTGTCCCAACCACATGAGCCTCTAAGGGTGTAAAGGTCAGGCACAAGGAAGCTGGAGCTTTGAAGTAGCAGAGACACTTGCCTGTGGACCTGGAAGGCACAAGCATCCATGTTTGGGTGGCGGGGCGGGGCGGGGGTGATCCCGTGGCAGGGAATGGCAAGCACCCTCTAGGAACTGCAACAGGCTCGAAGCGGACAGCTGGCAAGAAAACACAACCCTTCATCCACACAGCTGCAAGGAACTGAATTCTGCCTCCAACCTGACCAAGCTTGGGGAGGGCTCTGAGCCTCAGACGAGAGGAGCAGAGACTCCAACCCCAGCGGGTCCAGTTTCTGAGCCAGAGATCAGCACTGCCGGATCTATGGGCCTTCATTGGCCAGCAGTTTACTAGACGGACGGCCTTATCTGTATCCTATGACACTGCCGCAGGCAGCAAAGACAGGAGATACACGAAAGGAGGTGTTGGAGATACTGCACTTCGCAAGGACAGGAAGGCCAGTCTTAGCCTTGGCCACTGGTGCCCACATGCCAGGCAGGTGGGGTTGACCTGACCTCCCAGGTTCTCAAGCGCCAACAGGTCCACTTAGACCTGTGGAGACATGAGCACCGGGGCCACGTGCTCCTGTCCACTCTTCTTTCCCAGGGGGGAGTCAGGAGGACAAGCTTGTAAGATGTACTTGCTGGTTCAGCAAGTAAGCATGCGGTATTGGCCTGAGCCCATTATGCTCCAGAGCTGTAGAAACATGTGGGTTACTTGTAAGGGTGTGTGTGGTGTGTGTGTGTGTGTCTGTGTGTGTGTGTGTGTGTGTGTGTGTGTGTTAGGGAGGACCGGCTGGGCTGGGGTGGGGTGGCATAGGTATGATTATATAAACTGAGAAGTCAAGGCTGTAGCAGTCTAGAACTTTCCTGGGCATGGATTCAGGTTTTGTTCCAATCATGTAAACAAGCCCTCAGAGTCTAAAAGGACATTGGATATCTTTTTTTTTTAAAGGGGTCAGAAGACCTGGTTTTGTTCCCCATCCACCAAATGTTCCTTAGCTTACGGATTCTCCTCCATTCTCTTTCCAACTACTCTTCTGCCGGCCTGGCCTCCCGCTGCCCTTCTAAGTGGCCGGAGGAATCTCTGAGGTGTCAGCCAGGCAGTGTGGAGACATTCTCTTTCATCCCCTGAGTGTCTGGAAATGTGAGTTTAATGAGCGGCATCGACCTTTGAATTATACAAATGGACCTCTTTAGCAATCACTTCCCTCCCCAGTCCATACCCACCCTCAGCTTTTAATCTTCTCAATTATATTTCCTTTCCATTGATTACTACTTTGCTAACTTTGGGATTGAACGGGCAGTAAAGCCTCAGCCACACAGGTAATGCAATTGCTCTCCCAGCCTGACGCCTACCTTTCACCTCCTGAGAGGCCTGCAGCGTCCCCCCTCCTCCCCTCCTCCAGCACCTGCCTGCCCTTTTGGGTCTTGGCAAGTCCATAAGCCATCAATTGATTTTGCAAAATGGCCCCTTCCCTCCAAAGATCCGTGCAGCCCTGGCTAGGCAGATGGGATTTCAGTTCCAAGTGCCAAGGAGCAGAGAGGTGCTCCCCCCAGCTCCCCATGCCATACCTCCCCCCTGACCCCCAGCCGCTGCTGGGGTGTGGGAAGGGTGCTTGCAGACACTGGCTGTTGACAGCGAGGTCTGGGAGTGGGCAGGTGACAGGCCCGTTCCCACCTCTGCTCTGACTCTTGCAGTGACCTTGGTTGAACCACTTAACTTTTTGTGCTCCCCCTCGGTGCCATCTGCAAGAGTGCAGACAATGGCACTTGTCTGTGGAAGTGCTTTGAGGGATACTGGCATAAAAGATGCAATGTGAACGACCGGTGACGTTTCCCATAAAGAGCCTCTTGTTTCCGTCTGCAAGAGGCCCCAGCTCAAGATGCAGAAGAGAAATGGAGAGGGTTTCTTGATATCTGAGGGCACTTAGAAATCCCTTCTGTAGTGGAGGCCTCCGGACAGCTGCCAGGAGATGAGCTTCACGAAGAGCATGCTGGGACATGCCTCCCCCACCCCACACCCCTCTCGCAGAGTTCAGGTCTCAGGCCTCAAACTGTATCAGGAATGGCCAAGTTCGCCGGCGGCAGGGGGAACTGATTCTCCATGACCCATGGACTTGGTCGCCAGGGGGAGAGAGAGGGGAAGTCAGAGAAGTTGGGGGACATTTTAAAAACAGGAGGCTGTTCTGCAGAAATTCTTTAATACCACTCCAGGTTCCTCCAACTGAATAGATGAATTTACAGCTTACCAGGTGGCAAAAGTCTGCGGCTCCTGGCAGCTGGCCGGGCGGGGCTCCTACCCGCCCCTCCCTTGACAAGTGGCTGTACCTTGGCATTCACACTCAGGGTACCCCTTCCGAAGCTTCTGGGGGCCAGCTTTCTCTCTTCTTGTTTCCCTCTTTCTTTGCTACTTACATTCTACTTACATGGTTAAGGATTGTCCTCTTTTCTTTTCCTCCCCTTCCACGACTTCCACTTTGCACGTTCACTTCCCTTCATCCCCGTTAGAGAAGCCCCTCTCATTTTTGTTTTCCTGATGATACACGTCCTTTCCCAAGATCCCCTTCGGCACTGCCTCCCCCTCTTCGTGGCTAGCCTCACGTCCCTCTCCCCTGTTTTAGCTCCAGGCCCCAGTCTCTTCAGCTCTCCCGGGTCTGTGTTTGCACTCCTCTCGACCTCTCTATTTCCCTCTCTCTGCCTTTTATCTTCCCAAACTTTCTCTTTGGTTGCTCTCTTGGCTTTTTTCAGCTGCTGCTGCAATTTATCATGAGAATCCAGGAACACCATCACCTACTGACCAGGCTTCTTGGAGCAGCACTGAAACAGCAGGGTTCTTGAGGAGGCAGGGACATAGGCGGATGGACAGGATGAGATGGAGTGGACTTGCTGTCTGTATTGACATCGCATTATCCATCCATTAGCCACTCATCTATCCACCTACCTGTCATCCATCCATCCTCCATCCATCCCTTCACCCCTCTCCATCCTCCATCTATCCATCCATCCTCCCACCCGCCTCGCCACTCAAGCTTTCATTTAATAACTTATTGATTTATTTGTTCAACAAACCTTTGGAGAGAGAATATGCTACTATATAGGTTTGTTCAACAAACCTTTGGAGACTACCTCCTGCATCTCCCCTGGAGTAGGGGGTGGGTTGGAACCCACAAACTCACATTTACCAGCCTAACCCATAGCATCGCCAGAGGTCCTAGTTAGACAAAGGCTTACAGAGTGTGTGTGTGTGTGGGGGGGGTATTGGACACGTAAAAGGGGGGATATGAGGGTGGGCACCCAGGAACACAGCACTGACTTCGTGAGGTGCCAGTGTTAGTCCCAGAAGACTGCAAGAGAACGGCGCACGCCCCTCCCCCAGTTAGCTGATCTGACAGTCTGCTCCTTCCCTTCGAGGACTCTGCTTCCTTAGACTCACGAGACCGGGTCATTCTACAAGTCCAGCCCCTCCACCCCCCTACTCCTTTGCATCCACTCTGGCCACAAATCCAACTCGACCATTGGGTTTCGTGGCTTGATGGCCTTCTCATTGTGATTGGAACTCACCTTCGATGGAGTCACGGTCATGAACTTGCCTAATGGCAAACCTGTCACGGGCCTCTTTGCCAATGAGAGGCTCTTCCCTGAGGGAAGCTACGGGAGAGCCACTCTGCAAAGGAAAAGCAACACCGACCGGCGACTTCAAGTTTAAGGAAAACATCACTGTTTGGGTTTGTCTGTTGGCCTCTAACTTTAAATGCTTCGTTGGCCAGTCGCTAACCAACACGGCGTTTGGCCAAGACCTTGTTTAGGTTGGCCGAGTGTATGGATCACAAGCAGTTTGTGTGTGTCTGGGCGTGTGTATGTGCGTGCGCGCGTTGCGCCTGGGTCTGTATATGTTATGAACTCCAGAACTTCTGAATACACGGTTATGTGCTCTTTTTGTAGATGCTTCTGGCCAAGAAAACAGGCCACTGGCAGGCAGGGCATCTGAGCACGGAAATGACTGTTCTCAAGCCCTGCCAGCCCTGCCCAGCCTGACCCAGGCCAGTCTAGCCGCCCTTTGGCTCACCTCTGCTTGACATTGATCTCTCTGGCCTCTCTGAACCCCTGCCCTACTGAATCAAGAATGAGCAAGGTGGTCCCTGAGTGATGAAAGGGACTCTGGGACAGCGAGTGTTTTCTGGGTCACCGTGGGCTGTGGAAGCAGAGGATGCACTCGGCACAGCACAGGGCAAGGGCTGTTCTCCCAGCCGCGTCTCAAAGGGCCCAAGGCTCGTGTGTCTGGGCATTAAGCAAACAACTCCCTTTGTGTTCTCCCCTCATATGATTTGCCCAAACAAAAGGCAGCTGCCTTGGGAGAGAAGTCCAATTTTTCCCAGCGTTTGCCCCTTTCTGCACCCCCAGTCCCAGCATGCTTCCCGACTCTGTGCCTTTCCAGAGCTCAGGATCAGATTTCCAGCCTGCAGGAAGGCAGGATTTGCTGCTGTTGAGTGTGACGACCACCTCCTGCCTCTCCCAGGCCTCTTGCCCACCCCGCCCCCCAATTGAACATCGGAGCATGGGTCAGGGAGGGGGATCCACACCCATTTCAAAATTTCCAAAATTCCCAAGGATTTCTAAAACCTGTGAACCTGTGAGTCAAGAAGCCTTCCCTGTGGGTCTCCAAGTTTGGAGTGGAATCCTAGGGCCTGGAGCTGGAGCACCCCCTTCTTTAGGAAGTTTGGGAGTCTCATCTTCCGTCTCACAAAGGGTTGTTATTTCATTGTGAGGCATTCTTTGGGAAAGACAAGGCTTATCAAGCTGAATCTCGTTAGGACATGGTAAAATATGCTAACCCAGAAACCTAAACGATAGCGAATTTAATCTTCCCCGGGGGTCCTCTGGGGTCAGGCTCAGTCCTTATCTGCCCAGCACACTCAGGATTCTCCTTCAAGTCTTGGAGCAAATGCCACCTTCCCGTGGAAGACGTCTGTGCTTCCCAACCCCACGAGCCCTCTCCAATAGGCGAACGAGTGCCGTCCTGTCAGCAACCCGCCTGGCACAGCCACATCGCAATTCTTTTAACTTTTTTGTTTTAAAATAATGCCAGAATTTCAGAAAAGGTGTAAATGGACCATCACGGCCTTTTGTCTGCTGGTGTTTCTCAACCTTTTATTCATCATTGCCCCCTCGCTCCCCTCCACCTCATGAAAGGTCAATACCATACATAGTCCCTGTATCGGTGACGCACTCTAGGTCTATTTGTGCTTCGTGCATTGGTGCTGTTCAGTCCATTCAGGCTTAGAGTGACCCTGTAGGGCCAAGAGGAGGTCTGGTGGAGAGTGGATTATACGCTGGGCTGGGGTCCTCCAGGCCAGCAATTAGAAACCACTAGCCACTCGGAGGGAGAAAGATGAAGCTCTGGAGTCCCATAAAGAGTTACAGTCTCAGAGAGCCACAGGGACAATGGTACCCTGCCCCGCGGGGTCGTGATGAGTGGGCATGGACTCAGTGGCCGTGAGGAAACAGGACAGAGAAAAACTGCTCCTCAGGGGTTCCGAGAACATAAAGCGTTATGGGCACAGACAGTCTCATCTTTCTCCCAGAAAGCATTTGGGGGGTTTGAACCCCCAGAGCTCCTGGGTAGTAACCCAACGCTTAACCTTCGGCACCACCAGGACGCCTTCAACATGAAGCTACAAAGGAGTTTTGCCTCCACAAATCAATTTTCATCTTTCTGAGTGTGCTGCTGCACCCCTTCACCAGGTACTCCAACTGTAAATGCACAAGCAAAACGAAGTCCCCGGTAACAGGCGTCACTTAGTTAAGGTCACCGCACAAGTCACTGGCAGGAGTTAAGACTACACTCCAGGTTTACCTCCTAGTCTGGGAAGTAGGCTTTTTTTTTAATGACTTCATTGATAAGATTGAAGATAAATAAAACATAAAAAATATGTTTTGTTCCCCCTTCTTCCAAAGAAATATTCTACAACAACTTAAATACTTCCTTCACCTTGATGGGAGATGCTCACAGGACCCAACTAAATATGGAATTCAAAGGATGAGACCAGGAGGCAGAGTGCTTCCCCACGTTGCAGACGAGGAAAATCGGTCCAAGCAGAGGCGGTGGTGGTGCGGGGTCCTCTGCAGTTCTGGCAGTGTTGGGGCAAGGGTCTTCTTTCTGAATGAGGGTATCCGTGACATTTCCTTAACCGCAGGCCTCTGACTTCCACCTTGGGCCTCCTGGCACAGGACGCAGTGTGCTTGGTAAAGTTGAGGGTCAACCAAAAAAGAGGCGCTGGTCTTGATGAGCTAGACTGACACAGGCACGGCAACATGGACTCAAAGACAGCAGCAATGGTGAGGGTGGTGCAGGACCGGGCAGCGTTTTGTCCTGTTTGTTGTACCTGGTCTTTGTGAGTCGGAACCAACTCCATGGCTCCCAGAACAGCAGCAGAGCTCCTTCGGAGCATTCTTGTCATGGTCCAGGGTCAGAAGGGTCCCAATGGGTTTCTTGTAAAAATAATGCATAGAATAGGCCAAGCTAGCTTACCATCTAACACAATGCCCTCGCTAACTGAATGGACACATAATTCTGAAGAAAGCCTCCGATGGTAAGTTAGAATTTCCTTAATGTTTCAAATGTTTAGATTTACAGGCTACAGCAAAAAGAGAGACTTAGAATTTGGCTGATTAAAACCTCTTAGAATGTGCTTCTATTCTGAGAGATGTAAGCAGTCAGTTTAGGGGAGACAAAGATTAGCCAAGCTGTGGATAGCTCTGAACTCGGTAGATCCAGGGTCAGGGCTTAGGTGGATTTACATGAAGTAAATAAAACATTCAACCAATCCAGTAAGCCCAAAACAATTGTTGGCGGTCCCTAACTTGAAAGGGACTAGACTATTTGATTGTACGAAGAAAAGAATGCACTATCAGGATTGGAGAAGGAGCATGCGTGACCTGCGGTGTGTAGATGACACAAGGAAAATGAAATCCTTGACAATCTCAATCTGTTTATCACGGTGCTTTCTGTCGGTCCAGTTGTGATGAAAAGCAGACTGCAGCAGGCTTCTCCATGTAAGGCAGCTCAATATAAAGAAATCAAAATCCTCTCCACTGAACCAACAGTCCACACTAAGTCATAGAGAACTGCTAAGGAACACAGATTGGATAAAAGAGGAACTATGATGAGTGGGGGTCCTCCTTGGTCTTGATCTATACTTACTTCACTCGATGATGGAATGTGCCTGCAAATGGTTTTGTGATAAAGGTATTAACCAGTGTATTGTTGGGCACTCAGCACTGTCATCTGGTCTCTGCTAAGCTCATATTCTGACTCTGCCAGAGGACAATCGCAGAGAAGAACTGTTCTTAATCACATAATGGCTATTTTCACTTCTGGAATCATTCCCTCTCGACAAACAACCAGAGAGTTGAATAAAATATGAAACAACTCTTCCATATGCGGATTATAGGTCAATATGCGGCACAACAATTGAAAAATGACAGTGTAAGAGTAATGGCTGAAACACCACGTAGTCGTCATGGTAACCCCAACTTTTTGCCTGTTGGCAATCTCTGTATGGAACCTACAGGAGCAGGGACTCAAATAGAGCAGGGTGGTCTCACTGAGTCAAGGCGACAGAGATGAGGGGTTAAGGAGACCGCAGGGGCAATAAATCCCAGAGGAGAGTGCAGACTTAATGCAAGGATTGCCAAGAGAAACAGCCTCAAAAAGGACTGGTCAATGTCCGTCCGTTTCAGGAGATAACATACGATCAAGAACCCATGATCTGGAAGGAAGAAGTTTAAACTGCAGTGAAAGCATTGGCCACAAACACGATTCCACGCAGTGATGGGATGCCAGTTGAGATGCTGTAACCAACTGATGCCGCACAGGAAGTGCTCGCGTATCTATGCCAAGAAATTGGAAGACCTGACAAACCGGCCTTGTGACCATTCTAAAGAAAAGAGTCCCAACACAACGTGGAAGTTATTGACCAATATCACATACAAGCAAAACTTTCCTGAAGGTAATGAAAAGCAGCTGTGGCTGACAAAATGTGGTTGGAGCCGATGCCTTCTTCACAACAGTAGCTATGCTTGTCCCCATTGTGTCAGAAGGTCGTGGAAGGTCTGCCTCCTTTTCACGGACCCTCTACTTACCAAGCATGATCTCCTTCGCCAGAGATGGGTCTCTCTTGATGGCTGTAGCCATACATGGACAGGGAATTCCTAGAAACTCAAACCGACTTCAAGAGAGGAGTTGGCATGGGGGATATCATTGCTGCCAAGGGATCATGACGGAAAACACAAAAGACCAGAGATATTGATTTGTCTTTCACTGGCTGTGCGAAGCAAATTGTGGACAACGTTGCAAAGACTGGACCATCCAACACACTTAAGTGTTGAACCGGTAGAAAGACCCGGAGGCAGCTATAGAATGTAGTTTACAACTGTTAGAGCTGTACTGGAGTTGTGTGGCAGTCACCTAAACTGGTGTCAGTTTAAGGATTAAGAGTGTAGGGGTGGAGTCTAGACTGCCAATCTGGAGATAGCCAAGGAGACGTCTGTGGGCATGGCCTTCTCCTGAGAATTCTGGGAAATCTGGTACTTCCTCCTTGGAGGCGGAAGTCACTCCTCTCTCTCTCTCTGCCACTTCCTGGGAGACATTGTGGAAGACAAGTCACACGGATGCAACCAGACCTCTGAAGCTGGAGAAGCCACAGAGAGACCCCTGCCAGCACTGAAAGGCTTACAACTCCACTGGACCCAAAGACTTTCTACCCACTGGCTTGTGATCGTCCTGCATTTGGCTTCATTGCTTGTGTTTAGTAAGTCTGAAGAGGACTTTATAGATTGGTATGGACCTGATCTGGACTGGGCTGGGATGTTTTCTCAATGTTCAATTGTTCTTGTATATAAATCTCTTTCTTAGACACATATGTGTGTCTGTGGATTTGTTTCTCTAGTCTACCCAGACTAACACAAGTTGTATCCTTTCAACATTCATAGTCGGTCTGTAAACTGAGAAAACAATCCAAGAACGTGGCCTATATGAAGAAGAGTGTGGCATCAGGAGGGGAGGAAGGCTTATTAACAACCTGTGATATGCAGATGACACAGGCCTGCTTCCAGAGAGTGAAGATTGGAAACACTCGGTCGTGAAGATCAGAGACTACCGCCTTCAGTATGGGTTATCCCTAAACACGAAGAAAACAAAGATCCTTTCGGTTGGACTAACAAACAACATCGTAATGCATGGAGAAAGGTCGGGGTTGTGAGGGATTCATTTTGCTGGACTCCACAGTCAACACCCATGGAAACAGCAGTCAGGAAATCAAAGGATGCGTTGCCTTGGGCAAATCTGCTCCAAAAGACATCTTTAGAAATCTTAAAAAGTAAAGTTGAATTGTAGTGTTAATGAAGCATACTATCGACTGTCAAACAAAGCTAGCTTGGAAGAAGTACATCCTGAATATTCCTTAAAAGTGAAGATGGCAAGACTTTATCTCACCTACTTTGGACATGCTGTCTAGAGAGGCCCATCTCTGGAGAAGGACATCATGCTTGGCAAGTAGAGGGTCCGTGAAAAGGAGGCAGACCTTCCACAACATGTCTGACACAGGGGCTACAACTATGGGGACAAGCATAGCTACTGTTGTGAAGAAGGCTTCAGCTCCAGACACATTTTGTCACGTTATTGATACAACCACCATGAACCACAGAAGACTGTATGGCACCTAACAATGACAACACTCTGCAGAAGGAGAATGTTAGATCTTTTTCCGTAGTGTGTCTTAGCGTGGGAGCTCAGTGGAAATCTGTCCAATATTGGGGATCCTGTTGGCATAGTTTCTGGCACCATTGGAACACACAACACACCAGACTTGCAGAGGGGTGGGGCACTCGATGCGACGACCATACGGCTTACTGTGCTCCCGACGAGCATAAACACAGACGTGAACCAGGCCAGAGTCCTCCCTGTAACGAGCTCACTCAGGTTGTGTTACAGAATAAGCTTCAAGGGTTGCTTGGCAAGTAATGATGAAAGACAAGAGAAAATAAAAATTCCTGGCTAAAGTGAGGATTGGTCGGATAAACGAAAGCTGGCGGCAGAATACTCAGGGCCCTTCAGGGATCCATGTTCCTTCTCAAATTTCTGAGTGGACTCTGAGAGAACGTATCAGTGTCCCCGAGAAGCTCTACACTCTTCTAATTAGATAGAAATGCCTTCCTTTTTATTACTGTGGTTTGATTTGGATCACTGAAGGGTGACCAAATAAAGAAATAAAACCAGCTGTTGCCAGTCCCAACGCATCGCCCTCTGCATGTGTTAGAGGACTACAACTGCCCCGTGGGGTTTTCAGAGCCGTCATCTTCAGGAAACCGGAGCTCCAGGCCTTTCTGCTGCAGTGCAACCCTGGGTTGGTTAGAACCACCAACCTTATGTTAAAAATCCTGCCCGAATACACTAGGTTAGTCTCCAGAGGCCTCGAGGTAGGCGTGAGAACCCACCAGGACGCAGGAGGAGAAAGTGTCCAGGGATCATAAGATTCCTGTGTCTTTGAGGTTACCCAGGAGGTGAGGGCATTAAACCCTCTGGCCAGAGTGCAAAGGGTGAGGTTGGATTGGTTGGGGCCAGAAGGCAGCCTGTGGGAGAGCAGGGGTGAAACCACTCAAACTGGGCATCTGTGAAGGATTTCTGTGACACCAGATGCCTCCCACAGGGCACCCAGAACCCCCTGGTGACCCCAGAAAGCTATCTCCGAGGGAGGGATGAGTACAAGCCTTCGGGTGCCAGGTTTTGCTTGATTTCTCTCCTTTATAAAACGATCACCAAATTCCGGTCATTCTTTGAACGCAACATCCATTAAACCTAACAAAGATTCTCCAAGACAAAGAAAACAGCACGTAGGGGGCCACACGCCAGTGCGAAGTACATGAACTTCCCTTGCTGGGACACTGGTATTTTTACATCAATAAACTTGTGATATCGAATGTCCCATCAAGGCTCCCTCACCAAGCAGATCCAACAGTTGTCCTGGGGCAGAAACACACTGGCATGCACGACCCAAACGATGTGGGGCGCCCACCAAAACAGACGCTCAGATTCCTCTCCCTGGGCAGGACAGCAGGGGCTAGGGTTATGTGTGCCTGTGACAGAGAGAGAGAGAGAGAGAGAGAGAGAGAGAGAGAGAGAGAGAGAGAGAGAGAGAGAGAGAGAGAGAGAGAGGTTGGGGATCGATGTTGTGGGACAGAGGAGACTGGGGTGGGGTGAGGGTGGGAGTGTCTGTCCTGGGCTGGGTACCCACAGCCCCCTTATCAAAGCAGGGAGGGCTGTGGGACCTTTCGCTCACCCTTGGAAAAACACGGGCACATAGCACCTCTCAGAGGACATGATGCAGCCACAAGTCTTGTCCCCGGGGCGAAGACACGGAATCCGCAAGCCCCTCCTGTGGCCAGGTCCATAGCTGATTCAAGTGGGAGTGCTCCGGGAAACGAAGCAGAGTGAGGGCCCCGGCAGACACATGGAGGAGGCCTGAGCCTGGCCCTGGTGACCCGGCCTGAGCCTGACCCTGCTGACCCGGTCCCCTCCTGCACCCACTCCTGGGCAGACCGTGGCACCGCCACCGCCACCGCCGGGTTCAGCGTCACTGCTGTGGAGCAGGGAGCAGAGGCCGACGCTGAGCAAAGAGAAAAGCGATCTCCAGTGAATTGCAATATTTTGCTCTCTCTAATCCTGTTCAGGTGGCAACTGTAGCAACAAAGGGACCCGGGCCAGCCCCCGGGGGGTGGATGAAAAGCTGGGTTTTTGCCCGCACAAACTTGCCAGGGAAGGAGTGGGAATCAAGTCCCAGGGAGTTGTTATTCATGAGGCTCACGTGTAGACCTGGGCTTGGAGGGGCTCTTGCGTGGAGATGCAGGGGGGCAGCTGGTGTGTCTGCTGGGCCGAGGGGGTGGGCAGCTTGGAATGGGGTACCAGGCCCCCAGGCCCGCCCGGCACACACCTGCGGCCCTGCTCCCCGCTCCCAGGACTGTGCTCCGGGTGATTTATTCTCCCTGGAGCCTCCCCGGAGGCCGGACTCAGGGAGCAGGGTAGGGAGGACCTGGCTCCCCCGTCTGCGGTCCCTGTTGACCTCCTCCCTAGCGAGCGGAGTCCAAGAACTGTCTTGCATGAGTAATACACCTCCTCGCTTGCTCTTTTGAAGAGCTCAAAGTACCTAACAGACAGGATGTGCTGCACCCTCTCCAGGCCCCGAGGTAGAGTCAGGTTTGATCCCTGCTATGCTTTAAAAAATGGATGTGGAAGGACAGCCCAGAGCAATTGCGAGTGAGCGGGGGGGGGGGGGGGGGGGGCAACAGGGAGCTGGCCGGGGAGTGAGTCTCCTACTGAGGCAGAAACACTCGGGGCTTCCCAGATGCCGAGTCACTCGGGCCCTGAAACAGACTCCCCGCCTCCCTCGCAGAGGGTCTTGCCCCAGCAACCAGCCAATGATAGATGCGTATGTGTCTGTTTACCAGTCTCATAGCTAGCAAGGGCTTTGGGGCTCTCTGCTGAGAGACACTCCTTGCCTGTTGTTTGTTGTTCGTTGGTTGGTGGCATCAGAGGGTGCTGTCTCCTAGCGACCCCGTCGATGGATGACAGAAGGAAATGCTGCCCTGTGCTGTGCCATCCAGACGATCGCTCTTATGTTTGAGCCCATCCACACAGCCTCTGGCCCCTTTTCTCTGGTCTCCAGCAAGGATGACCATTGGGGGGGGGGGGCTACACGCACCCATCTGATCGTGTCACCCCAGTACTGAAACGTTGCCTGTCTTCTCACACACTTCACAATCAGATCCAAATTCCTTACCAGACTTAGGCGGCTTCTGTCTGTTCCACCTGCACATGAGACTTCCTGCTTTTTTCATGCTCCTGCTTTTCACCAATGACCCATCCCTTCCTTCATGTGTTCCCATACCCAGCTGGCATTTACTGATTACCATCCAGTACACCAGAGCTGGTGGTACATGATGCCCACCTAGACCAGCGTAAGATCAAGACTCGTGGGATCAGCCTCTGGCCCGTAGCTACTTCTCTCTCTGCCTGTAACTCGCTGCTTACCTCCTTCACCGGCTCGTCCAAGAGTGATCTCCTCCTTCCTGTCCCTCCTGGATGGAGCACTCTCCTAGGACCTGGCGCTGTGTAATTGAGCGTTAGCTTTTCCTGCTAAGTCTGTGACCTTTGGGAGGGAAGGAGCTTTGTCTTTTTCATATGTTGGTCCCGACACCTAGTAAAGAGCCCTGTGTATGGCAGGGGACTGCAGGGGGTTCACCATTATGATTGGTTTTGGCCAATGGGATGTGAGGAGTGTGTGTGTGGAGGGTGGGGGGGGGAGTAGCATTTTGGGGAGAGAAACAGTAATAGTGGCTGGCCTGGTCCTCTGTATGATGTTGCATCTGGAACTACTGCAGCCATCTTACTGCCCACGTGGAATGAGCTGTAGGTGAGGCTGGTGCTCAGAACAGCAGAGCAGAGAGATGGGAGGACTCCGCTTGCTTTGCCTTTGCCCTGGAATACACCAACGGCAAATGTCTTATCATCTATGACATTCCGAGTACGGGACCTCCCCTCTCTCGCCGTCTCTCCTCTCTCTTTGTTGCCCAACCGAGTCAGAGCTCAATGCTTCTGTTTCAATGGACTGCGTGTGTAGGACCCAGCCCCTGAGTCCAGTTGACAACATCTGGTATTTATTGTATTTATTTACAAGCCTTACCTGCCCTGCTAAGTGATAGGCCCTTCTCAAGGAGGAAATCTATTGTGTCCAAGCTTGTGTGACTTCTCGTCTCTGGATCTATGTTGCCAGATACAGAGCAAGGCACTGAATGGCACTGAATTGAAGTCTTCCATGACTTTGATGTCCTCTCCCACTACCTGGTCACCAATCACTCTCTTTGTACACACCGTTTAGTATTTGGTTCTGTACTCTGGTCCCCAGGTTCTAAGTCCTGTATTCTTCAGCAGGATGCTGTGTTCCTAGAGCACAGCAGGGCACTCTCAGAGTTTTTGATTCTGTACAGAACTCTGAGCCTTTTCAGGACTCAATCGAGCCCTCCAGTAGCTGTCTGACAAGCTACCGTGCCCGCGGGTTGGTTGCACAGCACTGAGCTCACGGCCATGTTCAAAAGCAGGCTTGTGCTGGTCTCGTTTGAGTGTGCGTCTCGGTTTCTCAGGGGCGGAGGTCTGTATGCTCTGCCGTCAGGCACAGTCAGCCTCCATCCAAGTTCCGGGCTTACTGGGCGAGAGGATAAAGCAAGGCCCACGACAAATCACAACCACACCGGCTCCTTGGATGACCCTTGAAGGAATGGTGCGACATCAGCAAAACTAGCTTTTGGGGTGTCTTTTTTTTTTCTTCAGGTGGGACCCTGGGTGCTGTTTTTGGAAGTGACCTTATGCACCAGTGTTCCTTCCCAGCCTGGTTTGATCATGGGAGGTTCCGGAGCGCACTGTGGCCACTGATCTTCCCAGACATCTCTGCTTGCAAGGTGTAGCTTCTTAGGTGTGTCCCCCAGGGTGTCCAGAGACTCAGGCACTGCCAGCGATGGTTGGTTGGCCGAGAGGACATGCATGCGGCACTCTAGATTCTTGTCCCTTAGCTGGTTCTCTGACAAGATGCTCTGATTGCTTCACATCTTCCACATGACTGCTTTTCCAGATTACAACTTAGTTGTGTAAATTACTCATACAAACTCCCAACCAGGGAGAGGTAATGTAAATATGGGGCCTCTATATTCCCATTCTTTCACGGTCCCTTCTCAGAGAGGTGTCTCCCAGCTGAAGGATGGAGTCGAGCCCTGCCTAGGAGAATGCACTCTCTCTTTTGCAGTGGTTCTCCACCTTCCTCACGCCGCCACCCTTTCACCCAGGTCCTCATGTTGTGGTGACCCCCCCCTACCCATAAAATGATTTTTGTTGCTACTTCATAGCTGTCATTTTGCTACTGTTACGAAGTAGGAGACCCCTGTGCAATGGTTGTTTGATCCCCAAAGGGGTCGTGACCCACAGGTTGAGAACAGCTGTCTTAGAGACAGCTTGGCAACCCAGAAAAGAGGGCTTGGGTAAGAGTCCCCAAACCTGTTCTCATTTCTTCCTTCTTATTTTATTTCTATGACGTGTTCAAACTTCTCACAGAGGCGGTTCTCCTCTGTCCTCTAGTGTCCGTATAAGTCAGGCTGGACTCGATGGCAGCGAGCGAGTTTGGTTTGGTTCCCCAAGGAAGGCACTGTCCTCCCAGGGCTCCGGGAGGCAGAGAGGTGGAGCTACATGCAGACTCAGCAGCCATACGCTGGGCTATAAGCCATTCAGAAGAGGAAAGAAAACATTCTCTCTCTCTCTCTCTCTCTCTTAATGGAAACTTTTATCGCAAAAATAATCCACTGTCTTAAAGTAAACAATTGGAAAGAGAAAAATATGCACCTCCCCACCTACAATCGCAGAGATAGACACTCTTCAGGGTCTCTGTAGATTTTCATATGTGTAGCTTGCCATTACCTGACTCATGGGGACCTTTTAGAACATGCTATCTGGCCTGGTGCCATTGTCCCAATTGTTCGTGTGCTCAGATTCACGGTCGTCACCTCTGGGCATAGTGAGTGCTTCCCAAACTGGGGAAGTTCATCTTTCAGCCTTAGATCAGATCATAGTCTCTTGTGAGCCATAGGGTTTTCATGAGCTAATTTTCAGAAATAGGTAGCCAGACATTGCTGGCTAGTTTGTCTTAGTCTGGAAGCTCCACTGAGAAGTACCCACCCTGGGTGACACTGCTACTGGTTGAAATACGGCTGGTAAAGCCTGCAGTACCATAACTACATCAAACCAGCACAAAGCGATCTGCTGACAGATGAGTGGTGGTTTATGCACATAGAAACATATATTCTTATGCGATAGGATCATATGGTAATGCTATCTACTCTCTATAGGATGTCATTATGTCTATTGACATATCTTATCCTCACTGTGGTTTTCACCGCCTGCATACTATTTCTCTGTATATGGATGGCAGAGTGTTTCAGAAGGCAAAACCCAAACCTGCTGTCATCTGTAGTTCATTCTGACATACAGGGACCCTGTAGGACAGAAGAGAATCACCACACAGGGTTTCCGAACTGTAAACATTTACAGGAGGAAACCCTCCCCACACCTTTCTCCTAAGAATCAGCTGTTGGGTTTGAACCATCAGCCTGTTGGTTAGCTGACCAGAACTTTCATCACTGCCCTGCTTGGTCTTGTTCAATGTCTTCTGAAGGACAGTTCAGTCCTTTGAAGTTTTCACTCCATAGAAATAAGTCTTGTAGTGAACACCCAGGTTCATTTATTTTTGCAGGTGTTGAAATCAGGGAAATCAGGGAAGATTCTAACAAATTTTACCAGTCTGGAGGGAATGTCTAAACTAGGATAAAAAATGCAAAGGGTATTCCGAGGTTGTAACTGCACCTTTGAGTTTACCGAGTAGGTTTCCATCTTGAGTAATGACTGGAGTTGTCAAGGGTTGCCTCTTGCTTGGATCCACAATCGAGGCTCATGAGAGCCGAAGTGAAGAGATCAAAGGACACATTGCATCAGACAAATCTGCTGCACAAGACCTCTTTAAAGTGTTGAAGAGGAAAGACATCACTTTGAGAACTAAGGGGTGTCTGATCTAAGCCATGGTATTTTCAAATGCCCCCTATGCGTGTGAAAGTTGGACACTGAATAAAGAAAATCAGAAACGAAATTGATGCATTTGCTGGTGAAAAGTAAAGTACTATGGGTTACCAAAGGAAGAAACAGACCTGTCTTGGATGAAGTACAGTCAGGATGCTCTTTAGAAGTGGGGGTGGTGAGTCTTCATCTCATTCATTTGGGACATGGTATCAGTGAGACCAGTCCCTGGAAAAAGGACATCACATTTGGTGAAGTAGAATGGCAGCAAGGTCCTTGACGAGACGGAATGGCAGGGTAGCTGTCACGATGGGCTCACTGTAACATGACAGCAATTGTGAGGTCGCCACAGGACCGGCGGTGTTTCATTCTGATGTCCCCAGGGTCGCTGGGGGTTGGGACTGACCGAAGAATAGCACCTAAGAACAACAGTGTCTTGGGGAACTGACTCAAAATAAGATGAAAGGACAGTTTCTAAAGGGGTGGCTGGTCAGATGTAGATATTTTGAGTTCACACTAATATCATGACACCTAAGAATAATATTCCATTTTTATCTGGGCATGGAAGGTGTCGGTCGGGTCAGAGTGAAGATTCAGCCTTTCCAGGAAAGATTGGGGGAAACTAAGGAACCTGTGAAGGACCCCTGAAAGGGCAATTCCACAGAACATTCTGGATCTGGAAGGAGTCAGTGGAGTATGGAGCACGAGTTCCTGATCTATAAAATGGGTACGGTTTCCACACCCTTGGGTTGTGATGAGTTAGAGTAAAATAAGGAGTGAATTTTCACAAAGTACCTTACTACTAGAATATACTTTCACTGGCTAAGGACTTTCTCTTTGTTCTCCCCAGTACTGGTCCTCAGAGCAAGTCTTTTCAGAGTTGCTGGTTTATGGGATGAGGAGGGTGGATTACAATGATCATTTCAGACAGCCACTGTGAAGTCACCTTAGGAAATTGACTGTGTTTTCTTAGCGACTCAATGGAAACTGAAGAGTTACGACCGCAGATGTGAATCTGGTCTAAACACTTTGGGGTACTTTCACATGGGTGGTTATTGAGTTAGATTTTCCCTTTTATCTAATGCAACCTTTCCACTCCCGCCCACACCACCCCCACCAAATTATATGGACGTGTTTTTGCTTTTAGAGAGGACAGGAAGGATGGGAAGATACATTCCAAATATTTAGTTAGTTTCAAAAGTATGTGTTATTCAAAGCACCTTCAAGTACTAGGTTTCTTGAAATAAGAAACGTTATCATCTTGCTCTGCTGTGTTCCAGTTGGCAGTCATCCGAGCAGTAAGAGTCACTTTAAGTGCAGAACATGTACTGTGTGTGTGTGGGGGGGGGGAGGAGACTCACAGCCCTCAAGAGTTGGGCGAGCTAAATTCCAGACTCAGCTCTTTCTCCATTGAGCTGGGGCAACTTCTTTGGGTCTTGCTTCATCAGTAAACTGAGGGGGTTGAGTGTGATGCCTTCGTGGAATACCATAACCCATATTTACAAACTCAGTGTGAGGTCTAGGGTACCTCATGAGGTATGTTTTGCAGAGTGGGAAATGGAAAAGCAAAGGAGTGAGTGGCTTTGCTTCATTGAACATGATTCCTATGAGGAATTGTTACAGTCTCAGAGAACTATGGGGCATTTCTACCAAGTCTTACAGGGTCCCCTTGGGTTTCTGTCAATCTTTACAGAAACAGGCAGACTCACCTTTCTTCTGTGGATCGGCTTGTGGGTTTGAACTGCTGACCTTGCTATTGTTTCGCAGTCAGGTGCTTTATTTGCTGAACCACCAGGGATTCTTCTTTTACTTCCGAATTAGCACTTAATAGAAATTTCAGTTGGGTTCTCCCAACAGGGTGTTTGTCTTTGGGGTCAGCCTCCTGTGGAAGGGAAGGGGAGAAGCAGTGAAGGGCAGAGGGAGATGTTCCTAAATCAAGCACCAGCAGGCAGCCTCTGTGGACCTGGAATGGCCCTTCAGAGAAGCCCTAAGTGAGTCTGGGTGGTCCATCTAACTGAGCAGGTTTGCCCAGGGCGGGGTGTGTGTATGTGTTTTAAGACTGGGAGCACTAGGCCATCAGCCATCCTTAGGAAGAAGGGAGGTGCAAGCTCTTTCGGTATGAGATAAAGCATTTCAGGTATAATTGGGGTGTTCCCTTTATTAGAAGTGAAGATAGGAAAATCTCAAGGTGGATTTAATAACCTTTGGCCTTCCCAGTGACAACTTTTTGACAAGAGACAATTTTCATCATCATGTTGGTGTTAGTGATAATGAGTGGGGCTGCTAAAGCAAGGTCAGCGTCTGAAACCACAAGCTGTTCCTTGGGGATGAAGATGAGGCTTCCCCGTCCTGTGAAGAGTTACAGTTCTGGGAAATGGTGTTAGGCAGGGTTCTCTTGAGAAACAGAACCAGGACACTTAGGATTTTAGATAGATAGGTTTGCACACCAAGAAGGAATATAACAGCTAATTAGTCCACACAGCAGTACAGAAGGTTCAGTTTAACAACTCATTTCCATGGAACAGTTAATATACCGGAAGTCCTTCAATTCATGCGGGCTGCTGGTCAAGGAAGCAGACAGTAGAGTCCTCCCTTGGGCAAGGCAAGCAGAGTCTGCCCACAGGCAGCAAACAGGAGGGGTGGGTCACCACCAGTCAGTTGCTCAGGAGCTTAGTGAAACAGGCCCGGATGGATTAGCAAATGCAAGTAATGCCAGATGACAGAATTCACCAGCTTCAAGCTCAAGTGATGCACACACCAGCAGCGTGGGGAAGCAGGTCTCAAAAGAGCCTATGTTAGACAGGGTTCTGTAAAGAAGCAAAACCAGGCACTTCTGATTATATATATATTTATAGAGATAGATAGATATATACAACATCAGAAATAAACAGCTACGGGTAATTAGTTTATAGACCAGTACAAATGGCTCAGTGCAACTCACTTCCGTGAGACAGCTGGTACACTGGCAGTCCTTCAAGTCTTAAGGGCCGCTAGGTGCAAGTCAAGGAAGCAGACAACTGAGTTCTCTATAGAGAAATTCAGGCAATCAGCCACAGGCAGCAGACAGCAAGGCAGGTCACCAAGAGTCAGCCAGATGACAGGGTCTGACAGTCCCCAGCTCAAGTGATGTATACTCCAGTAGGGTGGCGAAGCAGGTCTTGAAGGAACCTCAAACTCCAGCGACACAGTCCATGGGTTGGGTGTCCCAAGGCAGTGTAGCTTGCAAGTTGAGACAGAAAACCAGCTAAGACAGTGCACACTGATCCAATCCTCAAAGCACAAGAGACCAGAAAGGTGAGGCTTGCAAAGCCATTTATCTCTCCGCCCTTCAATTAATCCCACAAGTGTTGATTGCCCAGGTTGACACAATAAACCTACCTATCACAGAGCCTCAGTCTCTAGCGACACGATCCACAGGTTGGCTTGGCCCACAGGTAGTATAGCTCACAAGTTGAGGCAGAGAACTAGCTAAAGCAGCAGCACACTGGTCAGATCACCAGAGAGCCAGAGGGGGGGCGCAGGTCTTGCAGAGCCATTTATGTCTTTGCCCTCCAACTAACGTGTGACCTGACTAATCCCACATGTTCCTATAGGCCAGGTTGGCACAATAAGTCTAACTATCGCAGAAACCCACAGGGTTTTTAGGGTTGCTATGCGTCAGCATCAACTTGATGGCAGTGAGTTTGACTTTGGGGTAGTTCCCTTCTCAAAAGCCTCTGTTGTATTAAGACTACTTCTCCAGCCCTCCATAGACAGGACCAAGCCCCAAGAATCTTTGCTACTATCTTTGCCTAGCCCAGAGCATATTCATCTCTTTACATTTGCTTGAAGGAGCCCCACATGGCCATTCTGCTTCCCCGCACGGTTCAAATTTGCTTACACTCAGGACCCAGTGCCTCTTCTAATGCTAACCACCACTAGCTTCAGGGGATTGGTCTCCCTGAAGACATGTCAGACCCTCTCTGTACACACACACACACACACACACACACACACACACACACACAAACACGTAATCCAGGCCAAGAAGACCTTTGCCCAACAACTTCATGCTACGCAAGAGCCCTCATATGAAAAACACAAAAAGTAACCGAAGTCCACATAAGTCCCTCTGGCGCTTGAAACCCCATGCTCAGCATCGCTCTGCCCCATGAACCCCGCTCAGGCCGTGGGGACCACTTCTCCACATCTCCTACCTTTTCCCACTAAACCAAAGGCAGCTGTGCCCCAATGCTGTGAGGGCTGGGCTCCCACTGCCCTCAGAGGTGGGCACGGCTATGGGGTGCAGGGACAGACATTAGCTTGGAAAAGAGACAGACTAGTTTATTGTTCACATCCTCTCCTCAGATCCCATGAATGGGATAAAGCCTTACCCAATGGGGTGTCATCTTCAGGGAAACCAATGTCCATGTTGTTTTTACCTCCATGTTCAAACTTGTGGTACCATGGCTATTGTTGTTAGATGCTGTCCTGTTGGTCCAGGTCCTCACAACTTTGTTCAGCAGAACAAGGCGCTGGCTGAGTCTCCACCAGTCTCACAGTGGTTAGGTTTGAGCTCACTGTGCTGAAGTCGCCGTGTCAATTCATCTTGTTGAGGGTCTTCTTCTTTTTGTTGACCCTGGACTTGACCAGGACTGGCCTCTCTTGATAACACATCTAAAGCACAACACTCAGCAATCAGTACGGTTTCCACAATTGCACGTGCGGGCACAAAGGACCATTTTGTGATATTAAACAATTCTATCTAGATGTGACAGGCATGGTGGAGCGAGCTACCAATCTTTAACCCTGATAGCCGGATATACATTGAACAGAATTCCCAAGAGTTTTAATTTTTGAAAACATTAGATAATGTTTATTAAAAGTTGCAAACAAATTAAATAAAAATTCAGCTCCTTTTGGTCTAAGTCATTGATTTTCAGGAAAGAGAAGTGGTACTTACTGGGTCATTTGAATATTTGAGAAGAAACATAAATTATTGAAAGTGAAAATAATTTTAATGTTCACTTTTATTTAGATCTTTGATCTAAAATGTATTCAAAGTTTATGCACTTAAAGACAATTATGTTATTATTTTTCATGTTCTAGACCAAGGGTCTGCCAAAAAATTTTTTTTAATGGCTTGAAGGTAATTAAATGTTTTTGTCTTTACAAGCCATATACAATTGACTGCATATTCATCTTTTAAAACCCTTATAAAAATTAAGAACCATTCTTAGTGCAATGGTTATAAGAGAAGAGGCTGCAGGCCAGGCTCCCCGAGGCGGGGTCTAGCTCTCCATTGTCAATAGTTGTTGGTAGGTACCTTCAAGAAGACTCTGGCCCATAGACTCAAAGTAGAACTGCCCCATGGGGTTCTCCTGGCTATAATCGTATGGACGCCAACCTCCAGCGCGTTCTCTCATGGAGCCACAAGGAAGACTTGAACTGCCAACCTTGGGGCCTAGCACTTAAGCATCATGCTGTTAACCGAACTCAAAAGAACTAAAAAAATACACATAAAAATTTTTGATCCAACCAATATATGCAGCAATTGTGCAGAAATGAAGCAAAAAAAGAGATCATTTTTCTTTTATGTTTTTATTTAACCAAATGCTACCTGCCCATCAACAGATTATCTGGACATGTACCAAAATCATTAAATTCAACTTTTACATTTTGCTGATTTTCTGACACAGAAAAATAGAGCATATATATATATATATTTTTTTTTTCTAATGAAGATTTCTTTGTAAAGAAGGATGGCAGCGTAGGTTTTATGGAATGGTTGGTTGGCCTAGTCTAGAACCTTAAACTACTTAGACTCATGGTTGGTGGGTCTCCGTTCACCCCCTGGGCCTGGAGCTCCATGTATTAGGCTCATGCCTGGAATGGTTCTTTTGTGTCGGGGAGGGACTTCCGTTGGAGACACTCCTTTTCAAGGATGTACTTTTGGTATTTGGTTGGCAGTTGCTCTTGGCTAACTGTGCAGAAGACCCACCAGTGGTGCACCCTCTTCCCAGACCTCAGGCCAGAAATCCACACCGGCAGGGCTCCAGAAAAGACAGTTTTATTCACGCAGTCCCTGAGCAATGAAGTCAGATTTGCATGTGAGTTGAGTACATAAATCATGGGGTGAGGTAATCCTTTGTTCCTCAGCTGGCTCTGGAGTCTCCCTCCAGCTGGTTCAGTGCGGTATGAGTTGGGGTGACAGCCCCCACCACTAGTCACGGGTTCAGTAAGCACAATTGTACGGTTGAGCTATATATATTTAAAGTCATAGAGAGCATGAGCGATAGAGGTAATGGAGTCAGACACATTTCATGGTAGCATGCTCACCTCAGCCCTGCTTGGTGGTCCACGTGGAGAGAGGGGGAAGGAAAGGAGGACAAGGGAAAGGGAAACAGGGGAGGAGAGGGAGCCGAGGAGCGAGGTGGGGAGAGACCAGTGGGGAGAGACCAGCGAGAGTGCTTCTATAGCTAACCCAGGCTTATATATTTTCTGGGGACATGCAAGCCCACTAATTACTATGTCACAGGAAGGGGTTGCACTATGTGATACAGCAGTGAGAGGGGGAGGTCTAGGGACAGACTCACAATAGGAAGAGGAGGGATTGGAGGTATACATGTGACAAGATGGGCACATCCTCGATTAGGATGGCATTTTAGCTTTGGATGTCACAGAGCTGGTTTGACTTGTTCCCTGGCTCAACTGATAGAGACCACTAGTAGGGTGTGAACTCCACCTACAGGAACCAAGCTAGTGGTCACAAGCCTCAGGGAGAAGTAATTCATTGTCCCCAGCAGCGGGACCTACCCTGTAGTCTGGTGACTAACTGCCTTCAGGGAGGATGTCTGTAAGCATCTGACCTCCCCCAACAGTTCAGCTTCCCTCTTCTACCCTTAAGCCTTTCCTTCCACTAATAAAATCTCCTCTCCATTCAGTCCCTGAAGCCCCAGTTCAGGAAGATGCCCCAGCTCCACAAGCACTGCAGGGCGACTGTGTTAGATGCTGCCTCCTTCCAGGTCGATAGAGCCTTGGTGCTATTGTGGTTTAAGTGTTGGACTGCTAACCCAAGGTGAACAGATCAAATCCACCGGTCCATTCATGGGAGAAAAATGAGGCTGCCAGATTCTAGATGCCACAATTTCCAGAGAGTCAGAATCGACACTGCCCAAGCAGTGTTCTATTCTGTTGTACATTGGGTCACTATTAGTCGGGAGTCAGTGTGCCAACACCTAGGAACAACAACACCTTTGTCTTTCTTTTGATTCTATATTTACTCTCCAGAGATCCGTTGTTATAATTGCATGCAATGTTATTGTTGTTGCTAGGTGCCATTGAGTCAGCTCCAACTCAGAGCGACCTTATGTACAACAGAACAAAACACTATCCAGTACTGCACCATGCCCACACTGCTCTGAAGTTGCAGCCCGTTGTTGCAGCCAGTGATGTCAATCCATCTCATTGAGGACCTTCCTCTTTTTTGATGCCCCTCTGCTTTAGCAAGCACAATCTCCTGCTCCAGGGACTGGCCTCTCCTAACCATATTTTCCTCTAAGGTGGTTTCTGGTCACATTTATTCAAAGAGATTTGCTCATTCTTTGGCCGTCAATGGTATTTTCAATATTCATCACCAACATCCCAGTTCAAATGCATTGATGTTTCTTTGGTCTTTCTTATTCAAGGCCCAACTTTCACATGCATATGAGGTGGCTGAAAATACCAAGACTCCCAAACCATTAGCAAATTAGGAGCACCTCCGTTCTCAAAGTAACATCCTTTCTTTTCAACACGTTGAAGAGGTCTTGGGCAGCAGATTTACCCAATTTACCACGTCCTTTGGTTTCTTGACTGCTGCTTCCGTGAGCATTGGTTGGGGATTGGTTGCTAACTTCAACCTTTTCCCCATTTAGCAGGATGCTACTCATCTCCAGTTGGGAGGAATTTTGTTTTCTTTACATTGACTTGTAATCTGTATTGAAGGCTACAATCCTTGACCTTCGTCAGTAAATGCTTCAGGTCCTCCTCACTTTCAGCAAGCACGGATATGTCATATCCCAAATTATTAATAAGCCTTCCTCCTATTCTCATGCTACACCCTTCTTCATGTAATCCAGTTTTCCTGATGATTTGCTCAGCATACAGGTTGCATGAGGATGATGAGAGGATACAACCTGACAGACAGCTTTCCTGATTTTAAACTATTCCGTATTCTCTTGTTCTGTTCACACCTCTTGATCCACGTCCAAGTTCCACTTGAGCACAATATAGTGTCTGGGACTCCCGTTCTTCTCAAGGCTAACCATAGTCAGTTGTTGTGCTGGTCTATAGTCGAATGTCTTGGTATAGTCAATAAGACACCAGTAAACACCTTTTTGGGGTTCCCTGCCTTCAACCAAGATCCATCTGACATCAGCAATGATATCTTTTGTTCCACATCCTCTTCTGAATCCAGCCAGAACCCTGTGACTGCGCTGCTGCAACTATTTTTGGATGATCTTCAGCAAAATTCTATTTGCATGCGATATCGGTGATAATGTTCTGTAATTTGCTCATCTTGTTGCACAACCAATGTCACTGCCCACTGTTGACAACTTCGGAGCACCCCTGAAACGCACACCCAAACAGCTGGTTGTGCCCATTGTGTCACACGGGCCAGGTGAGAGGGACTTCCAGAGTCCTGAGTATCATGGGAGGGTGCTTCACCTGCGTCACCTCTCACTCTCCTAGTAGATGCCACTGTTCTGGTTGCCAACGTGGAAAGCCTCCCCCGAGGACACCCACTTTCCCCGGGACAAAGATGCAAAGAGATGTTCCAGCTCCGAATCCATGGACCAGGGAAGCCAGGTACCAGTTGCCATCGGGTTGAGTTCCGAGCAGAACTGCTCAACAGCGCTTGCGTGGCGATGACCCTACAGGCGACTAGGCCTGGCCTTTGAGTTGCCACTGCACTCAGACACTTCAACCGCCCATCTTTGGGTGGGTAGCCTAGAACTTCATCATCTGTGCTACCCAAGGGCCCTGAATCTAGTGGCAGCGCCACCTTACCATTCTTCTTCTCTCCCCGCAACCCCCCAACCCCGCCGTCCCGCATGCAGCATGCATTGCTAGTCCACCAGGCCTCTCTGCCTCATCTTTCTTTCTCCCTCCCGAAGTCCATTAGTATCTGTTGTCTTGGTCAAAATATTGTGCAGTTACTCTCCCGTCCCAATCTCTGCCGCACAAGAATCGGGTTAATTAACATTGATTACAACCCACCAACTGCAAGTTAAAATCGATTGTCGGGGTCCCTAATTTGAATGCACACCTCTCTCTCCTTATCTGCAGTGACAAAGAAAGAGACAGAGAGTGTGTGGAGGAGAAGAGGAGAGGGGAGAGAGGATATTTTTTTAAGCAGTCCAATTTCCAAGGTCTCTAGTGAGGGGCATTAGTGATGTGCTGTCCTTAGATCGTGCCCACTCGCCTTCAGCACGGCCATTTGTCAGCATGACGTCTAATTGCTACAAATAGTCACTGTGCACATTTGGGCCTTGTTCACAGCTCCCTTCTTTATTGAGAGGAGCAATGGTATTGATTCTGGATGGCCAGGGAGAATGCCAGAGAATATTAGTAAGGCGCGGCGAGAACACAGTACATAAACTTTTATGACACCATGTCAAGCTGACGGTGAAGACATAAATGAAAAGGACAACACGGTCTGTAATTACCACAAGCACATCTTCCATCTGTTGGGGAAGGCTGGTCAGGGAACATGGCGGAGGCGGATGGATGGCTCAGCTCACAGGGATGGCGGTCCATTGCGGTCATGCCCTCATTGTTGAGAAAGGGTAGTAACAAGTCCTTCTGACTAGTGGCGATGCCAGGAGCGTCACAGAATGGTGCTCCAAGGAGTTGTTCATGGCTGGGATCCTTTGGAAGTGGATCGCCAGACTCTTCTTTCAAGGCACCTCTGGGTGGACTTGAAGCTACCATCTTTGAGTTACAGGCAAGCATAGTCATCATCTGCACCACCCAGGGACTCTGAAAACATATCATGGTAAAAAACACTCATTTTCATGGGTCATAGCATGTCCTGATGAACACCCATGGATTGTAATATTGTCTCGATCCCTTATTGCCAGCTTTGTTACATTGGGCTAAATGCATAACCTCTCTGAGTCCCAATTCCCTCATGAATGAAGGAATTAGATCATAAATCTTCTCTGCAGAGAGGTTGAATGGATTAAGTAAGAATGCATACAAACACATTAGTCCTCAGCACATAGTAGATCATTAGCGTCATTCTGATTTTTTTCTGATTCAATAAATATTTGTGGAATGCATGTTATTTGCCAGCACTGTCCTAGATGCTCAGGACATGGTGGTGGCCCAGACTCGTGGTGCTTACAGTTCTGGGAGTGAGACGAAGGTGATCAAACCATGACCCAACTAAGTATGTGCTGAATTTGTACTTATGCACATTGGTGGGAATTGAATTAGTTCCAACTCATAATGATATTCTATACAAATATATCAATACTTCTGCAGTGGCCTTGGGGAGGAAAGACTTGAAGCTTTAGGAGGGACTCATTGAGAGGTTTCTCTTGTTCCTGCCCTTTCAGTCATTTCACACATTCTGGAGCACAACGGGTTATGTGTCGGGCTGTGAACCACAAGGCCAGCAGTTCAAAATCACCAGCTGCTGCACAGGAGAAAGGTGAATCTCTCCTATAGGAGAGATGCAGCCTCAGAAACCCGCAAGTGCTTTCCTACAGGGTTATTATGAGTCATAATCTATTCAATGGCAGTGAGTAAGTTGAGTTTGTAATCAGGAGCTGTGCTAGTCCAGGTAGACTAGATAAACAAATACAGGGAGACTCATATGTGTGTAAAGAGAATTTTATATCAGAGAGTAATTGTATATTAAGAAACATCCCAGCCCAGTCCAGATCAAGTCCATAACTCCAATAGTAGCCCATATGTCTGATACCAGCCTATAAATTCCTCTTCCGACTCACGCAACACATGCAATGGCGCCAAATGTGGGGAGATCACAGGCCAGTGGGTGGAAAGTTTTGTGGATCCAGTGGTGGTGGAAGCACCTTAGCGCTGGTGTGGGTCTCTGCGTGGCTTCTCCAGCTCTAGGGCTCTGGTTCCATCAACAGAGCTCCATGTGTCTTGTCATCAGGAGTACCAAGCAGAGAGTGTGGGTCTGGCCTCCAGTGAGCTACCGTATATACTCAGCTATAAGCCAAGTTTCCCAGCACATTTTTATGCAGTTTCTGCAGTAAAATTAGGTGCCTCAGCTGATATTCGGGTTGGCTTGTACTCAAGTATATGCAGTATTTATCTCTATAGTGCCTCCAGATGAGGTCATCGAGCCGCAACTTGATTGACAGGCTAAATTCCACTCCTTGACTCTTAATAGTTTCCGGTTGACACCAGATTATGTAACTACCACAGGAACCCACTACAATGTAAATTCCCTGGAGACTCGGAATGATCTCTTGGATTCATTGCTCCATCTCCCTGGCCTAGAACAGTGAATGACATTCTGATGTGCAACAGAATGGAGTTTCACCCAGTGCTCCATCATCCTCACACCTGCCAGCCTGTTTGAATCCATCATTCCAACTATGGTGGCAATCCATCTCATCAAGACTGGCCCTCCCTGACTCTCTACCCATTCGACTTCCTCCTCCCCAACCGATCCCTCCTGATCCTGTGGCCAGTAAGTAGGGCCGTGTTCTCTTTTGATCCATACGGTTTTCTTGGGTAAATTTTCAGAAGTAGATAGTAGCGAGGGCCTTCTCATCTGGAAGCTATGCAGAAATTGGTCCCCAGTGAGTAACCTTGTTGGTGTTTGAAATGCCAGTGGAGTAGCTTCTCGTATCATAGCAACACACAAGCCACCAGAGGACGAGGAAGTGACCGGTGAAAGTGGTGGTGCCGCATGCTTGTGCATGCACTCCCCACGTCTGTCCTAGGTGACAGGAAAGCGATATCCTTACGGTGGTTGGTGGTAGGGGAGCTGAGCTCGTCCCAGCTCACAGTGATCCTCTATGCAAAAGAACGAAACACGGCCCGGTCCTCTGCTGCCTTCACAATTGTTGTTTGAGTCCATCGTCCGAGCCACTATGTCAGTCTGTCTCATTGGGAGTCTTCCTCTCTTTCCGATGGCCCTCTATTTTATCAAGCATGGTGCCCTTTTCCTGGGACAAGTCTCTTCTGATAATGTGTCCAAAGGCCATGAGCTGAAGTCTCACCATGTTCCAAGGAGCGTTTGGACTGCATTTCTTCTGAGACAGATTTAGTTTTCCTTGTGTCCATGCAGGGTGCTTTCAATATTCTTCACCAAACTCTAATTCAAATGCATAAATTCTTCTGCAGTGTTTCTATTTGTTGTCCCACCCTCACATGCGTGTGAGATAACACCACACACCATGGCTTGGGTCAGGCACAGCCTTAGGCCTCAAAAGGGCATCCTTATTCTCTAACACCTTCAAAGGTCTTGTGGAACAGATTTTCAATATAATTTTTTTTGACTAATGCTTCCATGAGCATTGACTGTGAGTGACAATGAAATGAAATTCCTGACAATTTCCATCTTTTCTTTGTTTAAGGTGATGCTATCTCTTGATTCAATTGTTAGGATTTGGGTTTTCTTCGCATGAAGTTGCAATTCACGGTGAACACTGCGTTCTTTGATCTTCTTCACCAAGTGCTCCAAGTCCTCCTCACTTTCAGCAATCAGGATGTGTCATCTGCACAGTGTCTATTGGAGTTGGAGTATTATGCCTCTTGGCTCTATTTGTTACATAGATTATTAGGCTACCTTACTTGTTGTTGTTGATAAATGCCATCACGTCAATTCTGACTCATAGCCACTACATGCCCAACAAACAAAATGATTGCCCAATCCTGCCTATTTTGAGTCAATTGGTACAGCCACGATGTCACTCTATCGCCGTGAGAGTTTTCCTCTTGTTCGTTGCCCCTCTACTTTCCCAAACATAATGTCCTTTTCCAGGGACTGGTCTCTCCTGACAACCTGTCCAAAGTATGTGAGAAAAAGTCTTGCCATCCTTGCCTCTAAGGAGCATTCTGGCTGTACTTCTTCCAAGACAGATTTGCTGGTTCTTTCAGCAGTCCAAGGTACTATTGATATTTTTCATCAGCACCTCAATTCAAATGCATCGATCCCTCTTCCGTCTTCTTGATTCAATGTCCAACTTTCACATGCGCACAAGGCAACTGAAAATACCATGGCTTTGGCCAGGCACACCTTAGTCCTCAAAGTAACATCTCGATTTTCAACACTACAGAGTTCCTGCACAGCACACTTCATACCGAGAACATCTGTATCCCGGACTCTATCGTCCAAAGGACATGACCTCAAAGCACATGTTCTCACTCCCCTGGCTTCACCTCCCCACCCCAGCACTACTTCCTGCATGACGGATTTGTTCCTTCATCTGGCCGTCCACGGTATGCCCAGTGCTCTTCACCAACACACTTCAATTCTTCTTTATTGGTTTTCCTTAGTCCAGAAGACAGAGATAATAAAAAAGAAGACTCAGAGGCAAGAAAAGACACATTGTTGGTACAATCACGCTGGAAAGCAACTTGATAGTTGTTTGTTTGATTGCTTTTTACAAAATAAAAAATAATGACCCTCTCAAATATTTGTACAAGATCAGTGAAAAGAGAGGCTCCTCCAAAGAGGTGCTAGCGTGTTCCCAGCGGTTTTATTTGTAATTACCCCAAACTGCTCATAGCATAAGGATCCACCAACATATGAATGGATACACACCATGGGGGGCCTAGCCATACCACGGGGCACTATGTAGTAGTAAGAAAGAAGAAATGACTGTTAAGTGCAGCGTGAATGGGCGTCAAAACATCATGTGGAGAGAAAGAGGAGCCGAGTCCAAAGGCGATTCCCATATGGCCGGTTCAAGGTGAGGCAAACCACGGGTAGTGATAGAAACGGGGATAGTGGTTGCCTGTGGGGTGAGGAATAATGGGAAGGGCCAGGAGAGAACTTTTTGGACTATGGACATGGTGAGCAGGGGATTCGGAGGTTGTATACCTTTATTGAGCCTGTGCAGGTCACTGCAAACAAAATTACCCTAACAGAAACGAAACAAAAAGGAGGGAAAATGAATGGGCAATTTTGAGACCAGCTTGGGGTTCTAGAAGGGGTACTAAGATTGGAAGAGAGTCGTCTGAAGACTGATACTGAGTGTAAGCATTGAATGCCAGGGCAGGTTGGAGTTGACTGCCTAACAATGGGGAGCCATCAGCGTCTCGTGTCAAGGGGAAAACAATCCCACATACACTTTTTAGGCAAGTGAGTGGTGGCAGGGTGGAGAATGGAAGGGGGTAGGATGACTTAGGGGCAGAGCGTCCCATACGTTTCTCAAGGACTGGAATTTCCTATCCACGTAGGCAAAGACCAGCCGGGAGGCTGTTGGCAATCTGGCAACTGAGTGTGCCAACTCCAAGCTCGAACCGTGAAACAAACTGCTCCTTTCATACGGAGGGTATTTTTATCCCGCTGACTCTCTAGCGAGATTAGGCCATGTGTCGCTATTGGAAATGCTTTCTATGATTAGTTACGATTTGTACCCACGGATTGCGGAATGCCAAGGTTGGAGAGGAGCTGGGCAGAACTCAAAACAAAAAATCCTTGGTTAGCGAATTTTGCATTTTCCAGAGCTGGGCAGACCGCTCCTCGGGCTTGCAGTTACTCATTGGGGGCTCTCTCTCACACCTCAGGGCATGCTCTGCAGTCTACATCAGAAGCACCCCGAAGCAGGGCCTCGTGTTGGTGTGGTGACGGGGCGGAGGCCTGCACATGCGAGGAAGGCTGAGGGTGCCCGCGGGGCCTCTGGGGAGCACCGAGGGTGGAGCCGCATTCACGGGCTCCGAGAGTGAATGGTCTTGAGAGCAGCCTGGCATGTTTGGGGAGTACTCTGGGAAAGACAGCACCAGACATGTCCCCATGTGCCAGAGCCAGGGCACAGGTTAACAGGACTGATTAGGTTAACAGGACTGATTTCTTGAGAGTCCGGGAAAGATGGCAGAGCCAGGAAAGCAAAGGAGAAGACTCTTGTTTATGAAACCAACTGTTTCACTAGCAGCTTCGGAGGGTCGCCTCTGTGTTGGACCCTGGGCAGACAAGTAGACAAGACAGATGAGGCCCTCCCTCGGGCGCCTGAGTCATTCGTGTCTCCCAGTAGCGTTTCCCAAAGGAGCCCTGTGGGCGCAGAGGACTAAGCGTCAGGCTGTGAACTGTAAGGTCAGCAGTTGAAAACCACCAGCCACTGCTCTGGAGAAAGAGGAGGCTTTCGACTTCCATGAAGATTTACCGTCTTGGAAACCCACCAGTTCCACCCTGTCCTCTAGGGCTCCCTGTGGGTCAGCATGAGAAGGAGCAGTATTTCTGGGTCTTATATTTCTCAAACTAGCTGTTTTTTCCTTTTTCATCAGAGAGGATTCCTGCAAGGGCAAACCAAGTTTGACTTCCTTTGAGCTCCGCTGCAGGCTGTTTGCTTTGTGTTCGGATGCTTAAATCAATCCAGAATTCAGAGCAACAGATCCTTTCTCAAGGCTCTCAGACAGGCTCCCGTGGCATCGTGTTTGAGCTTGCAGGTACACAGCAGGCGCTCCATAAATGCTTTAGAGACCACCTCCCTTAAGTCCCTTAAATCTCTGCTTCCCAGGGTCCTGGTCACCCTGGCTGTGAGCCTGGAAGGGCCCAGCGCAGCCACCGCTGCCACTGGGCGGTCAGCAAGTGCTTGGTGAGGAGGCTTCCTACTGCATCGTGGCAGTGTTGCAGTCCCAGGGTGACGGGGGTTCTCTCCGCAGCCGCAGGGGGCCCTCGTTCAGGATGCCAGCTGCCTTCATGCTTAATCCTCCTCAGGTTAAGAGGTCTTCAGAGGAGCCCTGCCCTGCCTTGAACAGCAGTGGCGTGGACACGACGCATCAATCTTCTCAGAAGCTGCAGATGGTCAGACTCTCTTCCAGACTTCCCTGAGGGGCGCGGGGTGGGGGCTGATTGCTAGAGAAAACTGGCTTATGCTGGCCCGGAGGCCTATTAGTACGATGGACAATCCCCCAACCCTTGCCACACCTGGGCCTCCCTCAGGAAGTGTCAGCGCACCAGAGGAAAATGCTTTCGCACCCGACAGGCCAGGGTTTGAATCCTGGCTCTGCCGTTTCCTAGTACCGACTGAGACTTGAAGCCAGCGAGTGATGCGCTCACCTCCGTTTCATCACCAGCGAATGGAGATGGCAGCGGCAAGCACCCGCATTGGTCAGGGTATGCCATGGTAGCTCTCATAACCACCGACCCTAAGTCTCAGGATCCCGTGGTGGGATTCAAATAATTGAACAAACAGTTCACTGCTCTCATGACCGTTTTAAGTATTACAATAGATATGTATATATAGAAACAGTTTATTATTTCAGTTATTATTAAATAAAAACAATAGAAGAGGTACATATACTAGATTATGTTATAAGAGTTTAAAAATATTCATAAAAATATGAACTAATAGCTCCTAAAACAATAAAAGTATCATTTAAGTTATTTCCATATTGCTTCTTGATTGGCATCCTCACTTGCAATATTTTTGGTTTTCATCCAAGTCTCATCGCTGTGTGATCTACCCTTGGCCATCTTTTCACCATAGGAGTAGGGTCCCATTCCTTTGGAGAGAGGCCAGTTAGACAATAGTCATGGCGTTTGAAATATTAGCTCCATTGCCAGGTTACATGACTTCTCTGAATACATTGTCTTCCTCTTGGAAAAAACCCTTTCTACTTCTGCCGAACTTTTCTGACAACATTTTTAGCTCTGTGAACACTTTCAGGAATTGCATAATTCACTCACAGTAGCTCATGGGAATTCGGGGCGTCAGACAAAGCTGAAGCAAATCACAGCGTGTCACCCTCTAGTTCTTGGACACTTTTCCCTCTCTGTGTGTTTGTTTGCTGAAGGGATATCACAAGGGAATACAAACGTAGCATTTCATAAAAAATACAAGGAGTTGTATGAAATGAATAAATAACGATGACAAGCATAGTTCTGTCTAAGTTTCTCTACCTATGGACTCAATGAACATTACTAGGGGGGTTGGCCTATGCTGTTGCCACAGATGAACGTTGAAAAGGGAGTAAGGAATATAAATGTGTGATTTCCACCTTGGGAGGCTGCCTAGCCACCACCTTAGGGAGAAACCTGAGGACAAGCACCATTTTAACAACCAGTTCTCCAAACTCAACAAAAATATAGGCATCGGTTCAGCCCAGCTGGTCCAAACTGGCTGAATCCCGCCCCTGTCAATACCATAACATAGCCATCGCCATCCAGATGAGCAAGATTCTGGGCAACCCGATAGGACAGAAGAGAACTGCCCTGGTATCTCCAGCGGCTGACCTGAACGGTTGGCTGTTTGAGTCCATCAGCTGCCTTGGGAAACAAAGACCTGGCAGTCTGAGCCCACAAAGGCAGGCCGCATGGGAGACCTCCTGAGCAGTTCTCCTATGACCAGTTAGAGGGTGTTCAGTGGTTACTCTTTACGGAAGGATGCTCTCACTTATGATGATGCTCTCACTCGGACAAAGACCGAGCAGCCTTCTCGGTGACATGGCTTTCTCACCTGAGCTAATGTTTTCTACCACGAGCGTGGAAAAAGAGCAGAGAGGCTCGTGCATCTGGAAACGGGGCAGCACTGAGAAAGAAGACACTGTCATGTAGAACTGAAGTCCTTGAACTAGTCCCAGCTCGGCTTCTAAGAAGCCGTGGGACCTTGGAACGCTAGCCACCCTGCTTCTCTGGTCTGCACGCTCAGGGCTCCCTACGTCTCTCATCACGGCGTGGTACAAATACCGTGGGAGTGGGCCACTGCATGTTCCTTTCCAGAAGTGGAGACATTGCCTTAATGTGAAAGAGCTTTGAAGAGTCTGAGACTGCAAGCTAACGAAATAGTCAGCCAGAATTTTGTGGATGCTGGCAGAAGACATGAGTCTCTGAGGTCAGAGGCACACGTCTTCTTGCTTGCTCAGGGGTCCTTTAGCCCTTGAGCAGCCCAGAGGCATCTTATGTACTTGGTGGATTGCGTACGACTGAGGAACCATGACCTTAGGCAAATCCGATCTTTTAGAATGGGGCTGGAAGCAGACTTGACCCATATTTGTCCTACAGAGAAATGCCCTCTTGATTATGCTGGACAAGAAGGAGTGCTGACCTCTGCTCCAGAGCGTCACCTCTGCTCACAAGACCTGCAAAAATGCAAAACACCCACAGGCGGTAGTTTGAACCGGCCATCGGGAGGGTATTTCCATCACTGAAACCAGACTTGTTCCGCCTGGAGGAGTGCTTATTAAATATTTATGAGAAGGCCATGGCTTCCTCCCGCTCCGAGTCCTGCAGGTATTTCTGAGGTTGAGCTCTCATCTCAAACTCATCTCTGGGGCAGAGGATGTTGGAGGAGTTAAGCTATCCTATTTTTAAACTTTTCTGAAGGAGAAGGGTGTGGCTGTTATAAATCGACCAGGATTCAAACATTCACTACGCACATGAGGAGATTAAAAGCGCCATGGCGCGAGTTAGGCACACCTTCATTCTCTTTGCTGGTCCATGCTTTTAAAGAGCTCGTGGGCAGCAGGCTTAGTCAATGCAACCCATCATTTGATCTCTTGATTGCTGCTTTGCGGAGTACTGCCTGTGGAACCAAGCACGAGGCAATCCTCGACAGCGTCTACCTTTTCTCTTTTTATCATGATGTTACCTATTGTTCCAGGTGTGAGGATCTGGGTTTTCTTTACATTGAGTTGGCATCCATATTGCAGGTTGCGACCCTTGATCTTCATTAGCAAGTGCATCAAGTCCTCCTCACTTTCAGCAAACGAGGCTGTGTCATCTGCCTATTGAAGGCTGTCAATTAGCCTCACTCCCAAACGAAAGCAGACTAAGGTGCCACTGACCCAAACCCGGGTGGTTTCAATCCCCTCATGTGAAAGTTGGTCATTGAATAAGGAACTGCAAGGAAGAATTCTTGCATTTCAGCTATGGCGCTAGTGAAGATTATTGAAAGGGTCATGAACTTTCCACAGAACCAACTAATCCGTCCTGGAAAGAAGAGCAGCCAGAATGCTCCTTAGAGGTGAGGATGGGGAGTTTGTGTCTCACGTACTTTGAACGTGTTATCAGGAGAGACTGGTTCCCTGGAGAAGGACATGGTGCCTGGTAAAATGGAGAGGCAGCAAAGAAGAGGAAGACCGTTGGTGAAATGGTTTGGCACAATGGCTGCAACAATTGGCTCGAACAGATCAAGTGTGAAGCGAGGGCCTGACTTTTGTTGTGCACAGGTCACGATGGGGGCGCCCCACTCAGGGGCACCTCACAACAGCAACAACCTGGATTCAATGCCAACCCTGCCAGCCTCAAGAGTTTGTGGGTTTTGCTGGGGCACCCTTTGCTTTAGTGACAAAGTCCAGAGATAGGCTCATAATGGGAAATAGAGGAAGCCACACTGGGGTAGATCAGGGCCGTCTTCCTCCTGCTCCCTCATTCTGCTTCAAAGTATTTCCTCATTCTTGACCTCTTTCCCAACTTGACTTGATGCTCTCTGAGTTGAGAAATTTAGAGGAGTGGGTAAGTTTGGCTAAGACTCCCTCCTTCATTACGACCCCACTGAGAAGAGCTGTCTTCTGAAAATGGTTAAGAATCACACATAGCATGAAGCTACGTGCATGCCATGTTTCCTCATGGTAACATTTCCTCCCTTTACCATTTTGTTTTCGGAGACTTCTGGGGACCATTAACAGGGCTTACCTGCTACCCAGGATTTGCAGGAGATTGCCGATGAATGCAGAGTGACCCAAGCGACATCTGGAGGGATGTGATGGAATTTACTACTGGAACTCCTGCTTTTCTTGCCTCCAATGAACATTCATTCTCCAAAATAGTGCCAAACAGAACTAAAGTCTCTCAAGGTCATGGGCTAACCTTGACATAGGTCTGTTGGCTCTGGAGGAATGAACTGGGGATAAGGGAGCAAGAGCTAGCTTTAGTCATCCTGCGCCATGGGGGAAGGCATGGCTCGGTGCGTTTGCTTGTTTTTAGGAAGGCACCAGGACCACCTCTCCACCCCCACCCCCACCCAATTTGCAAGCAGATCTTCTCCAGACCCTGAAACACAGCCTCCCACAATTACAAGCTCCAAAGAGCAGGGGATGAATGGCAAAGCCTGAGATGATGTCAACGGCTTGCGCCGAGTCCAAGGAAAATATGCGGGGGCCCCCGGAGGCTTCATCCCCGCACTTGTTGCAAGGCAGCTGTGAGTAACAAGTTTTCCTTCTGGGCAGACAGAGTCGTGCGCAGCTGAACTTGATGCTGAACCGCGCAGACCCTTGCAGACCTCAGGTCCTCGCCTTCTTTGAAGAACTGAAGTTCACTAAGCGAGTCAGAGAGGGGTCTGGGGTGAGCTACGGGGTGGCCAGAATGCAGGGTCATTTGGAAGGCTTCTGGGGGAGGATTCTTAAAGACTACAAGTCATAGGAATTGGAGTGGTGGAGGGGAGAATTAGCCAGCAGGACAGAGGGTGTAAGAGATGGGATTTCTTAGGAAAGTGATAGGAAAATTGGATAAATAGCAGCTATTTTGATGTGTCAGGGTCTCATGTCCACATTCTCTTGATTTACAGAGCTTTCGCATTGTGTGTTGTGTTTTAGAGGTATGGGGACTTGGAATGCCTCAAATCTTGGTTCTCACCTTCCCTTTCTTCTATCCATGGTGATAGATGCAGAGGGTCTTGAAGAACCCAGTGATCTTGGAGACTGTGTTCTAGTCAAGCCAACTCCATGGGCAGTGGGTTTGCATTTGACTCTGGATCACATGAGCACAGTCACAATTGTTGCTGCTGTGTTGTCAGGTGCCATCACGTCAGTTCTGACCCATAGTGACCTTATGCATAGCAGAACAAAATCCTGCCTGGTCCTGAGCCATCTTCAGGATTTTCCCTATGCTTGAGTCTACTGTTGCAGCCACTGAGTCCGTCCATCTCCTGGAGGGCCTTATTCTTTCTCCCGGCCCGTCGACTTTACCCAGCATGCTGTCCTTCCCCAGGGATTGGTCTCTCCTGACAACGTGTCCAAAGTACAGAAGATGAAGTCCTGCCATGGAGCACTCTGGATGTACTTTTTTCCCCCAAACAGATTGGTTTGTCCTTTTAGCAGTCCTTGGTTATTTCAATATGCCTCGCCAGCAGCACCCTTCCAATGCATCCATTCTTTTGGGTCCAAGCAGCCACAGTGGGCTAGCTTAAAGATTCCAGCAGCAAGGCTGGGGCGCCTGGGAGAGGGAGCGGTTACGCACAATTCCCCAAGCGCCTTGTCCTCCGCCTCCCAGCTGCCTCCTTCCCCCCTGACCCTCTGTCCACTTCTCATGCCAAGAGCAGCTTGGTGACAGTAAGGTCTGTGCAGCCTGACAGCATGATGGGAGACAGGACCTCCACTCCTCCACGCTGACCGCTGGGGCCGGGCTGGGCGTGACTGCAGACCGCCAGGAACGCGGCCTCTCCCCTCTCCTACTCCCACCCCACCGTCCCGACACTTGGCTTTCAGTTTATGATTGTGTTTATACAGTAAACATTCTTTGGAAAAAGATGAACTCTTCCATGGCTGCCCGCCACCTCACCTTGTGATCACATAAGCAGAGCTGGTCCTAATCATTGGGTGCTGGAGTATGTGTGTGTGTTGGTAGGGGGTGGGGGGGTAGGGAAGAGGAGGGGAGGGTCTACCCAAGGAGACCTAGGTGCTTGGAAACAGAGGACCTGGTGGATCCTGCCCTGGCATCCTTTCTTTTGAGTCACGTGGGAAGCCCTGTGGAAAGGAGATGAGACAGAGCTGTAGCTCTCTGGAGGAAGATGCAAAGCGAAACCAGGAAACCAGAGACACGGGCTGTTTTTGCACCTGTAATGCCAATGCTCCTTCACTCGTAATCAAACAACAAAATCGACACACAGCTGCGAGTTTCTGCGGACATCATGAGCGCTCCTCAGATTTCGTCCCTCTTATCCTTCGTGTCCAACTGTCTTGCTGTGTTCTCTGAGCCTTCCACCAGCCTAGCACTCAACATCCCACTGCTTCCTGTGAGAGATGCGTTCCAGGAAGTAAGGCGACTTGCCCAAGGTTACATAGCTAGGCTGCTGGGGTTGTTCACTGTCACTGAGCTAGTCCCCCATTCATGGTGGCCATTTGCCCAAAGGATGAAATGCGACCCAGTCCAGTGCCATCGCCACGATCAGTTGGGATGGCACTGTTGTGCTTCACAAGGTTTTTATAACCTGACTTTTGGAAGTGAATCACCTGGGCTTTCTTCCGACTCTCTTAGGCTGGTAGCTCTGCTGAAACCGGTTTCAGACAACAACAACCCACCAACCTCCTGGACACGTGGTTAAGAACGGTGCGTGCTATCCCACATGGAAGGTGAACATTCTACCATTGAGGTGCTAATGCCCTGATCCCTGGATGCAGGTGGGATACTGTCTACTCCCCACATCTAAGTTCTTTCCTCAAAAACTCATAGTCTCCTGATATTTGTCTGCCTTTCTTCTTTTCTCTTTAGTTGGGAGTGCAGGGACTGACCACAAGCAATGCTAGCTCCTCAGGGCCAAAGGGCCCTGGTCTTCTTCTCGGAGAGAAACTGCTTCCTTGCTCTGCTTCCCCTCAGCCAGCGCACTGGCCTCTGGGACTCATCAAAGGGCTCCCGGCAAGTTTCTGAGAGGCCACGAAGAGCTGTGGTCCTTTGGCCACATGCCTCTCAGTCAATCCTTCTCATGAAACTGCTGAGAATATCACTCCAGGGCGGGGTTGGCTTGGACTTCCAAGTGTTGCCCTTGGGAGCGGCCTTCCCACATTGCTGCCTGCACCTCCATGTCCTCACCACCTACACGGTGGTGGGGTGATCCATGCGACCAGGGAGGCTTGGCAGGCGGAGTTCCCCCAGCTGCGGGGGTGCGGAGAGATGGCCAAGAGGCGAGAGGTCACACGGTCAGGGCCTGAGGAGTGGGTCTGAGAAGGGAGCAAGCATGTGAGGCTGCTGCCCACCCACAGAGTCCAGCAGGGTCCCTGAAAGCCACAGCTACTTCAGTCAATTGACTCCCAGTGCTAGTGGTCTCTGAGGACTCCAAGATCCCAGAGAAGGAGGGCCCTTCTTCTGCCCTAACGCCATGGTATGAACTTCAGTTTGGCCAGGAAACAGAAGCCTCAGGCCGTGTGTGTGTGTGTGTGTGTGTGTGTGTGTGTGTGTGTGTGAAAGCTGTCACTATTTCCAGATCCCAGGTTCCCCATGCCTGGAGCAGGGCCAAGAGATCTCCAGGGAGAACCAGGTAGAGCTTCCCTAGTGGAGAAAGGCCGTGGCTGCAGGAACACAGCCGATGCGATGGGGCAATGGTATCAGTAGAGTTGGTGTTACCCAGAGTTCTGCTCCCAGGATCACCACCCCAGTGAAGGGGTCTTCTCCCATGCCAGATCCCACAGTAATGCGATCACATCCTCAGGATGCTCATGGTCAGGTTAGACACATGTGGTAACTATCGTTCAAACTTGCCTGTAGGAATAACCACAACGCAATGATGTTGTAAAGACCTTGCCTCCTTGAATGACAACATTAGTTCCAACAATTTGATTCCTGAGAGGAAGATGTTTTCGTTTTCCTCCTCCTTTTCCATTCATTACTATTTCATTTCCCAAAGAAGTTATTGATGTAAGTTCACAAATCCCAATCACAATATTGCAGCTAAGACACCAGAAATTTGAAGAAAAATCACAGTGATTATGAAAAACACCCATATTAAAGAAAACAAGTGTGTATGCTTGCAGCCCATGCAGATGAAACCACCTGATGTGAAGTGTCATCACTGAGTCATAATGACAGCTCCCGAGAAGCTTCAAAAAGTAGGTTAAGAATAGAGGTTTATTCCTGCATATTAATACCTGTCAGCGGAGCTTACAGCTAATGGAGGAAAGACTGAAGCTGTCAAAGATTCCATCTTGCTTGGATCCACAATCAGTGCTCACGGAAGCAGTAATCAAGCGACCAACTGATACATCGCATTGGGTAAACCTGCAGCATCAGACCTCTTCAAAGCATTGAAAAGCAAGGACATTACTTTTAAGACTTAGCTCAGCCTGACCCAAGCCTTGGTATTTTCAGTCGACTCTTAGGCGTTTCAAAGTGGGACCTTGAGTAAGGAAGACTGCAGAAGAAAGGATGCATCTGAATGATGGTGTTGACAAAGAATACTGAGAGTGCCGTGGTCTGCCTAAAGAAAGGCACATCTGTTTTGGAAGAAGTACAACCAGATGTTCTTTAGAGGCAAGGATGGTGAGGCGTTGTCTCACATCATTTGGCCATGTTGTCGGGAGAGACCAGTTCCGGGAGGCGGACATCATACTTTTGCTCAAGTGGAGGGGCAGCAAAAAAGGGGAAGGCCCTCAACAAGATGGATTGACACAATGGCCGCATTGATGCGCCCCAAATAAGAACAATTGTGAGACAGGGGCAGGATCAGGCAATGTTTCCCTATCGATCGGAACTGATTTGATGTCACCTAACAACTGTAGAAATATTTTTTATTAAAATATACATATATTATGGTGTAGGGGTGGAGTCTAGGCTGTCAATCTGGAGATAGCCAGTGAGACTTCTGTGGGCATGACCTTCTCCTGAGAATTCTGGGAAATCTGCTACTTTCTCCTTGGAGGCAGAAGACACCTCTCTCTCTCTGCTACTCCCTGGGAGACATTGCAGAAGACAAGCCACATGGATGTGACCAGACCTCGGAAGCCGGAGAAGCCACCGAGAGACCCCTGCCAGCACTGAGATGCTTACAACACCACTGGACCCAAAGACTTTCTACCCACTGGCTTGTGATCGTCCTGCATTTGGCTTCATTGCATGTGTTTTGTGAGTCTGAAGAGGACCTTATAGATTGGTATCCGACATATGGGCTAATATCGGACTTATGGCCTGGGACTGGACTGGGCTGGGATGTTTTCTCAATGTTCACTTGCTCTTTTATATAAACCTCTTTCTTATATAGTGAATTTGTTTCTCTAGTCTACCTGGACTAACACAGTGTTACTTCCTCTGACAGTGTCATGTGGTATGTCCGAGACACACCTGTGTACCGCCCTAGTAACATCACTGAACAAGGGGGTCTTTGTGGGGCTTTTGCTCTAATCTCCCATCCCTTTTTTATTTCCTTTACAATAAATATTCCACAAACTCCCTAAAGAACCCTGTCTTCTAGTGTCTGACTGGAAAACTCCCCCAACAACCCATAGAGACAGCAGCCAGGGCATTGCAAGGCGAATCCCATCCCTTCTAGGCAGCCTTCAAGGGTACTGGGCTTGGGCTCACCAACTGAGATTTTAGCTCCTGTTGCCCCCTAGCTGGGAGAAAGATGAGATTTTCTAGTTCTGTACAGAGTTACAGTCTTGGAAACTCACTGGGCACTTTTTCCCTGTCCCATGGGGTTGCTACGCATTCGCATGGATGGAATGGCAGTAAGTGCTTTGCTTTGTCCGCGGTTTGCTTGCCCAAGTCCCCTGGTGAACAGTGGGACCACAGTCTCTCTGTCCCTGAGTGGCAGCCTCTGCCAACGGAAGGGGAGCATGGGTGATGGATTAGAGCCCATCAAAGCCTGGTGTCCACAGATGGCCTTTGACGGTGCTCATGGGCATCACGCCTGGTCATTCAATGGAAGCCCATCAAGGGTCTGTGTTTTGTGGTGACTCTGAAATCTACTGGCCCTTTAAGAGCTCCAGTTGAATTCTCACGTGTCTGACACTCTGTCTTAGGTCTCCCCAGCTGGAGGCAATGAGGTGGCTGAGGGAACCTGACAGGTAGGCTTCTCGTCTTGTAGACAGACTGCGGGTTAGAACTACAGCTGGAGCGCAGGCAAGAGGGTGCCCTGGAAAGGTGCCTCTGACTTGGAGTGAGTTACAAGGTGCTGTGTTGATCAGAAAGGGTAGGGTGTGTGTGCGTGTGGGGGGAGAAAATGCAGATTTCTCCAGGCTGGGGGTGGTAGGTCATGGTTGTGGGTTTTAGTGCTGCTGGGTCCCCATCCCTCTCCCTCCTCACCCGTAATAGGGAGGAAGCAGGGAGGAAGGTGGGCCGGGGCTCTGTGTCTTAGTCAGGGCCTCCTCCATGCTGAGACAATGATTTAGATGATTTAGTGACAATAGCAGAGTCAAAGCGATGCTGGAGGAGAGCCGAGCTACCAAACGGCCTCGCGGGGAGTTTGGGCCCGAGCGGGGAAGGGTGTGGGAAAGAAGACAAGCCAAGAGGAGATGTCTGCAGGCTGCCGGAGGGGAGGGGAAGCCATCATCCCACCAGCACAGCTGCCAAGAAACCAGAGCCACAAATCATCTCCCCGGGGAGGGCAGAGGAGCAGGGAGGGCTGGGAGCGGGTGGGCTGCAGGCCAGCCTCTGCACCCTAAGACAGCGGGCTTCAGGGCACCTTCACCCCCAGTGCTAGCAGCTCCTGAAATTGCCTGCCAGGCCCATGAGCAGGGGTCCTGTCCTTGCCAGCCTCCAGCCCCCCAATAACTTTGCGGCACTGTTGTTGCTGCCAGCGGCTAGGGAGCAAGTCCCCCACTCGAAGGTGACGTCCTGCACAGCAGAACAAAGCACGGTCTGTGCCAGTGCCACTCACCCGATGTGGTTTCTGTTGGCTGAGTTTTAGAAGCAGATCATCCTGTACAACCAAACAAACCCAAGCCCAGTGATTCTGAGTTGCTTCTTCTCCAGGGAGGGCTACACAGACAGGCCAGAGAAGAAAACTGCCCCAGAGGCTTTCTTGTTCTGGAATCCTGACAGAAGCAGAGGGAAGGCCCGTCTCTCACCATGGCCTTGAACTGCCAACCTTTGGCTTAATACCCACTGCCATCACATCGATTCCGACTCTTCGTGACCCACTGAAATTCATTTGTGTCACCCAGGGCCCTTCTAATACCTATTTTTAAAAAGTATACCCATGATTGTCGAATCTGTTCCAACTCATAATCACTCTACAAGACAGAGCAGAGCTTACACCGTCAGGTTTCCAAGGCGGTAACAGCAAGTCTCGGTAGGAACGGAGATGACATCACCTGTCCCTCACTGAACAGCAGGTGGGTTTCCACTGCCAGCCTTTTGGTTAGCAGCCAAGCATTGAACCACCATGCCAACAGGGCTGCTTCCAGATCACCCACGCTGTCGTTGTCAGGTGCCATTAGGTGGGTGCTGACTCACACCACCCCAATGTATAACAGAACAAAGTGCATTCTCTTCCTGCGCGGTTCTCTCAATCAGTGCAATCTTTGAGCCCCTGGGGGCAGCTGCTGTGTTGATCCATCTTGTGAAGGGCCATCTTCTTTTGGCCTAGCCTCTACTTTACCAAGCACGGTGTCCTTCTCCAGGGACTGGTCTCCCTTGATAACATGTCCAAAGTCGGAGGGGTATAACCAAAAACTGACGCTCATTTGTTTCTTTGATGTGCGGGAGAAAGCGCATTTGGAGCTCATTCCACCAGGTCAGCGTGTTCATCAAGCCTTCTGTTTAGAGGTTCTGAAAAGATAGCACAGCAATGTGCAACAACAAAGGCCGGGTTGACGGCAGACGGGACTGGTTTTGACACCATGACAATGCACCTGCTCATGCAGCCATCTCAGCGTACCAGTTTTGGGCCAAAATTCAGCATGTGTTCTTGCCCCACACACCAGACTCATCTGACCTTACTCTGTGCAACTTCTTTTTGTTTCCAAGAATGAAGAGGGACATGAAAGGACAGTGACTTGACAACGTAGAAGAGGTGAAGAAAAACCTGAGGGAGGTGCTCTCGGCCACCTAAACAGATAAGTTTGAAAAATGTTCTCAAGAATGGAAGCGCAGATTTGACAAAAATGTATTAAGTGTAATGCAGAGTACTTTGAAGGTGATAAGGTTGTTTTGTAAAAAAAAATTAAATACATAGCTTTGGAAAAAAATCTTTTTTTTGTTACCTTCTCATATGTACAACTAAAACTTACCATCCTTGCTTCTAAGGACCACTCTGGCCAGACTTCCTTTAAACTTCAGATGTTTTTGTTCTTCTCAAGTTCATGGAATAATATCCAATATTACTTTCCAACGCCAGCACACAAAGGCATCAAGTCTTCCTCAGTCCTCCCTACTCATTATCCAGCTGTTGCGTGCAGAGGAGTTTATGTGAAAATAGCACACTCGGGCCGGATACACGTTAGTCTTCAAAGTACTGTCTTTGATTTCATTTTTAGAGAAGCTTTACCTTTACAGAAGGATTACTTAGAAAGGACAATGTTCCCATGCACTCCTGAACCCCCAGCACCTCCTGTACATTTCCTCCTATCATTAACACCTGGCATTGGTGTGATGCATTTATAACATGATGAAAATCAATATTGCTGGATGAATGTTAACGCTCATGATTTACTTTTGGGTTCATTTTCTTGTGTGTTGAGTGAGTTTTCCTTTCGAACATCAAGTCCAAGGCAAGGAAAGAAAAGGAAGAGAAATTTAATTGCCCCTGAAGAATGCTGAAATTTATGGGATTGAACTGGACAGAAAAATTTCCCCAAAGGATGAAGAACTCATGAACATTAAACAAACGAAAAAGTCTCTCAGCTGTGTGTCCACACCCCCCCAACTTCCCCCAGCCTCCGCCTTCATTTCTACAGTTGGTTCCAAGGCATGTCCCCTCCGTACCTTCACCTTCTGCTGTATTGGTAGATTCAAAGGGTCAGCGCAACTGCCCCCCTAACCACTATGAGTGCTCTAAGCCCCTTGGTCTGTACGCAAAGACCAGTGGTTCCAGCCACCATGGACTTACCATGCTGCGGGTCACACATGAAGTGTGTATCTATTACCGAGACTCCCACCCTCTTGTTACAGGGGAGAAGATACTCCTGATGAATCGTCCTTGCCACTGTGTGAAAGGGGAAGGAAGGCGAAGGCAGCCCTCTTGGACACAAAGCCTCCCCTGCTGAAGGTGTGGCGTTCATTGCTGGGTCTCCTTTGTACAAGGCCCCGTCACTGGCCTGACTGGACCTCTGCTCCCCATAGGGGCCATGGACTGGTTGCAAGAACAAGGGGAAAGGCAGGCAGAGGAGAAAAGCAGACAGATGCTGCTTCTCGGGTTGCAGTTTTAGGAACGAGGGCTCTGCAAGATTCAGATGCCACAGGTCACATGACCACCGGAAACAGAGTCTTCTTTATCAGAGAACTGATTCAATAGCATTTTATTCCAATAAGATTATCTCCCGGAGGAGACCTCTGATCACAAACTCTGCCTCCGGGCGGCTAGCTGTCTCTTACTAGCATGAGTTGGCAGTGAAGGAGCATTCTGTCATGTGAAGACTCCTTGCGTGCACCGTCTCCACTTGTTACCACAGGAAACTGGAAAGGGAGATGAAAGTCGAAGGTTGGCACACGATTCAGGGACCCCTGAAATTCCCACCTTGCATGCAAAGGTCGTACATACACAGGGTAGCAGAAAACTCACATTCCAATTGGTATTTGGACTGCAAGGTCGATTCCAACTCATTGTGCACAGAAGGGTTCCGTAAGGTTTCCAAAGGTGCAGATCTTTATGGGGCTGCATGTTTCTGCTATGGAACAGAGGGTGTGCTCAGACCACCGGCCTTCTGCTGACCAGGCAAGTGCTTAGCCCCTGTACCAACGCTGCTCTTCTCTACCTAGTGAGTATCAATTGCATCATGGTTAGGGATTGCCCTCCCTCTCTCGCGCCATCCTTCACTTGCTTCCTTTCCTCTTTTTTGGTCCTTCCTTCTGATCTCCCGCCTTATTTCCTTGATTACACATATTGTGAATAAACACGGTGGCAGTTACATAAGCTCCTGTCAACTTAGACAAAGGGGTGGGGTCTAGCCTGCCAATCCGGTCATAGCCAAGAATGCCTTCATGTGGGCCTGGCCTTCTCCTGAAGATTCTGGGAATGCCTGTCTTCCACGTTGGGGGAGGGACACACACTCTCTCAGCCTTCCCTTTCCTGCTGGGGAGACACTCAGAGAGCTGGAGAAGACACGTGGGGACCCGTGCCAGCATTGGGATGCTTCCACCACCACCGGACCCACAAGACCTTCTACCCACTGGCATGTGATCTTCCTGCATTCGGCATCATTGTGTGTGCTGAGTGAGTCTAAAGGGGAATTGATGGACTAGTATCGGACATATGGGCTAATATCCGATTTATGGACTTGATCTGGACCGGGCTGGGATGTTTCCTCAATTTTAATTGCTCTTGTATAGAAAGCTCTTTATGGAACCCATATGAGTGTCTCTGGATGTGTTTCTCTAGTTAACCTTGACTAACACAACTATGGAACAACCTCTATAGAGAGAAGCCAAGCTGCATGGGTCCTGAACCTCCACATTCGAGGACTGACTCCTTGCCCTTGAAATGCATTCCCTTGACTTTTCTTTGTGTGTGCTTGTGAGAAACAGAATTTTAAAGATAGATTGTTTACTCAGAAATCCTGTAGCCCAATTCCACTTTCTCTTAACAAAGGAGGAAACCAATACCTGGGCGGGGGGTGGGAACATTAAAATTCTTCCCAACTATCACACAAGCAAGACTCGTCCAAATGGGTTTAGAAAAATAGTTTCCGGCTGTAATGTAACACACGCACACACACACACGGGAACATGTGGATCCGGGTGCACACATACATTACACTGCAGTTGCACGAAGCACAAAACAGTTAGATATGAGGTCATTCCTAATTCATTAAGCATTAATTGCGTGTCCTCTTAGTGCGAAGCCTTCTACCAGGTGCAGGGGCAGGTGGGGACTCAGAAATGGAGTAAGCTCGTCTTTGCCTGCCAGCAAAACTCCTTTTCCAGTGCATCTTCACTAAATCAGCGTGACTTACGATCATCACACCACACGTTTGAATGTGGGAAATGACTTGTTTTACACTTGCACATGTTCAGAAGCTTCACTTTGTTTTTAAGCACACTTACTTCAGAGTGTCCCTCTTTTATGTCATCATGTCTTGGATTATAGCTACCCTTTCCCACTGGGTTGCAATTTTGGAATTCTCGATGAGGAGTCATCCCAGTGCGGAGGCCACACAATTAGTTCTTCAAAATCAGATTAAGAAACTCTGCATTCTGGATGGAAGACCCTCTCTGGTGATTAGTTGCCTGGAAGAGCTTGTTACAAGCCAAATAGAAGGAGCTGTCAACGGATGATGGTTTCCAGGGACGAAGGCTCCAGGACCTGCAGTAATTTCATTTGTCATCATTGTAAAGCCAGAGAGTCCCGTGAGCTGCCACAGCTGGCTATGGGGGACGTTCGCTTGCTAACCGTTCTAAGGACTTGGAACGCCAGGTAGACAAGGCAGCTTACTGACAGTAAATTCTTCCTCACACTGATCATCATCATGGAAAATGGAGGCGGCAATGCTGCAGACTTGTAATAATTTCCCCAATTGAGACACGCAGTTTTCGTGCTTGAAGACATTTCTAGCTATCGTAAAGATAAATGCCCCTTGCATTGGGTTAGCAGACCCGATAGGGTAGCCACACTGAATCAGGAGAAGTAAATGCCCCTTGTATCGGGTTAGCAGACCCGATAGGGTAGCCACACTGAATTAGAAGAAATAAATGCCCCCCACCCTGCGGAGCCTGACCAGAGGGTTCAGTGTGAACCAGAGGAAGTTCACTTGGTTGGAGAGGCAACAGGGCAGACTGGGCCCAGCCTCAAGGGTAAGAAGGCACAGTTGATGGTCGAGTCAAGCCACAGCGCCAGTGGGCTGTGGGGAGGGTCATTATTCCTATTGGTGTCGGCACTGCATCGTTATTTTGGTCAATCTGTTGATTCGTGGATGTTTCTCAGCTGACGGAGCCCACTTGCCGTCCAGTTGATTCCGACTCATGGCGGCCCAGCCCATGTGAGCTGAAGAAGGCCATGGGGTTCTCAATGGCTCGTTTGGGAGCTGAAGATGGATAGAAAGCCTCTGACAGGGCTCAGCAGGAGCTGAAAACAGACAAGCCCCACAAACATCAAGATGGGGTAGCTTTCGCTGTGGTAAAAAAACAGAACAAAAAAAACAACCCTGAAGTTTGGTGACTTAAAATGGCAACCATTTATTTCTTCCATGTCAACAGGGACTGTGGAACTCAGGAACCCAGTCACACTCGCTGACAGAAAAGTAAGCTCTGGGCGGGTGGGGTGGCGTCCATCTCACATTGGCAAAGTCTCTCTCTCAGAAGTGACATACATCGATTCTGCTCACGTTCCACGGACCAGAACTGGGTCTCCAGGCCTTACACAAGGGATCCTGGAAGGAGAACAGGAACTAGGTGGTAAACACAATGTTGATGGCCATCTCTTCATTATAACAGGGCTCCTCCCACTTCCTGCCTGTGTTTCCGGCTGCTTTTCATTCCACCTTTCCTAACCCTTCTGAACTCTGGCCTGGGGTAAAGGCTGCCCTGTGGAGCTCAGATGGCTGCTCCTTCTAAGGTATCTTCCCAGGGCTGCTGTTCTTTGAGCCCGTTCTTTGGTGTGAGTGGAAATAGAGCGGGGGGGGGGGGGCTCCATTGCAGGCCTGGAGGGTGGCTGAGGGTCATTGTTGAAGGGGGTCCCACCAGCCTGACCCATGACATTTGACATGCAATATAAATCATTTTGCCTTTCCCCAAGGAATTGAGACAGTGACACACATGTTCCATTACTGCTTGTGTGAGAAGGGTGGTTCCACAGGAGAACTACCAGATTGCCTTCTTTACTGGATCCGGTTTCTGGTCTTTCTCCCATCGAGCCCCTGGGTGAGTTGCAACTGCCCGCCTTTGGGTTAATAGTCAAGTGCCAGCAACTCACACTGCTCAGGGACCTAATGTGAGAGGCACGCATTTAGACTTTTTCTGGCTAGCATGACTTTCTAGGGAGGCAGGGGGACCCTGGAGGAGATGATCCAATTTTGACTCCATCCTCTCCCAGTGGTAGGATGAATCCCACACGCACGTTCCTTCCTGCAACCGTGGCGTTCTTCTGTGGAAGCTGCTGCTGGAGGGATGCAAAAGGACACATACCTGCTCAGGGACAGGGACTAGGAAGGGAGGCAAGGCTGATGCCGACTTCTTATTTTCTGGTGTAGAGAAGTCCATTTACTTCATTTCCAAGGAATGACCTTGTGAGCCTCCAGCTCCCATAGGAATAGGTAGAGAGGTAGGTAGGTAGGTAGGTAGGTAGATAGAGAGGTAAATAGTTTGGGACTTTTGAAAATTTCAGGTTGGGCTCTGAGAAGAACAGAGGACTTTCATTTGTGGGGGGCGTTAAGGCAGGGCATCATAAAGCAAACCCAGCTCCCCTGCAGTGAAATCAGGGGACAATTCATCTGGCATGCATTTTCCTGGACTTCTCCCGAGATTCGCGGAGTCAGTTCTGGGGATGGAGCCCCAGTGTGCATTTTCAACAAGACCCCCTGCTGCTTACTAACGCTGGGGGACTGGCCCTTCATGGGCACAGGAAGGAAGCCCTATGCTTCACATTTCAATACACTGATGCCTATCAGCCCCCAGCAGCTCTGAGAGAGAAAAATATTGGGCTTTCTGCTCCCATACACAGTTACCATCTCAGCCCCACAGGGGGCGACCGTGAGTCAACACTGACTCCGGTGGCAGTGCGTTTGTTTGTTTGCTGATCACCAATTAGTTTTGTTTTAATTCTGGCTCATAACTTCATTCTGGCTCCAACCTCCCAAACTCTTTCAATGTTTCCAACTGTTCCGAGCATTCGTCAGTGTCTGACTACCAGTTGCTGGGAAAGACAGGTGGCTGGGCCTGGGGCTCGGGGGCTCTGCTCTCCGCAGGAGACAATTTCATGCTGGCCGAGGCAACAGAGGGGAAGTCATGTCCCTGTTTGAAAAGCGGGAGCCAGGCTTGAAAGGAGCTGCCTCCAGACACGGATGGGTCTGGTTGGGAAACAACGACAGATGAGGAGGATCAGCGTCAACTCTGAAGTGAGCCACGTTCCCATTAGCACCCACGGGGCAACAAGCAGAAGGAGCAGGGCTGGAAGGTCAGGGTTAGTCAGGAAAGAGGCCTGTGCCCCACCCACCCTGCACCTAAGTGCAGGTCCCGTTGGAAAGGAAACTGGTGCACAAGACTTGGAGGCCAGGCTTGTGGCTCCTGAGGTGTCTGGTTGACCAACAACGCAAAAACTCAGGAAAGTTCATGGTGTTTCATGGCTCACTCCCTACACTGAATTCTGGGTATAGCTTTCATACGTCCATGGTCGATGGGACCCTTCCTTTCCAGACTGCTGTTGTGGTTCCACCGTCCATATATACAGGTGTCCTGAGGAATCAGTTTGGCTCAAGGCCCTTCAACGTTTCCCAAGGTTGGATGCCTTGGATTCCTTGCTAACTTGGCGGTCTCTACAGAGTTGGATGGAGGAAAAGAATCAGTGAATCTTGTGAGCTTGAGTCCCTTTTAACCTACGTTCCTGAGAGCCATCTCCCTCTAATATACTCTCTCTGTGTAAAGGGACGGCATGGCTGTTGGTGATGGACGCAGACTTACCTTCGTACCCCCTCTGCTGCCCCAGGTTCTCCCATGGCTTTTTACTTGGCCATGAACCTTTACTCACTCACCCTCTGTTCTCCACTCTAAACTTAGGGACATCCTGTCTTCTCAATCCGAGGTTACCTCCTTCTCCCAGTCAAGACCTCCGGGTCTTTGTAAGAACCAAATTCTATTCTTGGGCCAGGTCTTCCCCTTCATAGCTCTTGGGAATGGAGCAGGAAGTTAATCTTCCAATGACATTCCACTAGCCTGCTCTTTCTCCACTTCCCCAGGTACAAACGTGGAACTACAAGGTCCCGCGAAAGATGGCATACATGGTGAAAACTCTCGACTGCTAAATGGAAGGTTGGAGGTTCAAGTCCATCCGAAGACACTTTAGAAGACCCTGGCAATCCACTTCTGAACATGGACCTTTGAGAACCCTCTGCAGCCCGGCTCTCCCCTGTCACACACGAGTTCTCCGGGAGTCAGAATGGACAAGGAAAAGGTAAGAGGTTTTGGAGTAAGGATAAACCACACTGTCCAAAGGGCCTCGATGCATGGCTGCCTCACTAGGGAGTTCTCAAACATGTTGACTCCCTTCCTTGATATACACATGGATCTCACACACACACACACACACACACACACACACACACACTGGCAGTACTCATTTTCTTATTCCGCCAGCACCTAGCTCAACACCTGGTAAAAAGTCAGCACACAACAATACATAGTCCTTGAATTTAATTGGACTGTTGGTGTTAATTCTATAAATTATATGGTTATGATATTCGCGTCCTAGCTTGAAGTAGCACTGATGTAGGCTCCCATGTCAGTTATGCTTCGTATGTCACAAAAGGCAGGATTTTATCCTCTCAGGCCAATAGACCCATAGAAACAGCTTTCTTGGCCTTGATGTCAACTGTTTTTGCCTCTTCATTAACCAAGCCCCAAGCGTGCAATTGGAATACATTGTCCAATTTGCATATGCAATTCATAGTCAATGACTACGGTCTAGTGACTCAACACTTCTTGATCCTAAACACCACCTCATCACCACCCCCTGGAAAACAGGGCAATGCCCATTTTGCTGATGGTTATTTCTCAGCCATTTGCAGAGGGCCCTAAAACCAGGTCCCCCAAACACTTCCAGAGTCGATGTTGCTATAGTAACCCGAAGCACCCTTTGGTGTTTCTGTTCATTGTTGGAAAATCTCTCAAAAGAACAAAATTTTCTGGTGTGGAAAGAAGACATCATGTTATAGCCATTTCGATAACCCTTGTCAACTGATGTACAGATCAGAACTCACTTCCGGAAGGTTAGGGAGTACATGTTAAGAGGAACTTGCATCAAAGAAAACGCTTAGCACAGCTCCGCACAGCTCAGCCATCTGGCCAACCGCCCTCCTCACCACCCTTCTGTCTGCTCACCTGGTGGAGAGCCTGCCCGGGACAGCAGGGGGCAGGTCTGCAGCTCGGATGCCCTGCTGGGGTTGCAGCAGCAAGCGCAGCACTCCAGCCATGAGACAGGATAGCCCACTAATTGGCTAATTTTGCTTATAATGTTTGGTCACTGCTTGGCAGGCCCAGCTGTCTCCCGGGCGGTGTTTACATGGGCTCATTTGGAGGACTGGCCTGTCTTGGAATGAGCTTTGAATGGCTTGATGACATATCTTCTCAAGGCGCCAATCAAAGATGAACTCCTGTCTAATCCTTTAGCCTACTCCCTCATCTAGATCACATCTTCTGACCCTACTACACCTGGTCCAATTGGTTTGAAGGTGAATCTCAGCATTGCAGAATGTCTGCTGCTTCCTAACCTCACACCAAAGGTCAATCCCTGACTCCAGTTCCTCTTTGCTTTTGAGTTCAGTGCCAAGTATTCCAGATGTTTTTCTAATTCTTTAGAATCTTGCTCCTCAAACACGTTGCTTCTGGGAAATGTGCTCTTTTCAACCCATCTTCATCCCAACACCTCACCCCCAATTCTTCTTCCTTGAGTTGGAACAAGGAGCCAGCACTCCCACTATTGTTGGCAGTCTTCCGGTGCAATGGCATCTTATATTCTCTTCTCCGCAGGAAAATGACACCACCACTTTCTCTAGCCACCGGTCTTGTTGGTCAGCATCACCTGAAATCTCATATCTGTCCTGGCGACCATTCCATCCAGGGGAGGCAGGTTGGTGACTGATCTGGACCCCAAGGGCACTCATGTCATTCATCTTCCCAGCACCCTCACTTTCACATAATGAGCAGGAGTTCTTTTACTGCGTGTCCTCTTGCTGTGGACGACACCTCATCTGCTCGGGTTTCAAGTGTGTAAACTCCTCCAGGCTGGACACAGGCTTGTCCTGCTTTGTCTGCTCACTCCTGTGGCTCCAGGCACTTGGGATAATTGAATTTCCCTGGACCAGAATGAGGAACTCTGATTTACAAATGGCGAAAGGAAGTGCCGGTAGATCCCCCGTAACAAATCGGTGGCTGTGTTAGACCGTGTGAGTCTGGGGTTCCTCTCCCAGAGCCGGAGTGTTCTGGGCTGGCTTTCTAGACCCAGGCATTCTTTTAGAGGCCACCTGGTACCGAAGGAGCGCTGGTGACTCAGTGGGCTGTTCCCCACAAGGTTGGCGGTGAGAAATCACTAGGTGCTCCTGCCAAGAAAGGTGAGACTTTCTACTCCCTTTAAGATTTACAACCTTGGAAACCCCAGGGCAGTTCCACTCTGTCCAACAGGGTGGCTATGAGTCGGAACCAACTCAATGCCATGAGTGTACACGTGAACGTGTAGCCCTTGTTTGAGCCCAGGCCCTACTACATGTAAGCGGGCTTTCTCCTACCAGTTGGTGAGCATTTTAGAAATGCTGTTTGATGGAACTGGACGATTCACCCTACAAACAGCAACATTTGACCCATGCTCTAGTTTTTAAGCTCCTAAGAAGCTCTCAGAATATGATTTGTTTATCGTGGGGGGGAAATAATTCAGTTAGAGCTTGTCACGGTTCCTTTCCAGGATAAGATAGAATCGCCGAAATCTAATTCCTTTTGAAGTTTTTCTTGTTGGTGAAAATGTGACTCAGGGGTTATGTTGTGGGGTGTGTGTGTGTGTGTGTGTGTGTGTGTGTGTGCTGGAGTTCTGGTGAGAAGAGCAACAACCGTGTAAGCAATGTGAGGAAATGTTCATACAGAATTTCAAGTTCAGAGCTCTTCTCTGAGATCAAGTTTCACTGAAAACCCAAATCTTGAGCCAAACTCAGCAAAAGGCTGATTGGTGGTTATGATCCTTGAGGACAGACTGGGCAAACTTGATAGTTCATCAGAATTGGTTTCTGGGGGACCCTAGGTCTGTCTGTGGGAGAGAATCTGTGTCCAATTAGGACTTCATGTGGGAGGGGGGCTGACTTCTGGTTGAATGAACAATTGAGGAATTTTCTAAAGGGGAAACCACACACACACACACACACACACACACACACACACACACACACACACACCCTCAGAGTCCCAGTTGGACAGACAGACAGACACTTGGCCTGGCTTTTATAAAGTATATAAAGGGATCTGAGAGGCTGTTCAGCTTCATTTTCTTTCCACAGTTTTAGGGATCAGAGTAGCATAGAAAAAGAGGACATTTTCTGCGTGAAGAGATTCAGAAAATGGAAACAAAGGAGCCAGTTTGTTTTCTATGCGCCCAGGTCTGCTCAGTCACCTTTTCCCTCCTCTCAGCAGGGCCGTGAAGATTGACAGCCTCCGAAACCCACAGGGGAAGTTCTATCCGGTCCTGTAGGGTCACTAAGAGCCGGCATTGACTCAGTGACAGTGCGTTTGGTTCGGGTTTAAGGAGGAAGAAGGGAGCCCCTCACCGGAGCTTAGTTTGGATCCCCAGATCTCAAGGGGTCTTCCTGGCATGTAGGTAATGGGCAAAGACCAAGCCAAACCAAACTCACTGCCATCAAGTGGATGCCGACTCGGCGTGCCCCTCCAGGACAGGGTAGAACTGCCCCTGTGGGTTTCTGAGCCTGGAACTCCTTACGGGAGTAGAAAGCCCTGTCTTTCTCCCACAGAGCAGCTGGTGGTCTTGAACTGCTGACTTTGTGGTGAGCATCCCACTTGGTAACCCCGGGGTCTGGAGAAGCCTGGAGGAGTTTACTCCATGAGAATCCTTTTACATTAAATAATAATACCTGCTCACAAATCTTTCTGGAGCAAGACAGATACAAGCAAGCTCCCATTCCTTGCTCAGGGAGGAAAGATAAGTGAATTATTTTGAAAATCTGATTGTGAGATATGCCTGTTCCGCCTGAGACACAGAGAGAGCAGGGAGGGAGGGAGGGACAGAAAGAGAGAGGGAGAGAGAGAGAGAGAGAGAGAGAGAGAGAGAGAGAGAGAGAGAGAGAGAGAGAGAGAGAGAGAGAAGGGTTTCAGGAAGGGAAGAATTAAATGGCCATCTCTGTCCTATAAAACCCCAGCTGTAGTCCAGTAAGTGCCTGATTTTGCCAGAAGATGCGGTAGAGAGAATTAGGCAGTTTCAGGGTTCTAGGTTTTTTCCCTGAAACGCTGGGAAGAGTAACCCGGCCAGTGGGAGGAGAGAATGGAAGATCGTTTGCAGCCGCCCTTTGGCGAGGAGTCCAAAGGACAGCTCTCTACTTCACGCTGAGCAGGGCTTTGCTGTTTCTTGTGATTCCTATCGTAGGCCTCCACAGAGTCAGAGAGAAAGCAAGAAGATTGGATTCTGTAACACGTTTGACACCTTCAAAGAACGTTTGTCATATGGTGGGTGTTTAGACGAGCTTCCTTCTATGCTGGAGGGACGATAGAAAATGTGTGTGCAAAGGGTGTGCAACAAAGCAGCAGGGTCACCGAGAAGTCCTGAACATGGAATCAGAGTCTGTGGGCAGGGCAGCAAGCAGCAAAGTCCCCGAGAAGTCCTGAACATGGGATCAGAGTTGGTGGGCAGGGCAGCAAGCAGCAAAGTCCCCGAGAAGTCCTGAACATGGAATCGGAGTTGGTGGGCAGGGCTTTATCCCTCACCAGGCCCAATTGGAAAACACTCAGAAGGGTCAGCAGACAGACCTGAAACTATTTATGGGATTTTCCCCCCTTTCTCTCCCCCCCCCACTCATGTCTATCCATATAATTAGGCAGGACAAACAATCCTGAGGAGTAAACAACAGTGCCCACACCTGGGGGACATGGGAGAGGAGGAGGTGGGAGAAAGGGAGGGAGGAACCAACAAACCCAGGGACAAGGGAACACTAAGAGATCTAAAATCGGCGGTGCGGAGGGTGTAGACTACCTGGTGGGTTTTGATCAAGTGCAATGTAGCCGAGAGAAATTACTGAGAGCTGAATGAAGGTTGAACATGATAGTGGGATGGGAAGAAAGTAAAAAATAGAGGAAAGAACTAGGAAGCAAAAGACAATTACAGAGGTATAAATATAGGCATGTGCATATGTAAATACATTAATATATAACAACAGGGATATAGGCCTAGCACATATATTTAAAGGTTAAGTATTAAGGTAGCAGCTGGACAATGGGCCTCTACTCAAGTACCCCCTCAATGCAAGAGCACTTTGTTGTAATAGCCTGGTATTCTGTGATGCTCACCTTCCTGACATGATCACTGAAGTCAAATGTGTGCATAAGTAAATATGGTGAATAAAACTGATGGTATTTGGCTATTAAAAGATATAGCGCCTGCAGCCTTAAAGGCTTGAAGTTAAACAAGTGGTCATCTAGCAGGGAAGCAACAAAGCCCACATGGAAGACGCACACAGCCTATGTGATCACGAGGTGTCCATGGGATCAGGTATCAGGCATCAGAAGACCCCCAAACAATCTATTATATTGATACAAACTATGGGGGCCGGAATGGAGAGTCACAGCCCATCTGTAGGACTCTGGACATCCCTTTGCAGAAGGGTCACAAGGGACGAGTCAGCCAGGGTGCAGTATAGCACCAATGAAACATAACACATTCATTTAGTTCTTTAATGCTTCCCCCTACCCCCCAACTATCATGACCCCAGTTCTACCTGACAAATCCGGCTAGATCAGAGCATGTACACTGGTACAGATAAGAGCTCTCCACACACAGAATCCAGGACATATGAACCCTTCAGGAACAGCTATGGGAGTAGCAAGACCATGAGCGGAGGGGGAGGGGGGCGAGAAGGGGGAGTTATGGGGAAGCGATTGCACCGATTAACATACAACATCCCCGGAAGCACAGAAACATGAGTGAAGGGAGACAGCGGAGAGTATAAGCTATGAAAATAATGATAAGGTAGGAGGGTAGGGGAGGGAGGGGAAAAAGAGGAGCTGATACCAAGGGCTCAAGGAGAAAGAAAATGTTTTGAAAATGATGATGGCAACGTATGTACAAATGTATTTGATTCAATTGAGATACGGATTGTTCTAAGAGCTATAAGAGCCCCCAATAAAATGATTTATTAAAAAAGAAAAAGAGTGTGCATGCGTGCCTCTCATAAAAACAACTGTTTGATTCTTTCTACCATTCTCTCTGGGCAGAATTTATATTTAAAAAAAAAACCTTGTGCGTCTGGAAACAATTAAGGCCTCACAATGGATAGGGAAAAGCTGTGAAGACCAGAGCCTGTGTGCTGGAGAAGGAAACGTGAGCGTCCCACCTAACAGTGCTGGGAAAGAGCGAGGGCCGCACCTCGTCGAAGGCAGAAGACTGTAGAGGCCCAGAAAAACGAGGCAGCCCATCGTGTCCTGGTTCTCGCAGGAGTCACTGTATCACACACTGGGGGGGGGGGGGGGAGGATCTGTTTAAGCAGCACAGAGAAGCTCCGAGAAACCGACGAACGTGAACTCATCCTATGACACGTTGGCTTCTGCCTTCTTTAGCGGCGAGGGGAGCACGTGTTTGTGTAGCTTGATTCCCAAGATGGTCCTTTTGAAACATCTTCAAAGCACATCGTCTTATCTCTGGCCCACGCCAGCCTTCACCCTGCGCCCGATGGCTCTGGGATACAGAGGGTGGATGTTCCCAGTAAGCTAACCATCGGTGTTCTGAGGGGGCAGGGAGGAGGCACTGGTGTGTGCATATTCTCAGGCACAGGAGCCCAGAGGACGGAAGGGCCTTTCTGCTGTGTGAGAATGCGGCTCTTTGAGACATCGCTGGCGGACTCTCTCCACATCATGTCACACAGGACAAGAAACAGGACAGGCCTCTCTGCTTCTCAATTCATCGACCGGCTGTACAATACAACAAACCAGCTTTTTCAAGGCCCTCTGAATGGAGGCCTGCGCCTGCGAGGAAAATTTAATTGGATTTCTTTATGGGTTGCAACAATCCAATGAAACATTATGTAAGAATGGCACGATTCAGTTTCAGCAAGGTCTTGAATAATAATATATATTTTTATTTATAACAAGAATTCTTTAAAAAAAATAATAAGGAGAATTTTTAAATGAAAACACCCAGCAACAGCACTTTTCAACTCCACTAGCCCGGGCAGCCCAACTTCATCCACAGTCGGCTGTGCTGTGTGGATGTTTGTGTCATTGTCCCAGCTTAGAGAATGATTTGAAATGCAGAGAGCGCGGGGCATTCAGAGCGGAGCTGGAGGCTTGCAAAAGCCTTTGGCTTGGCTTTCTGGAAGAATCGTGTTGTCTGTAACAATGGGGTTGTCCCCTGCTTTAAACCAAAGCGCATTCGTGCATCCTGGAGAAGAGAAAAATGTGCACCACGCCGTGCATTCACCGGGACCCCTTTGTGTCCATTCAAAATGAAGTCCTCTGTAGCTTTGTGACATTTCCAGATTGGTAGAAACAGTCCTGAAGGTGATTTCTGAGCCTCCTCTCTGAGCGGGGCAAGTGGCTCCTGAAACTGCTTTCTGAAGACCCTTCCTCCAAGGTTCCTGGCTCCAGGTGTCTTCTGCCCACTCAAGCGGCCTCGGGGGTTAGAAAGCACACTTTGTACCCCACCGACCGCCATCTACAAACATTCATGCCGATGAAACGGAAGGTGGTCAATAATTCACATTCATGCCCTTAGATAGCGTTTCACTTATTTATTTTCTTTTAATCATTAAATCACAAGTCCTCCCCATTACATCTTCACCAAGTTCACCTCGGTGGCTCAGATACAACCTTCAAGCCCGGGATGCATATGCCATCTCAAGAGTCCTCTTACCAGCCTGCACCCGATCAAATGTGCTGGAGCTTCCTCCTCGTCTGCACCTCTCCGATATCAGTCACTCACATCATGTTATTGAATCTGCATTTATGGGCTGGGGTCCCCTGCCAGACTGCAAACTTCTAGCATATAGTACAAGGATGACTGACTGCTCAGCACTTAATACAGCATTCGGTTCATTGTAGCATTTCTTTGTCTGAACGACTGACTGAATACACAGCTGAGGAGACCGTATAGGGAACCCTTATCTGTACGATCCCAGCAAAAAGCAACAAATAGACAAGAACTCCCCTGCCCCCGAGAACCAAAGAAGCAATATTACATGTAGGATTTCATACTCCTGAAGTAGGGTCCTCCACTGAATTTCTGTAGACATGATCAACAGCATCATACTTAGTCAACTAGAACTGATATGCCTATAAGCTCTTAAATACCAATGCAAATGAGCTGAACAGGGAACCCAGGAACCGATCACTTGGTGTTTGTATGATGTCTCGTAATACTAATCATGTCTGACACCAGTATGTACTTTGCAGTTTTTCAAAGGGCTTCCGCATCCTCCTTCTTGCATGTATTCAGGAAGGTCTATGGCAGACTTGCTGTGCTCTAATCACAGTGCTTCAAAGACCTCGCCCTGGCAATGTAAGTGGAAAGCCAAACAGACCTCATGGAGCTTGCAGTAGAGTATAGGGTGCAGAATGTAAGCAGGTCACCGCAGAAATGAGGTGCCCACCACTCAAATGGTGACGACTGCTGCTCTTGAAAAGGACACGATGGGGGTGGGGGGTGTCTGTTGATGGCATTGAGTTTTGTTGTACCTTTGTGAAGAGGGAATACGAGCGGTCATCTTCACGAGTCATGTTAAGCCAGAAAGAACAGGTTACAATGGCCAGCAAAGGGGAAGCCAGGCTCAGACCCAGTCCATCCACTTCCAAGAGGGGTTAGACACTCAGAATGGTTCAATGTTGAGCCACTTACTGACCCAGATGTTTGAGTCTTCCTGTCGTCTTCCTGACGGAGGTTAAGGTAACAGGTCCCAGCTTTCTGGATGGGGGCACTTGGAGGCCAGAAAGCAGGCCCTTATAAGAGTGGGCCGTATGTAGAAACAGGAATCATTTGGGGGTGAATTTATTTATGTGCTGCTGTGGGGTGGGGGCAGGCAGAGAGATGAGGTGTGTGTGCACGGGGGGCAAGGGGTGGGGAGAGGGGTGGGCAGGACTGTGTCATGTGTGATGCCCTCAGTTGTTGGTAGCCGTACCTGAGTTAGCTCGGACCCATGGTCCCATGTACCTGGGGCCTGTTTGTCTGTCTGACATCTTCCCCATCGTTGAGATCTCTGGGACTGTCACTGTGGCCCCTGTGCATTTTTGAGTGCCTTCCAACCTAGGGCGTCCTCTTCCGACGTTGCAGGCCAGCCTGGGAGATCTTGGGCATTTGGTTCCAGAGTGCATAGTCCCATGAAGTAAATCGCACCTATTTGGGGGTTTCCCAGTGCACACGAACGTAACACTCGAGGTACACTGCAGTCTGTGAAGGGCCTTTTGGGAAAGGTTGAAACGCCGCGAGAAGGATGAAAAGGGAAGGCAGAGGCATGAGGGGGCACATGCTGTTGGGGACCACGGCCCCTGTGGGCTTTCTCAAACCAAGAGTTGCCACAAGCCCTCCGTGTGCGGAACATGTAATATCTGTGCAGCATCATGAAGTGGCTGATGAGATGAGTTCTCCCGCTGGCCACCATCAGTTGTGATGCGTAGGATTTTACGGGCTAAGTTGTAGACGTCGACTAGCAGACCTAGGCGGGTTAGCGTGGATGTACCATTGAAGCCTGACCACCCTGCTGGTTTTTGAAGTTCTGGTGCTATAGTTTCCAACATCACAGGAGCACACAAATCACCACAGCCTGGTAAAATGGCAGCCAAGAGTGGGAGCCTCCTGCTATTAACATGATCACTGTCATCATGTAAGCATATGAGCACTCATTACATGCTGCGCATTCACAACAGACTCGTCTTCATGTTGACCACGACAAAGCTGATGGTTAAAGAAGAAAAAGAAAAAGCAACAAACAACCTGCCTTAGCGCACAAGTGACCAACCTGAGATTTGAACTCGGGTCTGTGGCTTCAAAGCCTCTGGTATGTCTGTGCCTACTATCTGTGTCCTCTGCTCCAGACCTGCCGATACTATGGTTTTGGAGACTTGCAGTAACTGTCATCAGAACGTCCCCATCCTTGTCACACTTACACAAGAAGCTTCAATAGCTGTCGATGCCTAGCACAGAAGGTCTCAGAAGTGGAGTTTGCTAAGAATCCAGCCCCACTCAATTGAACACACCTACCCGGGCACATGAATGCACACATGTACACACACACACACACACACTCACACTCACACTTGGATCTCCAGTCTGCCTCTCTCGTCACCAAGAAGGGGCCTCATAATGTGTCTGGGGCCTCTCTGATTTCAATGGGATCCACATGTGTGCATCTGGAGATAGTGTTTGGCTTGTGGGTAAGAAACGAATTGTCATATTCAGTGACCGTGGAGAGAAAATTTGATCCAAGAGCCTCTTTTTGCCATGGGAAGTAGCTTTGTTGGGAACAGTCCTAGTCTGGCTTTTCCTAGTCTGAGCAGGGTGATGACACTGGTGGCCAAGGGTCACGAGGAAGGGGAAGGGCTGAGAATGCGTGGGAGGAAACGCCATCACAGACATCATAAAACCACTGCCGTTCAACTCCACTCTCAGCATCTCTCTCCTCTCCCCAAGCAGTTACTCAGCTTTACAGCGAACTCTCCTCACAGGATAAAACTTTCCAGCCTCATACTCTGCTCCCCTGAGGGCAGGGTTTTAATGGGGAAGTTGTGTGAAATCAGCAATAGCTATGGCCAAGTAGAGGGAGACAAGACACGATACACTTCTTTCTGCCAAGGTGAGCAAGGAGGCCAGCAGGAAGATGTCTTGAAGTTGTTATCTTGGGGGTCTTCTTTTGTTTCTAAAAGATCCAGCCTTGGATATGATCGTAGCTAAGATAAGAGACCACATCACCAGTTCCAGAGATGCCCGGATCAATGACAAAGCCAATAAATAAATTGATAATGCCAATGAACAGAAGTGAAAGAGACCGAGATTGGGAGGAAGTAAGGAATGAACAGAGACATAGTTCATCACAGAAATTACTAAATTCTCATAGAAAAGGTCTTCTCTGATTCAGGAAAACAAAACAACCAAAAGTAACCCAAATTTTCAGACATGAGTAGGAAAGAAAAGGTTTGAACACACCAAGGTAAGGAGTCCTAAGAACTAGTCCCTCACATGGTAGCTCATGTTTCCTGAACATCTTACTTCCTGTCAGACGCCACACAAAGTCGGTGACAGTCTTACCCTACTCTCACTCTTCCCACATGGCCCCTTTCTACCGTCCCCAATGAGAACAGCCCCCATCCGTTCATTCAACCAGGAAACATTCTTGTAGTGCCCACCATGGGCTTAAAACTTTCAGCAAAACGACAGGACCTCCTCCCTGGGGGACGGACAACGGAAGAGCGGGTGAGGGGAGACTTTGGACAGGGAAAGATATGACAAAATAATAATTTATAAATTATCAAGGGCTCAGGAGGGAGGGAAGAGCATGGAGGGAGGGAGGAAATGAGGAGCTGATGCCAGGGGCTTAGGTGGAGAGCAAATGTTTTGAGAATGATGAGGGCAATGAATGTACAAATGTGCTTTGCACAATTGATGTATGTATGGATTGTGATAAGAGTTGTATGAGCCCCTAATAAAATGATTAAAAGAAAAAGTTAGTCACAAAACTAAATCCCCCCTCCCCCCCCAAAATTACAGGTCACACAGGACAGAGACACAATTCACAATGGGGCAGAGACAGAAACAAATAGGAGCATAGAAGTATGACACTAGCATAAGAAGAGTGTGGGGATGGTGAAGAACAGCATGTGTGGAAACCCCGTGAAGACCACATCTGACCCTCCTTCAGCTCCCAAGGCTCTTTGACACAAGGCAGAGGTCAAGCATGCCTCCACCCTCCATTCCTCCTCACCCCATTCTGACAGCAATTGTCCCTCCCATGGCTGTAAACTATAATTCACTGCAGTGGTCACTCAGAACTCACAGACAATGCTCACGATTAGATGGTTTATTAGGAAGTTACCAGGTTACAATTCAGGCAAGGGATGATCATTATATAATTGTTCAGTCAGCCGCAGTTTCTTTTCTGCTAAGCCTACAGGAGACATTTCTCTGACCCTTATCTCTTGGTCTGGCCTCTGCCTTGAGCAGTTCATGTTACCAAGCTCTATTTAGGGCTGCCAATAAATACCCAAATGACATGCCACTCTACTATAAACCTCTACCTGAGTGCACCTAGCTCCCATGAGTCAACCAATCCAGCTCCCCCAATTAAGTGCCCACAGGCACCCCACTGCAAAAGCTAGCCTTCTGCCCCACAGCACTCAGCTGTACTGATTCTGTGGCCTGGGAAGTCCACCACTCTGTCTCATGTTCTGGCTCCTGGTTCGGCTGCTGCCGCTCCTGGTATCACAGCTGTCATCTGGATCAAGGTGGTTCACAGGGATCTCATGGTCCACAAGATGTACTCCATTCCTTGTACTTGCTCGTAGTGAGATCACTCCATCCTTTGCCTGATGGTTCATTGCATATGCAGCAGGTTGACCATCACAATGAATCCCGGTAACAAGCACTCACAACCGAATCCTCGCCATATTCCCCTCGCTTTCTCCTACCCAGGCTCACCAGAAAAATGTCATTTGGTGGGAGTTACAGAGACTGTGGGTAGAAAAGCTTCATTAAATAATTTTCTGCCTTGCCAGTGGCCAGAGCAGAGCTCCCTGATGAGGTGGCCCAAAACAGCGGCCTGAAGAAGACTTGCTGTGATTGTTGTTGTGAGTCAGCTCTGACTCATGGGCACCTCATGTTCTGTATATGCTATGTTATATGTAACATAGCACATATCATGTCTATAACATAGACATAGTTCACAGTCATGGGCATGATCATGGCCGTGGATCATCTTTGTGATCAATGGCAGGTTTGAGTCCATTGATAAAGCTCCTCTGGTGCATCTTCTAGCTCTGGCTAGAACAGTATTCGTTGTGATCCATAGGAATTTCATTGACCAATTTTCCAAAGTAAATTCTCCATCCTTCTTTCCACGTCTGTCTTAATCTGTGAGCTCTGCTAAATCCTGCCCCTCATGGGCAACCTTGCTGGTATTTAAAATATCAAAATCCAAAATGAAACTCATTGCCATTTAGTGGATGCTGAATCATAGCTACACCCTGTGGGTCTCTGAGACTGAAACTGCTGAGGGGAGTAGAGAGTCGTCTTTCTCCCAAGGAGCTGCTAGTGGTTTCAAACTGCTGAATATGAGGATCACAGCCCATCGAGTAACCACTAAGCCACCAGGACTCCATTTAAAATACCCATCATTCCCCAAAGATAACCCAACATGGAAGCTTGCAGGGAGAGAAATGAAAACAGCACTGACGACGTTGCCTTCTATCTTATTCAGTGGATATGTGTGTGGCCGCAATCCACTTGTGTTAGTTCGGGTTGACTGGAGAAAAAATTCATAGACACTCACATGTATATAAGAGAGACCATTCGAAGATTGGACAGAGGCTTCAAGATGGCACCAAGGGAAGTGGCCCATACGGGGAGCTTTTATGAGTCTGGTGTCTGGGAGGTCAAGTGGAAGTGCTCTGGTTGGTGGGAAGGTCCCCACAAGGGGTTCTCCTTATTGATGAGGTGGCTCTGCCCTGCATCTATTTTTTTTCAAGCCCCGGAAATCTGAGTCTGTATACCAGGGATTTCCTGCTGGCCGTGTGCCCCTTGTGCAGCTCAGTTGCCACCAGCCAGTGCTCGTCCCAGGAACAGGACGGCTATCATGTAGAGCTCTCCAAGGTCAGGCCTGATCACCACAAAGCAGCTGTCCACTCATGGCTCCTACCTGGGGGAGCTGCGCCCATCTCCCATGGTTCCCCTCCCTTCACAGGGCAATGTGGCAATACCGCCTGCCAATGTTGGTCCCTCCTGGCAGCCACCCAGAGCGCCAGCGCCTAACCTGCAGCAGGTTTGATTTCCTGTAGCTGGGTGCACCCAGCACCAGTGCCTGTGTCACCTCTACCCTCATGTAATCATGTCTGCCCTCAATGGGCACAGCCCCCTCCACTTCCAGGGCACCTGAGCTCATTGTAGCCCTGACATCTCACCCTCCACAGTGAGTGGTGCCTGCACTTCCTGCCCACCATTTCCCTGGCATGGTGACTTCTGACAGTCCCTGTGCCTCCCAGCCAAGCCTACTGCACTGCACCCTGCTTCAGTCTGAGCCACACGAGTCCAAGTTGTGGACCAGGGCCTTGCAGGCCTGCCTTGCTAGCCCCCAGCCCCCAGGACCTCAGATAGGTGCTGCCTGGGTCTATCTCAGCTAGGGGTTCATAGCTACCCTGTCCCCTCCAAGCCCATGCAGTGAGCGGAACAGTAGAGAGCACATCCGTGACCCAGAAGGCATCCTTACCTCAAATCTAGCCTAGAATTGGAATCCAGGGGAACCAGTGACTGTAATCTGAGAGCTCCCCAGTTCACAATGATCACACTGCTCTAGACTCCAATGGGGCCACCACCACCCTTTGGCCCCCTACCACCCTATCACTTTAGTAGGCAAAATCCACCAGTCAAATTGAGTTCCCCACAGTTATCCTCACCAGTGCTCACAACCTCTCATCACTTTTGACCACTGAGTCACAGCACTTGCATACACAGCAGCCTGACCCACCTCCCTAGTAGGCCACAGGTAGCCCTTGAAAACACCATTGCCAGTCACACAGAGAAAGAATACAGGGCCTCTTGGTCTCCCAGAAATATGGTGCGAAGTTCTTTGAAATCGTAAAGTAAAAAACAGCAAATCACATCACTCCCAACAAGAAAACAAGAAAGACAAACAAAAGCAGCAGAGCTAACAACACTCACAGAATAATTTGATGTGGATGCCACAAAAAGAAAATTTCAGAAGGCTATTAGGGGTAATACTGGAGATGAGGGAACCTACACAGACTAAGGATGCAACGATAGAGGAGAAGAGATCCATGATAGAGGGGATGAAGTCCATTCAGCAAAGGGAAATACAGGAGCTAACAGATGAAGTAGCAGAAGCTGCACACAAACTCACGGATCTCACAAACAGACTAGAGGAAGCTAAGAACCATATCAGTGATCTTGAAGACAATCAGGCAGACCTCAGCAAATGAGAAAGACAATCAAACAAGATAATAAAAGAAGCAGAAGAAACCCTGAGTTCAATGACTGATGCTATGAACAGGAACAACATCTGAATTATTGGCCTACCAGAACAAGACACAGTGAAGAAGTCTACAGCTGAACTAAGAAGGCTTCCCCACCTAGTGAATGAGAATCAGTCACTTACACAGGAAGCAGAAAGGACACCAACTAGATTAAACCCCAGGAAGAACTCACCAATGCATATAATAGTTAAGCTATCCAATTTTGAGGAAAAAGAGAAAATCCTAAGAGCAGCAAAATAAAGGAAGTCAGTCACATACAAGGCACTCAGGTAAGAATATGCTGAGACCTATCAACAGAAGCCATGAAGAGTAAATCTGAAACCAAAAGCTGAAAGAAAACAACTCCTCCCCTAGAATCCTTTACCCTGCCAAATTTTCTAGTAAGATAGAAGGAGAGATAAGGATCTTCCAGGACAAGGAAAAACTTAAAGAACACACTGCAAGACATCCAACCCTGTGGAAGATACTTGCTGACTCACTATGGCCAGAAGACCAACATCCATGAAGCACAAACAGGAGAACACCATATAGCCCAACTCCAACCAGAAGCCAATGAGCTTAATAACAATCACCAAGATAACGTGGTCTCAGAGGGAAAATAAGGCAACAAAGAAGTCCATCCGCCAACCCCCTCCCCCCTGCCACCACAAAGACATAGCACAGTGATAAGAAGGGTGATAGGAAAACATCCAAATCAGAAGGCACGAGATGTCAGCAATGAATCCACAGATTGTGATAATAATGCTAAATTCAATGGCCTTAACTCCTACACTAAAATAAAAAGGATTGCAGAATGGCTTGGAATACATAACCCATCCATCTGTTGCCTGTAGGAAACACATCTTAAGCTTGAAAACAAGAATAAATTAAGAATAAAAGACTGGAGAAAGATATACCAGGCAAACGGCAACTCAAAAAAAAAGCAGGAGTAACAATCCTAATCTCAGAAAAAAGGGATCTAAAGGTTGAAACCATAAAAAGAGATAAGGAGAGACACTATTTAATGTTGAGAGGATCACTTTATCAGGAACAAGTGAGCAAAAAAATATATATGCGACAAATGAGAGACCTGCAAATTTTGTAAAACTATTCAAAACATGGAAAAAGATATCATAGATTCAACAATTATAGGAGGTGACTTGAATACACTGCTTGCAGAAAAAGATAGATCAATGGGAAGGAAGCTCAGCAAAGAGACTATGGAGCTAAATTAGGCAACTAGATCTGATAGACATATTTAGAGCTTTCCATCCAAATGCAAAAAAAAATACACATTCTTCTCAAGTGCACATGGTACATTTTAAAAAATAGATCCCATTCTGGGACACAAGTCAAGCCTAAGTAAATTCAAACACATAGACATTTCACAAACGTTCTAGGATCACCATGCCATAAAGTTGGAGATCAATAAAAAGGCGTCAAAAAAACCAAGGGCAAACAATTGGAGGATGAATAATGATCTTCTGCGACATAAGTGGGTACTGACCTAGATTAGAGGGGAGATCAGAAAGTTTCTAGAAGCTAATGAGAATGAGAATACAACATATAAAAATCTATGGGATACAGCGGAAGTAGTCATCAGAGGTAGCTTGATCAATAGCAAAAGAAAAGAAGTAATAAAAATCAGGGCATAGTTGAACCACTGAGAAGACAAAAGAACGATGCAGAAGATTAATGCAGCAAAAGCTTGTTCTTTGAAAAGATCAACAGAATCGACAGGCCACCGGCAAACCTAACCAAAGAAAGGAAAGAGCAAACAACAATAGCCAGGATGAGGAATGAAGCCAGGGGAATCACAACAGACCCTAGTGAAATTAAAAGGATAATCACAAAGTACTATGAAAGTCTGCACTCTAATGAATTCAACAATGTGGAAGACATGGACAAATACTTGGAAAAACAATCCCTCCCTAGACTATTCCAGATATAGTTCAAGAACCATAACAAGTCCATAGCAAGAAGAAATAGATATGGTTATCAAAAAGCTACCAGCAATAAAAGCTCCCAGACCAGATGGTTTCACTGGAGAATTCTACATAACATTCAGGGAAGAGCTGACACCAATCCTCCACAAAGTATTCCAGAGTGTAGAAAAGGATGGCAAACTCCCAAACTCATTTTATGAAGCCAATATAACTTTGATACCCAAACAGGGCAAGGATCCCACAGGAATAGAGAACTATAGACCGATATCTCTAATGAACATAGATGCAAAAATCTTCAACAAGATATTGGCCAATAGAATACAAAAGTATATAAAAATGAATCATCCATCAGGATCAGGTCGGATTCATCCCAGGGATTCAGGGATGATTTAACATCCAAAAATCCATCAATATTATACACCACATTGATAAGGAGTGTAAAATCCACATGATAATATCTATAGATGCAGAAAATGCATTTGACAACATTCAACACCCATTCCTAATTAAGATGCTCAGGAGGATAGAAATGGAAGGGCAATTCCTCAAGTTAATAAAAAGCTATCTATGAAAAGCTGACAGCTAACATCATAGTCAATGGAGAAAAGATGAAATCAATCCCACTGAAAAAGGGAACCACACAAGGATGTCCCTGTTCCCACTTCTTTTCAATATCATGCTGGAGGTCCTAGCTAATAACATAAGACAACAGAAGGATATCAAAGGTACCCAATTGGGAGAGGAGGAGGTGAAATTATCATTATTTGAAGACGATATGATTCTGTACATTGAAAATCCCCAAAACTTCATAACTGGAGTACTGATAGCGATAGAGGAATATGGAAGAGTGACAGGATACAAGATTAACAAACAGAAGTCGATTGGTTTGCTATATGTATCGGACAAGACCATGGAAGAGGAGATCAAGAAGTCAGTACCCTTCACAATAGCCAAGAACAAACTGAAATATCTAGGGGGTTACTTAACAAAAAAACCCCAAAAGACCTATACAAGGAAAACTACAAAACGCTACTACAGGAAACCAAAAGTGACCTCCAATATTGGAGGAATATCCCATGCTCATGGATTGGAAGACTCACTATAGTAAAGATGTCTATCCTACCCAGGGCGTTTTATAAGTTTAATGCTATCCCAATTCAAATACCAACAACCTTCTTCAAAGAATTGGAAAAACTGACCAATTTCATAGGGAGAGGGAAGAAGCCCAGAATTAGGAGGGAACTCCTCAAGAAGAAGGACAAAATTGGGGGGCTCACCTTACCTGATGTTCACACCTACTACACATCCACAGTATAGTGTGGTACTGGTATAATGACAGATACACAGACCAATGGAAAATAACAGAAAACCCATACATAAAACCATCGGCATATATACAAGGGCCCCAAGCATCAAGTTGGCGGGCGCCACCTTATTTAATGAGTGGTGCTGGAAACAATGGAAATTCACATGTAGAAAAATGAAACAAGATGTCTACTTCACCCCATGCACAAGAACAAACTCAAGGTGGATCACAGACCTAGAAGTAAAACCCCAAACCATCAGGACCGTTAGCAAAGGAATCGGGACAAACCTAAGAACCTTGGTCCAGGGAATGAAAAAGCTAACTGCAATAGGGAAGGGTACACACACAGGGAAAGCTGAAATCAACAAGGACTTCATGTCTCTGCCCATACCCTCCCTCAATACAAGAACACTTTGTTTTAACCAATCAGTAATCTGAGATGTTCACCCTCCTGACACAATCGCTGGAGACAAAACGGGTGCATAAATAAATGTCGTAAGAAGGCAGGTGGTGCCTGGCTATTGAAAGATATAGCATCTGGGGTCTTAAAGGCTTGAAGTTAAACAAGCCACCATTCAGCAGTGAAGCAACAAGTTTACATGGAAGAAGCACACCACCGATGTGATCATGAAGAGTCATAGGGACCGGGTAATATGTATCAGCAGCCACATAACAGAAAAAAACATATTGATGAGAATGAACGGGGCTGGAGCAGAGATCCAAAGACCATCTGTAGACAGTGGAACAGTTTCCCCACAGGAGGGGCACAGGGAAGAGATGAGACACCAGGGTGCAGTAAAGCATAGATGAAACACAGTATAGTCCTCTGGTTCCTTGAGGCTTCCTCACGCCCCACTACCATGATCCCAGTGCTGCTTCTCAATTCAGACTAGACTGGAATATATACACAGGTATAAATAAGAGATGGGAGCTCACGAAACACAGAATCCAGGAACAGGAGTGGGGATAGTGATACCAGAGGGTAGGAGGAAGAGGGAGAGAGCACGGGAAAAATGGGGAACTGATCACAATGATCGACACATAACCATACACCCCTCTACAGGGGGAAGAACAACAGAAAACATGGGGGAAGAGAGACAGCGGTTGGTGTGAGAGATGAAAACAACAATGTACAATCTATCAGGGGGTTGGGGGAAGAGGAGCTGATACCAAGGGCTCAATGAAAGTAAATGTCTAGAAAAGAATGAAGGCAACATATGCACAAACATGCCTAATTAAATCAATGTACGGATTATGATGAGTTGTATGAGCCCCAATAAAATGATTTTTTTAAAAGAGAGAACTTTATATCAAAGAGTAATTGTATATTAAGTAAACATTCCAACCTAGTGCAGTCCAAGTCCCTAAAACTGATATTGACCCATATGTCCAATACCAGTCTATAAATTCCTCTTCATATTCATACAACACATGCAATGACGCCAAATACAGGAAGATCACAGGCCAGTGGGTGGAAAGTCTTGTAGATCCAGTAGTGATGGAAACATCTCACGTTGGCATGGGTTTCCATGTGGCTCCTCCAGCTCCAGGGCTTTGGCTCTATCAGCGCAGCTCCATGTGTCTTGTCAGCAGGAAGACGAAGCAGAGAGTGTCTCCCGCCCCCAGGGAGGAAGACAGGAGTTCCCACAAGCCTCAGGAGAAGGCCATGCCCACACGGAGGCCTCATTGGCTATGGCCTGATTGACAGTTAGACTCCACCCCTTTGCAAGTTGACAGGAGATTACATAACTGCATACCGCTGTTTCCTCCTGGTCTTGATTTTCATGTGCCCCCGTGATAAGGTGAGTCCTATAAGGACAGATGCCTGCCTGTCATGTATGCAGCCTTGGGGATGTCGCGGGGAACTGGAAAGTTGGCCGCTCAAACCCACCAGTGGCCTCATGGGAGGTAAGACAGACAAACTGCTCCAGGCAAGATGACAGCTGAGGAAATCCTTAGGACAGTTCTCCTCAGTCTTATAGGGTCAACTTCTGTTGAAATCAAATTGGCAGCACACCACCACCGCCACCACTGTGTCCATATGGCAAGGGCTTACACGAATTTTTACATTATTACATTTTAATAGTATGTTGCATGTAATTATACTACATTACCTTACTGTATTTTTTTGAATGATGGCATTGTATCGTTTTGCCTCTAGATAACTCTAACACACATTCCCACACATCAAGCCGCTTTCCTGCAAATCCAGCCGGTGGGGTGGGTGGGGGGGCTGGAGAGAGCACTTCTGCCCAGGCCCAGTGGCATTGTTGCTGGTGACCTGCCTGGTAGCTCTTGCTTCCTGATGACGATGGGAGAGAGCAGACCAGGCTAATTAAAAGACTCCATGCAGAGAGGTTTATGAAATGATTTCTTCTCTCATTCAAATCAAGTGTGGCAAAGAATGAGTCCGACTGCTAAAAGAGGGCAAAGAAAGATGGTCTAAACCCGGCACGAGAAAACTCTTTAAAAAAAATGCATCAGAAAGTTTCACTCGAAGCAATCTTGTGTGGAATCAACATAGGAAGCCAATAAAGGTTGAGTTTGTATTTCTGAAGCTTTTTGGCTTCCTCTGGGTCAGTCAAGTAAACATCGTCAGGGGTCAGGGAGGCAATGCCTGGAGAGAGGCAAGGGGTGGGCATGGAGCCTCCCAACACAGGAGAGAACTGCCGGGGTCTCAGAATCCATGGTTTCAGTCCTGCGTCAGGATCGCCAGATCCTCCCCTTCCAAGAGAAGCCAGGAAGCCAGGTTGTCGTGTGAAATCTCCGGGTTTTGAAATTTTAGCTACTAGTTCCATATTTTGGGAAGACAAAGCCATTGGACAGGCAAGAGAACCTTGTCTATAGTCTGCCCATGAGCTCTTAATACTGACTTCTGCTCTTAACCTGTGGGGTGGCTGAAGACCCTTTCTTAGGGCGCCAGGCCCTGGGGGCCACCGTGCGCAGACCACTGAGCTGGTTCCAGCCCTCCCTCTGCAGAGTAGGAATTAGAAGTCCAGAAATGTGGAGTGATGTGTCCAGAATCACCAGACTCCTTAGTGACTCCTTAGTGAGATTCCAGACCCAATTTCGTTTCCCTGCCCAGAGAACCCTTTCCAAGGCCTCCCGGGCTCCTCCATTCCTCAGTGAAAGAAAAGGGCCAGCTGGCCTGGGGGTGATTCAGACAAACACTCAGCTGGTGAGGGTTGGGAGGGACTGGCCAGCCAAAAGGGAGGCTATGGAAAAATCCATCAGCACTGTCATCAGGTCTACAGAAGGGCCAGCTCCTGGCAGGAGTCCCATCTGGGCAGTCCTCAGAGAAGCAGGCCTCACAGATCATCCACTGAATTTCTCTGGGCTGACGAGGGGTCTGCGCTGTCCCTAAAGCTTGGCTCTGCGAGACCGGTCACTTCCGTGAAAAGATTCTACAGTAGGGCCCTGCCAAATAGTGTGCTAAGATGTTCAAACTGCCCTTACTCAGAGTCACTTAAGACAATCTCTTGCCTCTAGTGGACTCCATTAAGAATGGGAGAGGGTCCCCTGAGTTGGAAAAGATGCAGCCCCTTATCACCCATTCACCCAGATTAAATTAGTGGAGAGTGATAGAGGAGAAAGGAGCTGGCATTGGTTGTGAATGTAGCTTCTACGTGCTCTCTTCTCTCCTGTGTAATTCTCACAGGCACATTATCTCCTAAATCACCGAGGAGGAAACTAAGACTCGACATGCTGACATGACTGTCTGGAACCACATAGCTCATTGAGGTGCAGCCAGGTCTTCAGGCACATGTGTGGCTCTCCAATTCTAGTTCTGCAACCGATTCGGACCCCGTCACCACCGGCACTCAGCAGGGCCTCAGAGGGACACACTTGTGGCATTCCGTGTTGTTTTGGTTTCATATTGTGGTCAATAGAGATGGGATAAGATGTTTATCCTTCCCACATTTTGAACATCCACAACTCAGTAGCGTGAATGACTTTCATCATGTGGTTCCACTCTTACCAGTATGCATCTCCAAAGATGTCTAACCACTTTTAATAGAAGCTCATTGTCCTCTAAGCAATGACACACCCCCTCCCACCCACTCCCCCTTTCTCCATTCCTGCTGCCCACCTCAGCCTCAGGTAACCGGTTTTGGTCTCTTTACAATAGAGTAGTCTAGATACTTCCTATCAGTGGGATCAGACACTAGTTGCCCTTCTGTGACTGACCTGTTTGACAGCCAATATTCTTCCAGGCTCAGCCACATGGTAGCATGTATTAGGACTCATTTCTCCTGGTAGCTGGGCAATCATCCATTATAGGGATGTACTAGAGTTTGCATATCCACCCTCCTGTTGATGGACAACTCGGCTGTCTCTAGTCGTCTGGCTACTGTGGGTATACAAGTCCTCTCACCCCATTTTGCAGGCACAGCCATGGAGGGTCTAGCATGAGAAGGAAAATGGAAGGTGCCACCACCGGCTGAGTGCCTCCTTTCAAGCTCCATTGTGCAATCTATTCCATGGGAAGAAGAAAGACATCGGCCCAATAAAGAGATGGCTGCGACCCCATGGTGGCATTTGACGCACAGGTCAAAGACTGAGGTGGTGGACGAGCAGGAATCATCTGAGGGAGGCTCGGGGGTTGGGGAGAGAGGAGCATAACATGGATTAAGTGTCTCTTCACAACCAGAGTTCACATTCCTGGGCACTCACTCAATGTCAGGTCCTGGTGTAAGCATTGGACTTGTTTTATGCTCTGCTCCTTGTCACCAAGGAGCCCTAGCGGCATAGTGGTTATGCATTGGGCTTCTAATCACAAGGTCAGTAGGTCAAAACCATCAGCCACTCTGTGGGAGAAAGAGGAGGCTTTCTATTCCCATCAAGATTTACCGTCTCAGAAAGCCATAGGGGCAGTTCTCTCATGTCCCATAGGGTTGCTCTGAGTTGGAATCAACTTAAAGGCAGCGAGTTGTTGTTTTCAGCCTTGTCACCACCTGGTAAAGCAGGTGGCATTCTAAGCACCAATTTACGGGGGATGGGCAGTGCATCGAAGCTCAAAGAGGTTAGCTAGTTTCCAAGGCCACACAGATATTGAGTGATCATGCCACCTTATACCTACCAGGTGCCAGGATTGACAGTTCATCATTTTGACTCTGCACTGAACCCCAATATCACCCTATGAGGCAGATCAAATTGGTTCTGAACACTTGCAGTCCAATTTTTCTAGCTGCATGATCCGCAGCCCTATCGCTTCGGTTTTGTAATTGGACTCTCTTCCCCTATCTGTAAAATGGAGCTGATGGTATTAGTCCTGTTAGGGTGCACGAAGGTAAGATGCACAGGGATCTATTATATCTTTTCTACAGTGAAGCAATGAGAAGAATTGGTTTCACGGAGCTTGTCACTCCCCAAAGGTGACACAGCTGGAGAGTACCGAACCTTCTTGGACAGGACAGTGACAAGAGCAGATTCAGATATGAATGTTATCCACTCTAGAAGGAATCGAATTTGGCCACCAAATGTAGCAGAGAGCATCAGCTTCTAATAGAGGGCATAGGATTTCGTGGTTGGTTTTAAAACGGAACAAATTTACTGTGGTCTCTAAATGAGACTCATGACAAGACCCAAACGTTTCTTTTGCCCAGATCACCGAGATCATGTGTTAAGGAGAGAGAACCGGGTGGCTTTTAAAGCTAGTGTCGGCAGAAATCTATATTGGTGGAGTGTTTTTTTTAATAGCTGCTGGCATGTAAAATAAGTCATTCTTCTAAATAGAAAAATATTGATGATGTCATCAAGGCCATTGAAAGACACATCAGGCTGATCTGATGAACTGGGAAATCAATAGATAGTTTCCAAACAAGATGACATGCCTTTTTAATGGGTTGTGTGAGTGTGATATACTGGAGACTACACAGGCCCGGTGTTACTCTCACTGGGCTAGGGTCTTGAGGGTGGTTCTCTGCATGCACGCACTTTGGCATCCACTTAATGTGTTCCTAAAAGCAGTAACAGTTCCTGCTGTGGATGCTTTCATTCCGTGGGGGCCACATGCATTGCTTATGCTTGCCGGCACCACACCGGGAAGACTGGCATTTGTAGGGCTTCCAAGGTGGCTACCAGCTCCCAGGTATGGTTTTGCTTCTCCACTGACTACATGGGCCATCAACTAAGGGACAGCTTCTTTCTCATGAAAGGCTAGCTCAGAGGCTGGTGACTTGGATAAACCCAGCCAGTTGGGGTGGTGGGACCTCTGACTATTACCCTCATTCAAATGAGACCAACTGAGCTGTGGAAGCACGCACTTGTTGAAGCGCCATCCTGGCAAGGCCTGGAGCCCAAGTGAGCAGTGCCTCAGCGAGCATGGAAGGCTTGCTGTCGAGACACACGGTTTCTGCTTGAGCGCTGTGCAATCATTCCCGGGTCCACCGCTTCCTACGAGCAGGCCCTGGAACACATTAAAATGGCTAGTCCCCAAAGGACTTGGCATCCTCTCACAGTGCTCTTATTTCTTGGTGTCCTCTCTGGATTTCAGAGAGCGCAAGTAAATTTCCATTTGGAAAGTGACTGAGAACTTAGGCAAGTCCAGAGAGGCCCGTGTGAGGGAGAAGGGGTGAGTGGATGCTGAGCATTGCCCGGGAGATCAAAGCTGGAAGAGACTTCAGAAATCATTCGGTCAGAGCTCTTTATAGACAGAAAGGGGTTTCAGCTTACAGCACGCCTAATAAACACAGACGGGATATCAGGCTAATTTAATTTGTTCAACATTTTTACTAAGTATGGTGTGACATTAGGAAAGAAAATTAAATAACTTGAACTTCTGTGACATACTTTGGAATAACCGCTTTGGGGAGAACATGATCCAGGAAAGAAAGGGAGGAAAGCTCAGAGAGAAGGTCAGCAAAAAGGAGAGGTGGGAGAGGGAAAGAGAGAGGCGAGAGTGACAAAAATGGCCAGGAACTTCCCTCCCACATGAAGACCTTAGTCCTCACACGCCTTCCTCGCAAACATTAGTGCTTTGTGACTTACAGCCCAAGTCCTTGGGGACACAAATGGTGAATGCACTTGGCAGCTCATGGAAAGGCTGGAGGTTCGTGTACCTCCAAAGAAAGGTCTGGCGATCCACTTCTGAAATTCCAGCTTTTGGAAACCCTATGGTGCCCAGTCCTGCTCAAACACACATGGGTCTCCATGAGTTGGTGTCTACTTGACAAGGGAGTTGGGGTTTGTTTCAGCCCCTGGTATGAAGACCATCAGTCGACAAGCAGAGAATGCTTCTAGAGTTTCTGGTCTCACCAGGTCACCGTGGCATCTCTGGGCCATATCGGATTCTTCTCCCCCAGGGAGCAACAATAGGAGGCCCCTGATTATTGTTATGGAAGAAGGGGTAAGAGTCTGATTGCAAAAAGGCAGGGAGCGCAGGGTATGTAGCATCTAACTCAAACTCAATGCCGACCCATGGTGACCCTACAGGGCACCCTAGAGAGTGACCCTATAGAACTGCTCCTGTGAGTTTATGAGACTGTAACTCTTTCCGGGAGTAGAAAGCCCATCTTGTCTCCCTCCAAATGACTGGTGCTTTCAAACTGCTGACCTCGAGGTTAGCAGCCCAATACCCAACCACTAAGCCACTATGGAAAAGGTAAATGAGCGGTCACAGACCTTAGTCAATTGGGTGGCCTGGGCCACTTCTGTGCCCTCTTCCAAGCATTCTGTGGTCCTTGCACGTTGAGGCTCATATCAGAGGACTCAGAGACAGCTGTCTCATGCCAGATCCATCCTCTGTTTGCGATGACCAGCACTGACTGAGACGTCTCCATCTGTCCCATTGGAAGGAGCACGGAGAACACACACCAACCTTAAAATGCAATTGGTTCATCGTGCCACACCTGATCACTGAAGGACTTTTGTTGACGGTTATCATCTTTGTTTGAGGTCGGAGACAGGGCTGCTGAGTCACCCTTGGTTTCCCTCCTTCTAGAAATCTTCGGGGACCCCACTGTAGTCTTCCTTATCCACTGCCTGGAAGGCTGTTCTTGCTCACCCAGAGCAGAGCGGGCTGCTGACTGCCTGTACCCAGCTTCCAGTGCAGGGTGGCAGCCCATCCTGGGGTGAGTAATGTCGGGGCTCCTTTTTAATGACAGCAAACACAGTTTCTAATCGGAGCCTCAGAGGCTGCCAGGATATAGTACACCTGATTCTACAGAAAGTGACCTCAATCCAGGGAGCTCTGTCCCCTGGCATTCTACTTTCTCTATGAAATTTTGACTTGGAATAATCCTCGGAAGTATCCTGGGACCGAGTGTCATTATCTTGGATAAAAACAACAACAACAACAATAATAATAGAAAGGAGAGGAGGAGGAGGAGCTACTAGTATGGATTGTGTTCTTGTTTTGCATCAGGCCTCTAAGCTTGTGTGAATTCATCACTGAATGGACTGGGGAGTCTCTGAATGGTGCAAATAATTAAAATGCTTGGCTGCTAACCACCAGGTTGGAGATTGAAGTCCACAGAGAGGCCTCGGGGAAATGGCCTGGTGAGTTACTCCTGAGGAAGCAGCCATGAAACACTCAGCACCTCAGTTTTACCCTTCACCCACTGGATCCACTCAATGACAACTGGTTTGGGCTTGTTTTTGAGAGAATTAACTACTATGATTCTCATGTCACCGTTGAGGAAACGGAGGGTCAGATGGTAAAATGGTTCACCTTAAACCACCCATTGGCTCGGAGTTAGACCGAAGTTTGGTCCACGCCATAGAACTTTAGTTTAGAGACTTGGATGGTTTGTAAAGCTTTTCAGCAAAGCTGTTCCACTGAGTCCTCGTACAGCTTGGGGAGGAAGCAGGCTAACAATTATTCTCGTTTCACTAACAAGCAGACTAAATCTTCAAGTGTAAGGAACTTGCCCAAGGATAGCTGGAGAGAGCAGAAAGGAATCTGAAGCTTCCTGTCTGGTAACTCTAAACCCCTCACACTGAAGATGGACGCACTCAGCCCAGCAATTCCTAAGTGTGATGGTAAATTTTATGTATCAAATTGGCTGCACTGTAGTTTCCAGTGGTTTGGCTAAACTTGATCGAATGGCCATTCTGTAACGGAATGTAATGAAATATAACCACCTTCCACAATGTAGCCTAATGTAATGTCATGCAATGGATCAATCAATGAGTTGAAAAGTTTTCTTAGGGTGTGGTCTGCCTCCAAACGATATATGGTTATTTTGACAGCTCTCTCTCTCTTTCTCTCTTTCTGCCTTTACCCTGCACACTTTCTATTCCCTAGCCTACAGATCTTGGGACTTAAGGCTACAGAAGGCTGAAGTCTGCTACCTTATGTACCAAGTAAGATCTTGCCCTCACCATCATGGGGGCCAATTCCTTGAAGTCAATCCCTCTGTGCACCAGTGGGAGGCTTTGTTTATACAAAGGACAACTGTGAATTGGATCTGACTCAAGGGTGCTTTTGCTTATGTCAAGTGCTGCCTTGTGATGTTGACCCTGTTAAGTCTCTCCTGCCCCGTCTCTCTCTTTTTTTCCCATGAAGCTCCCTGGGGAAGCTCCGTACCACACAGGCAACAAGCTCTCTGTTGTTTCTGCCACTCAGCTTTCCATTGTCTTCCTTTCCTCTGGATGGTCACCTCATCCTCTTCTTCCAAATCAGGCACCTGGGGTGGGCGGCAGGCACGACTCAAGACTGGCGGATCAGATCCATTCCCCTCATCCTTGTGATGAGTTCAAGAATAGTCGGGTGGCCTGGCCAGAAGCAAGGAAGTCTAGTGGCATGTTTTGCTGGGTCTGCCTGGAGAGAGGCGAGCACTCTTCCTGCTGGGCAGGACTTGAACTTATGGCAGCCATCTTGCTGTTACATGGCGCTTAAAATTAAATCAAAATAAAGCCAAACCAGGGGCCATTGGGTCAACCTTGACTCACGGTGACCCTGTGTGTGTCCACATAGAACTGTGTTCCGAAGGGTCATCAGTGGATTGTTTTTCAGAGGCAACTCTGGGCAGACTTGAAAACCAAACCCACTGCCACGGAGTCAACGCTGACTCATAGTGACACCCCCCGCCCCCCTCACACACACACCCTGTGGGTTTCTGAAATTGTAACTGTTTACCGGGTAGAGGGCATAGTCTTTCTCTAATGGAGCTGCTGGTGGTTTCAAACCACCGACCATGTGGATCACAGCCCAAGGAGTAAACACGACACCACCAGGGAAGACTTGAGCCACCAACTCTTTGGGTTAGCAGCGGTGCAAGTTAACTACTAACATCATCTGGGGGCTACACATGGTGTGTCATTGTGAAGGCCACTGGGAGAGGGCAGAGTGAAGAGGGAATGACAGCATCACTTGGGCCCATCAGAAGCACAGCAGACGATGGAATTAGATGACTCCTGACCTCTCAGGCCATCTGAAGTTCATTTTCCTTTTCCAAAAGCTAGGTGAGTTTTCACTAGACCAGAGGCAAAGATTCTAACTGAATTATTTGGCTGGGAGAGCGGCACTAGGTACTATCGAAGCCCCAAAGCAGGTGTCCTTGTGGGCAGCATCTCACCAAGTATCTTTTGAGCTCGTCCGATGACGTTTGCCTTTTTCCTGGGGGTGCTGTGGATTCAGCCTTGGGCTGCTCACCACAAGGTCAGCCATTCAAATCCGCCGGCTGCTCCGTGGGAGAGAGATGAAGTGATCTTCTCCCAGAAAGATTTGCAGTCTGCGAACTCCTACCCAGAGTCACTACGGATGGGAGCTGACTTGATGCAGCGGGTTTGGTTTGGGCTTCGGACCAAACCTAAAACCCACTTAGGCTTCGTGGCAGTGCCGGGAAATCCAGGTGAACTGTGTAAGGCTGGGTTGTCTCGAGAAACGACACCAGTGACACTCAGGGGTGGCTCCGAATGACCTTTAGCTCAAGAGGATGTCCCAGCTCAGTCCAGCTCAAGTCCATGAGTCCAATGCGACCCTTCCTGGACCCTCTTCGGACTCCCAGAACTGCAGGCTGATGAGGCAGAAAGGTGAGGTGGGAAGCCGGGCGATCGCAGGTGAGTATGGCTCTAAGGTCGGTGGGATCATGGCAGGGCCGCAGCAGCCCCGAGTCAGTGGAGGTAGACACAGAATCCAAGCAAGGAGGCAGGTGAAGGGCGAGCACCAGAGAGCCGTTCTCACTGCCTCTTATAAAAGGCCACGCCCATGAGGAGGCATCACCAGGCTACCGCCTGATGGACAGGTTGAACTCCACCTCTCCCTCCACACAGGTACCATCAAATGGTCATAGAATCCAGCCACCAGAGTCATTCCATCTCCTTCTTCATTGTGCCCTCTGGCTCCCATGTTCAACCGCACGCCTCCCGGCGTCCCCAGTATGCCCGTGCGTACCCCAGAACTCTCGTAGGGACTGGGGGCGGGGAGTTGGGTGACGTTGGCATGTGGATTTTGGCACAGCCAACTCAAGTGCCCTAACACATTGTCTTATCAATTTACACGACAAAAGAAATCGTCCCTCCCGCCCTGGAAGCGGGATAGCGAGGGCGATGCTCACCAAGCTCATCTAAAATAGTTGGTTTGCAGCTGCGCACGCGCAAGTTTAAGACCTTTTAAAAGCTCTAGCATTTAACAATTTCCAACTCGCTGACTCAGACTTTTTAAAGATGAACAAACCTCCGCAAATCTGTTCTTGTCAACCATCATAGATCTGTCCTGCAGCGGCCCTTTCCCACCCCTCAAAATAAAACAAACCAAATAATAAATCAGGACCACTGGCATGAACTCCAGTCTCACATCACAGAGCAAGAGTTTTATGGGTGAAACGCGTGCTTGCTAATTTCAAGAACAAATCATTGAGCTTTATTTAGAACAGTTCAATTTATACACTTTTAGCTACAGGACATAAAAAACGAAAGCCCACAGGGCAATTTGACTTTAGTGAGTTTTTGTTGCTTTTGTTTTCTTTCAGCGGAGCCCCCAGGTAGAAGCAGCTGGGCTGACATCAAGTCTGAAAAACTCCCTCTGCTCTTGAGTGCCTCAGTGATGCTTAATAGAGCTGCCTTATTAGCAAGATAACGTTTCTGCGTGGCAAAGCCGGAGTCAATATTTAATAGAATTAGGTCCTATTTAGCAACTGGATTTGGGGAAAACCTGACAAAATTAAACTCCATATGCAAACTAACAGAGTCGATTCAGAGATTACAAAATGAGTGTTTTCATAAATATGCAGCTCCCATAAATATTTGAGGCGATGGCTGGAAAGCGATCCACAATCCTTTAATCATATCCTCATTAATATTCTTCAGATAAGGGAACCCTGTGTAAATATTGGTCTTCAGTTAAACAGTGCTGTTAAAAACCAAAATGTCCAAATCGAACATATTTTCATTAAGGGCGTAGTAATGAGAGTTTTCTAAATAAGATGACTTACTTTGCTCCAGTGTGAAGAAATCCCGTCCCATAGCCTACCTTCTGCTCAAGAGAAATGTCATGAGCAATTGTTCTAATGGCCAAGAACAATGACTCTCCATGGGCTTCAGGTGACACAACCAGAAGGAACCTCACTGTCTTAATGTTCCTCCCTCAGAGTGTCCTAGAGAATGAATGCCTAATCCACAGCACCACTAGGTTAAAGGCGAGAGTCCTCAGAAGAGTTCACAAGAGATTTGTTGAACTGGATGTTCCGATTGGCCAGGCCTGAGTCGTACCCCCACCTGCAAGTACCTGAATTGGAAGAAGAGGATTAGGTGACCCTCCAGAGGAAAAGAAGATTCTCAGAGGAGACACATTCTTCCAAGACCTTGATGTTCATGGGCAGTGGAGCTTCTACAAGTAGCTTCACGGATAAGACGGAGACAGGGCAGGAGAGACTAAAGAGGGCCAACATCACAAGGCAACATTGCTCTTCCAGGTCGGCAATGCAAAGTGTCCCCCTGTCCCCTCTAATATCCTGATAATTTATCATTTAATTGGATTTCATCTTTGATCGGAGAATTGTCTAAACTTTTCTTTTAAAAAATAAATGAATACATGTTTGGTCTTATTATTTTTGCTGCTGTGGTTGATTTCCTGCTTTCTCTCCTGAAGATATGAGAATGTGTCCTATATACGCTCAGCATCTTAGAGACCATCAGGGCCATATGTGTGACCAAACACACCATCCATTTTGAGAACTATGTAACATTAAGAGAAAACTACATCCTTGGTAACATACATGTTGCATGTGTGGATATATGTGTGTGCCTTTTATATCATACACTAAATATTTATGCACGCATATATGCTAGAGACTATTGATGAGTATTTTAATCCCTTTAATCCCCAAATAATCTTCAATCTGACATAATTAGATGAGGAGTTTATCAAATTATTTTTATATGGTTAAGATATTTTTATGTAATAGTTTTCTGATGTCAATAACTCACAATTTTCCTCTCTATCTAATTTTGTGTTCTGAAACTCCCTTTATTTGCACATTAGGTCCCCCATTCTACCCTCCAGATCCCGACAATCTCTTCTCGTTCCCCTCATTATCATCATTTCTTGATATCTTCGTTATGGATTATGAGACACTTTGCACACTTGGTCTCCTAAATCATCATCGAGTGCTTATCCTGGCTCAGGCTATGGTTCTACTTTCCTGCTCTCTTTTAACATTTAGATGGGGCGTCTTTCACTTCTGAAACAGATGGGCCTTGTCTTGCTCCTTTGCAACATTGTCTTGTGTCATTTAAGAATTTTATCTTTGTTTTCTATTTTATTTGGTTTCACCGTGTTTTTTTGTTTCTTTCACTAAATCAGCTCAACAAGGGCCAATTATTAGGGTTTTCACTTTCAGGAAGTGATTTGGCTTGTGATCTGAAAGGTCAGCAGTTCAAAATGACCAGCCGCCCTGAGGGAGGAAGATGGGCCCTTTTGCTCCCGTAAACCAGTGGTTCTCAACTTGTGGGTTGACACTCCTTTGGGGGTCGAATGACCCTTTCACAGGGCTTGCTTAAGACCATCAGAAAACACACAAATACTTCACAATGTATAATTAAATATTGTGTTGTGATTAATCACTATGCCTTAATTATGCTTAATGATGTTGAATTTGTAACAATGAAAATGCATCTTGCATATCAGATATTTACTTTATGATTCATAACAGTTGCAAAATTACAGTTATGAAGTAGCAGTGAAAATAATTTAATGGTTGGGATCACCACAACATGAGGAACTGTATTAAAGGGCCGAGGCATTAGGAAGTTTGAGAACCACTGTTGTAATCAATTACAGTCCTAGATAGGGTTGCCATGAGTCGGCATTGACTGGATAGTAATGAGGAAAAAAAAGAAACTTTGTTTACTACTATTAACGGATGTGAGTTATTTAGACATCTGTGCACTATAGCTCATAGTGTCTCCTGAGTGGTGGAAGCGTGAAGGTGAAAGAGGGCATAAGTCAAAGGTATAGCAGGAATGTTCACACTACTAGTTAGCAAATTAATCAGCTGAGATCTATTGACTGGCACGCAGGGAGTCTTTCAGGATTTCATGATTATCCATGAGAAACAGGGAAGTATTGTTCCTTCAAGTAGATGGAGGTGAAATTTTGCATCTCGGGATTGTGACTGCCTTTGAAGTCTCCCAGAACCATGAGGAATAGCAATCTACTCCAGTGCTGCACATGGTAAGCAGATAGAGAAAGTTCCTGAGCTGGTGCTAAGAGATGCATTGACTCAGTTGACTGGACCCATCCAGGAAAGAATGTCGGCATGGCAGTCTTTGCCCCCAGAGTCTATCAGAGATAGATCACACCCTTCAGTCTTTCTCCCAACCAACTCCTATTGTGGAAAAATTGACTCAGGAAAGCTAACCTTCATAGATATCTATACCATCTTCTCAAGAACCCAACTTCTCGATTATATTTGGAACCCGTCCAGGCTCTCAATAGCCCTGCCTTACTCTAACAGTTGCATACTCAAAGCAAAGTATTTTTGCAGATAATTATATTTAAATCTTAGGTAACGCCCAAGACAGCCTCTTATGCGAGACATTTCTGTTGAGAAGGGATGGCAGGAGCTGGGACAAGGAGCTCATGATCATGAAAGGATACGACCACCCTGCCCACCACACCTGAAGTGATGGATTAACTTAAAGAAGGAACATCACATCCCTGGTGATACAGTTGATCCATCAAACACCCAAGTATTGATAGAGGGCAGAGGGCTTGATCCACTCTATCTGAGTTTTCCCACAGAGGACAGTGGTTTGGATTAGTATGATAGAATCATAGAGAGGAAAATAAATACATACATTACAAAGTAGATTTAATGCACACCCTTCAAAAATAAAACAGGAAGCGTTCGACAAAGAAATTTGTACTTGCAGAATGCACACCTCTCTGGTCCTGGCTACGGGTGATCATTTTCTGGTGCCCTGAGGAATTATTGGGGAAAGAGTTTGAAAAACATCTATTTCAGAGAGAGAGAGAGAAAGCAAGCTCAATGTTCTCCCTTCAATAAGGATCGATAGTCGAGCGCATTATTGGTACTGCGACTGCTGCAGCCGCTGCTGATATCATTGCTTTCCCCCCAGCGCCTGAAGAAGAACACCGTGCAGATAAGTCAGAGGCCTGTCCGTGCCAAATATGCCAGCCCAGAAAAGACCTGATTTCAACATAAGGATTCCGGGAGAATGACAAATCTATTTTTCAACCGAACGAAAGTTAAATGAGGCTGTGATGAATAACAGTTAGAGATCTCTGTTATTTATTAGTTTTTGAATTTCACCTCTGAGGCGAGGGAAGCTGCTCTTTAAGTATTTTTTCTTTGCAAATGAAGAAAAGTGGTAAAGTCATAATAAATGGTGCATATTCGTAGGCGTTTACCACGTGCCAGACACTTTGCTAAGCACCCTCTCCTGACATCCGCCCAAGGCTTCCAGAGCAGGCTGTCATTTTGCACATAGAGCAGCAAAGCTACCTAAGTGGAAGGCGACCGTTTCATCCGCAGAGAGTGTGTGTTCTTCTTGCAGCACTATGCTGTCTCCCCGGAGCCCTGGTGGCGTAGTGCTTACACATTGGGCTGCGACCTGCAAGGTCGGCAGTTTGAAGCCACCAGGTTTGGGGGAGAAAGAGGGAGCTTCGGGGCTTTCTATTCCTGTGAACTGTTACAATTGTGGAAACTCACAATTGTAGAACTCAGTTCTACCCCTGTAGGGCCACTGTCAGCATCTACTGAGGCGCAGCTTGATGTCCCTTAAAGGGTTTAGTGCGGTGGCCTATTGCAGCCAATTCATGCAGTGCCATTGAGTCCATGCTGACTCAGCGCCCCGTAGCACAGGGTGGCACTGCCCCGCCGGTTTCTGAGACTGTCATCCTTTACAGGAGCAGAACGCCTCCTCTCTCTCCTGGCGCAGCTGGTGCTTTCAAAGTGCCGACCTTGTGGTTAGCAGCCCAGTGAGCAGCCACTAAGCCACCAAATTGCCCTTTAATGGCGACCTCTCTTGAATGTGAGGCCCAGTTCTTCTGATTACCTCCCTCGTTTTCAAGAGTGATTTGGCCGAACTCAGCCCAAACCTGCATGGTTCCGTTTTCATCATCAAGCGGAGTGTTTGCAAAGCACCAAACTCACCGCCATCGAGTGGATGCTCCCTCAGAGCCTCCCTGTAAAATGGGCTAGAACTGGCCCCGGGAGTCTCAGAGACGAACTCTTCGCCGGATAGAAAGCCCCAACGTTCTCTCATGGCAGGGACTTGTAGTTTTGAACTGTCGGCCTTGCAGTGAGGGGCCCAATGTGTTACCACTAAGGCACTGGCGGTCCTCATTGGAGCGTTAGTTACATGCATATGTTCATTGTGTTTGATTGAGCACAGCGCTGATGGCCATCTGGGCATAGGTTAAGGGAGAGAAAGAATCCAAAGCGTCACGTGACATGTCGCTGATATTTGGACACAGTTGAGTTGTTTTCTCGAGAAGATGTTACACGCAGTCTCTGACTTTTTTTCCTATATTGACGAAATATAATTCCAATTTTCACACTGTCACAGTACAAATAGAAGCGTGACTTACGCCCCACCATTTGCATAGCTGCGTGCATATCCTTCTGACCATTCCATCATGTGCTGACAGTTACAAAATTGTTTTTTTTCTCTGAGATGCCATTGGCATATGCTTCTGCTTCAAGGAATTTCCAAATTAAAGCACGGGTTTATGAGATGACAAGCAGGGAAGCTGAGCCCAAGGAGTAGAGTATGATAATCAGGCACAGCCAGTCGATCAATCTGGCTCCGTGCTATGTCAGACCTGCAACTCCATTTTCTTGGATCCCAGGCTCTCTTGGAGTTCCTGGGTTTGCTCTGGGCACCAAAGGTCTGTCGGGGCCACAGTGTGGGCAGGGAGCAGCTCACACTCCTGAGACCGAGGGTAACCAACTCAGAAATCTGAACTCCCGTCTCCAGCCCTGATGCTCATGTCATTAAAGCAGTGTCCGTGTCAGGAGCCACACTTGGGATAGATTGCAGGCCTTTATTTTTTAACATGGGAAATGGAATGATTCAGGCTTGAGGCCAGTTACCCACAATGAAGCTGGTATAGCAGCACAGCATTGGCGGACACTCTCCCAACCCAGCTCCTGTCTTAGGAAGCTTCCATGCCTACATCTTCCACCTAAAAGACAGCCCTGTTGCTGCTGCTGTTGTTGGTAGCTGCGGTTGAGTCCTTTTGGACTCAGGAGGGCCCCAGGTGTGCTCGTTAGAATCACAGAGTGAGCATTTCCATGGCTGTGATCTTTCAGAAGCTGACCGCCAGACTTTACTTTCGAGTTGCTTTGGGGTCGATTTGAACTTCCAACTTGGAGTGATTAGTTTCGCATTCGGTCAGCTGTGCCATCCAGAGACTCCTAAAGCTATTCCTGTTGTTGTTAGATGCCATTGAATCGGGTCCAACCCACAAGGACCCTACGTACAATAAAACAAAACACCGCCCAGTCCTGGACCACCCTCTCGATGGTTCCTGTGCCTGAGCTTGCTGTTGCCACCCCTGTGTGGATCCATCCCGTTGAAGGGCTTCCCCTTCTCCGCTGCCCCTCCACTTTACCAAGCACGATCTCCTTCTGCAGGGACTCGTCTCTCCTGGCAGCACGTCCAAAGTACGCGAGAAAGAGTCTCACCATTCTTACTTCTAAGGAGCGTCCTGGCTGTACATCTTCCAAGACAGACCTCTTTGTTTGACAGTCCATGGTACTATCAATATGCTTCTCCTGCACCATAATTCAAATCCATCTGTTCTTCTTTGGCCTTCCTTATTCAATGTCCAACTGTCACATGAATATGATGTAATGGAGACTACAAAGCGTGGGTCAGGTGTGCCCCTTAGTCCTGAAAGTAACATCCTTGTTCTTCGAAACTCTAAAAAGTTCTTGTGTGGCAGATTGACCCAATGCCACATGCCATTTGATCTCTTGACTGCTGCTTCCACGAGGGTTAATTGTGGATCCAAGGAAGACAAAATCCTTTATAACGGCAAACTTTTCTCTGTTTATCATGATGCTATCTATTGGTCCAGGTGTGAGGATTTTTTGGCCTTCTTTACGTTGAGTTGTAATCCATACTGAGGGCTGCAATCCTTGACCTTCATCAGCAAGCGCTTCTAGTCCTCCTCACTTCCAGGAAGCAAGGTGTGTTAGCTGCATACATAGGTTGTTAGTAAGCCCTCCTCCAATCCTGAAGACACATTTTTCTTCTTTGCATAATCCAGCTTCTTTGGTAATATGTTCAGCATAAAGTTTGAACAAGTATGGTGAAAATATACAACCCTGATGTACATCTTCCCTGATTTTAAACCATGTATTATTCCTTCATTCTATTTACACAATGGCGCAAGTTCTGCATGAATACAATCAAGTGTTCTGGAATTCACATTCTTCCCAAGGCTGTCCAGAGTTTGTGATGGTCCACACAGTCGAATGTCTTCGCACAGTCAATAAAACACAAGTCAACCTCTTCCTGGTATTCTCTGCTTTGGGCCATGATCCGTCTGACATCAGCAATGGTAGCACTTGTTCCACGTCCTCTTCTGAATCTAACACGAACCCAAGGAAGCTCCCTGAATATGTACTGCTACAACGATTATTGGATGATCTTCGGCATAATTTTACTTGCATGTGATATCAACAATATTGTTCTATAGTTTGAGTATTATGTTGGGTCACTTTTCTTTGGAATGAGTTCAACTATGGATCTCTTCCAGTCAGTTGACCAAGTAGCTGTCTTTTAAATTTCCAGGCATAGACCAGTAAGTGCTCCCAGTGCTTCATCAGCTTGCCAGAATATTTCCATTGACATTCCATCGACTCCTGGAGCTTTGTTTTGGCTAATGTTTCAGTGCAGCTTGAACGGTTTCCTTCAATACCATTGGTTCTTGCTCATGTGTTATCTCTTTTTGTTTTGTTTTGTTTGAGATGAACTTGTCTGTCAGTAAACACTCCAAGTCCACTTCAGTTTTCCTTTTATACTCTTTCTCAAAATAATGGCTTGTGGACGACTTCTTTTTGATACAGCGACTTTGTACATTCTTTCTTCTTTTGATGCCTCCAACACCATTCAATATTTTGCCCATAAGATTTTTCAGTGTTACAACTCGACACTTGAATTTTTCCCCGAGTTCTTTCAGTTCAAGATATGCTGAGTGTGCTCTTTGCTTTTGGTTTTCTAATTCAAGGGCTGGGCACAGTTCGTTATAGTATTTTATTTTGTCTTCTGGAGCTGCCCTTTAAAATCTTCTGTTCAGCTCTTTTATGTCATCGTTTCTTCCATTTGCCTTCACCACTCCACAATTAATAGCAAGTTTCAGAGTCTCTTCTGACATACACTTGGAAATTTTCTTTCTTTCTTGTCTTTTTAAGGACCCCTTGCTCTCTTCATGAATGATGTCCTCGGTGTCCGCCCACAGCTCATCAGGTCTCCTGTCATTAGAGTTCAGTGCAGCAAATCTGCTCTTGAGCTGCTCCCAAAATGCAGGTGGGACAGACTTAAGGTGGTATTTTGGCTCTTGTGGACTTGTATTCATTTTCTTCAGCTTCAACCGACACTGACGGTTTTCTGAGGATGGTGTCTTCCAGGCAGCCCCGGCCTGGTTTTAGCTGCTGATATTGAGCTGCTTCTCCAACTTGCCTGCCTACAGGTTAGTAAATCTGATTTCCGTGTATTCCATATGGAGAAGCCCATGTGTATGGTCACCATTTGTGTTGTTTGAAAAAGCTATGAATAACTCATTGCTCTTGCAAAATTCTATCATGCGATCTCCAGCTTCATTTATATCGGCAAGATCCTATTTTCCAACTATGTCTTCCTCTTGGTTTCCAACTTTTGCATTCCAATCACCATTAATTATCAATGCATCTCGAATGCATGCCTGATCAATTTCAGGCTGGAGGCTTTGTTAGAATTCTTCAGTGTCTTTATCATGCTCCACCCTTCCCTCGAAGGAGCCTCATTTGTCTATGAGTTTGTCACATGGTGGGGCTTATGTGTTCCTGGATGCTGAAAGCTCTGTCACTGGTGTCTCAAATACCAGCAGGGTCGCCCAATGTGAGCAGGCTTCAGCAGGGCTCGAAGAAGGAATGAGCCACTGGCAACCCCTGTGAATGGCATCAAAACATTGACAGCTCCCGAAAATTCACACCGTAGAACCCCTTTTTGCCTGCCAGCTATTGATGCCCTGCCATTCAGGAGGGACAAGGGACAGAGTGGAGGGGTGGGGGGTGGTGAAGTTAGGAAGTCTTGGTGCATCTCGATAACGAGCCTGGGAAAACACCAAGACCACACGATGGACCCTGTCTGTCCTCAGCCATCTGTGTTGCATGGTTCACTCTTACCGTAGAAGCCTGCCTTGGCCTAAAAGCTCAACCCTTGTAGGATATGGGGCATGAGATACTTCTCCCCATGGGAGCATTTTCAGAGACACCAAGTGTTTCCCAGAGGCCTGGACCTTAAAATGCCTCTCACTTGGTAGCCGGTTAGACTTGTTGTCCTTAGACCTTTCAGAAGCATGCCTCTAGGCCTGCCTTTCCAGATGCCTCAGAGTGGGTTGAAGCCATCCGCCTTCGCGGTGTTGTTGAGCACTGAGCCATTTGTGTGCCCCTGGGGCCTCTGACCTTCACTGTGGGTTGAGAGCTGTTACTGGTAAGAACCAGCCGTCCGGAGAAGGCGTTCATCTCGTAACCCGCAGTGAAGCGTCTAATTCATGAAAAGTGGAGTCGTCGTTGGGAGAAGCCCACAGTTTGCTTGGTTGGGAAACTTTTGGATTGCCCTTGACCTCATTCTCTGAACAAACCCCCCAGGGAGCAGCCACTGTGGGTAGCGGAGGGAGGTATCTCTTCACTTAAATGGGGACTGTCGTTGCTTTGACCGGTGGGAAAAGACAAGTGAGGTGTCCTAAATGGCTACAGCTACTTATCTATATATTGTAAGCACGATATTTCCTGGAAAGCAGCCGTGAGTTAAGAAAAGAGTGGGAACTTGTTCTCTCAACTTCCTGGCTGTTGTGCGACTCAAACCACATTTCAATATTTCAGGGTTTGCCTGACAAAGTCGAAGCGGGTGGAAGTGGGGGTGGGCAGTGGGAAGCAGGGGAGGGGGAGGGAAGACAAAATTATGAACGTGGAAGGAATTTCAAGGAGTCAGGCATGTCTGTGGGCACAACGGTCCTGGACCAGGGGAGATGTGCCCTTTGTGGCTACAAGGACTCTATAAATGTTTATGCTACTGTCCTCTTCCCACTGTGTCCAGGCCACCATGTTCACCAGGGAGGATTGACCTTATGGTGGTCTCTTTGAAGGGTTGCCAGGCAATTGCCCTTCTCTGGGATCTTTTCCCATTACGCTATCGAATTTCATCAATTGAAAGTCATGTCTTTTGGACCACACATTGTCTTTCCCCGGGCCTTCTCTTTCAATCTTCATATAAGCTTATCAAATAACCTTTCTCTGGGGCAGCGGGGAGTTCCTGAGCAAATCTGAGATGACTGGGCTTCAGTGGGAGCTCTGGAGAAAAACAAAACCAAGCTCCACAGCCCCTGGTTTATGAAAGACTCCATATATGATCTCCCGTCGTCCCCCGCAGCAGCAGAAAAGAGCGGCGTTTTTATTATTCCCATCTCTCAGATGAGACAGTTGAGTCTTCGAAACTCAACTTTTACTTTTTTAGTTTATGAGTTTTCCAAACTCCAGATTGGCTAGGAGGCGTTGTGCAGAGATGAGTCAGGGTTGGGTTCAGGGTTTCTGCCTATTCCAGGTGGGCTATCTAGGGGACTGAAAATATTATAAACCTGTTCTGGGTCAGGCTTGGACCCAATGTAGGGAGTGGGAAGGGGCAGGGCAGCGTCGGCACTCGGGGCAGCCAAAGCCTCGGGGAGGGACATGCTGGCTGGCTCTAGTGAGAGGGGACATGATGTATCCAGTCCCCGGGCCACCATGTTTACAGGAACTCAGCATTTGTCTTCTTGGCCTTTGTATTTTCAACTCAACGATATGCACTTTTAGACAGAAATCTGAGCCTTGTGCTGTTGATTACATATCAGTTGTATTCGTGATTTACTTATTTATTTATAAGAGTTTTATTCACGATACTTCCCGTGTCACACAGTTTAATTGTTGGGTCATGATCATCTTGAGGAGATTTGTGCCGTCATGACGATGATCGATTTCATAAGATCTTCTTGTACTCATTGTTAACTCTCATGCTCATTATATATTGATGCCTAATCAATCACCCTGAATTTGCCAGTTCAAAATAAGAAATGCTAACGGTCTCCGTGGTCGTGGGTCAGGCACGGGAGTGGCTCAGCTCGGTGGTTTTGAAGCCGTATTCATCTGAGAGCTTGACCGGGGCTGGCGGCTCCGTTTCCAACAGGGCTCGCTCGCACGGCTGTGGAAAGATTACTGTTCCCTGCTGGCAGTTGATAGGCGGCCGCGTTTCCCACCATGTGCTCTCTCCCACTTGAGCGTCCTTACAAGGCATTGCGTAGTATTCACTTCGGAGCGTTACACAGATCATGCCCCCATCAGATTTTGGTCCATCTCCAAATGGCAATTCCTGCCCCAGGAGGCCTTTAAAGAGACAGCGGTGGCTCCATCTCTTGCCCAATTATATATAGTTGACAGTATTGTTCCGGGCAGACTAAGAATGGACTCACCTTCTTGAGCCCTTTCCTCAAGGGGCCTGGTTTGTTATTCTTTGATCTCTGCCCCAGACAATGGCCAGACCTACTGGGACCGTGCCAGCTGTCCCATGAGCACACCTGACTCCCGCTGGGCCAACTCCATGAGCTTCGTTGGGAGGAAATGGTGCGTCTGAAAGCAGATGTCTTCGCGGCGCCCGTCTTGTCTCAAAACACCTGCACAGTATAATAGTTCTGTGAGGATTCAGAAAGGAGCCCTGGTGGTGCTGGGGGTTGGGTGCACGGCTCTAACCTCAAGGTCAGCAGTTCAGACCCACTGGCCTCGTCCATGGGAAATAGACACCATAGAGGTGCCTGCTCCCCTACAGATGTGCAGTCTCTGAAGCTCTTCTCTGTCCTCAAGGGTCACTATGAGTCAGGATGGCGATTCAGAAAACATTGCAGGCTCTGTGGGTTCGTAAAGTCCACAGGGTGAAGTTCAAGTACGGTACGCGAGGCTGAGGAAACTAATGAAGACTAGCGTGTGTTTCTCTCTAACACCAGTCATGTTGCTCTGGGATCAAGAACGGCGGCCAGTCTGGGCGTCACTGAGCCTGGGTTGTTCCTGGGATAAGCAGACCATCATGGGGCGGGGGGGGGGGGGCAGAGGGCTGTGAGAGGGGCCAGGGTAGACTGTTCTCACCATGGCCCTTGCTGGTACCCATGGGTGATTGGGGAAGAGGAAATGCGCCTGGCTTGCCTTGGAAAAGAGCACAACCCTTCTGGCTTCGGCCCCATAGACTCTTATAGAGGCTGGATGAGCATGCTCGCTGCTCTCTGTAAGGATGGAGGGCCAATCCCACCCAGAGCCGTCTTAGGAGAAAGTCCTCCAGCCTGGAGATGGAGAACAACTTCCAAAACTTCAGGCAGGGAAAGCTCCTTGGGGCACAGTCCCCTGGGCACACACAGTCTCTGTGCACAGAGTCGGGGCGATGGCCACGGGGAAGAAGCGGCTATAGAGCTTATTCTGTGCCAGACCCCATTCCAGGCAGACATGATGGTCACAAAATGCCATGAGACCAGCTTCATGTCCCCCCATGTTACAGGTGGGGAAACTGAGTGGGAAGCGAGGATCTAACAAGAGTCGGGGTACATGCGTTCAGAAACCAGGCTGCTGACCGCTGACCTCGGCGCTCTGCCCTTGGACGTGCTCCAGCAGTTTTTATTGAGATCGCCTGTGAGCCAAGCATCTAATGGACCGACAGACACCCAATGCTAATGTGAGTGCAATGCTTTCCTGCCCAGAGGCAGGCCCCAGAAGGGCCTGCAGGGGGAAAGACAACACAACCCCAAGACCTCCAGGGGAGCATTACTCCAGCGTTCCCCCAAATGGTGGCTTTGCTGGGCACAGAGGGAGGCAGGAGGGGAGGCTGAGGCAGCCCACAAGCTGTGGTCCAGGTGGGACTCCCTGCAGACATTTGTCTGCATGTGTTTGGAAGTGTGTGTCCATGTAGTTCTGCCTGTGGGTCCGTATGTGTGAAAGCGTTTATGCGATTCTGTGTGCCTGTGAACATGTGTGCACACAGCCTTAGCTCATTACCGTACGTGGCAGGCACCAGAATAAATGGGTTTTTAAATGACTCGGCTTCTGCTTTGCGAGTTTAAAGTCTCTTGATAGTGCTCACTGCTTGACTGATAGTGGAAAGGCTGTGGGTTTGAAACAGCCCCCGGTGTCTGAGGAAGAAAGGGCTGGCGATCTCCTTCTGCCGAGACCACAGCCAAGAAACCCCCATGGAGCTTAGTCCTACTGTGGCAGCCACGTCACTGTGAGTCAGCATCGAGTGGAAGGTGGCACCTGCCAGGTCTGGTTCCTGTTTTTTGTGAGCTTCAAATCGACACCCAGATGCTTTCTGTCTCAGCCATATGTGGTTCCCTTGATGATGGAGAGACTCTCAGCACCCCTCTCCTGGGACAAAATAAAAGCAGAGAGGAGAGGAGATGAGTAGCAAGAACTTAAGCGGAACTCCCCTACCCCTACAATCTCTCTCTCTCTCTCTCTCATACACCACACACACACACACACACACACACACACACACACACACACACACATGCCCTGACGGCTAACACCCTGAGTGGTGTCCCCTTCTTCCCAATGGGAACAGATAACAAAGTCTACCGTCCCCCCAAGCCCACAGACGGTCCCAGCAGGCCACCAGGACAGCCATCAGCACCAACCATCTGGCCAAGGAGCAGGGGACCTGCTGGCAGGCTCTGCAGGCTTCCATCCCTAAAGCTCTTCATCCAAGGCCGCCCTGTCTCCCCCAGAAACAGTTTGCCTTGTTTACGAAAGGGCTTTTCCAGGAGAGAGTTGCTGCCTGCCTGCCAGCTGACAACAGAGGCAGGGGGCAGGAGAGGTGGCGGCGGCTGCGGCTGCGGCTGCTGCCAGCTTAGAACCAGCTGTGGGCATGTCCGTCTGCAGAGGTGTCCGGCCTGGTGTTTCTCCCTGCCAGGAGCCGGCTGGTGTGAATGGGAACCGAGGTGCCCAGGACACAGTGGTGGGAGAGGCCAGGGCCTGGGATGGTGAGCAGGCCCAGCAGAGGGCGCCACCACGCCGGCTCTCCTCTCCCTCTGCAGAACCGGCGAGGGGTGGGGTGTTCCGGAAGGCCAAAGATGGATCGATTCAATAGCATGCACCCCTTTCCTCTCCTCTGCCCCCTTCCCCCACTCCCTCTTTTGTCTCCCCGCCCCTCCACCACCAACCCCTCGGTCTTTCTCTCCATCTCTAGCCCCGCACTCCCTGCCCAGGCTGAGCACTCACCCCAGGGATGCCCGGGTCTCGTAACTGAGTGTTAATTATGTCTGAGTGGATTCTAGAGAGAAAGAAAACCATATACTGTATCAGCAGAGAAATGGTTTCACTATGAGGAAACTAATGATGCTTTTATCAGGAACAATATAAAGATTGCTTTTTTATGCGGGTACGTCCCATAGGGTTCGGAGCTAGGAGATATTTCTGTATCTGGCTTTAGGTGCCTCTGAGCTTTTACATAATCAAATCAATATAGCCATGATTCACCCTCTGGCAACAACCGCTCCCTGCAAGTTTGCTGGTGCTTCTTTAGTGGCTAAAGAGAAAATAAATAAATATAGAGAAAGGAACTTATTATGAGTCTGTAGACATTGATTTGTTCCGCCTTCGGACTGTCTCGTTAATTGCCCTGCGTGCCCACATGCACACAAAATAAGCCTCCAAGTTCACGGTCAGAAAAAAACAAGGGGGCCGGGTTCTGCCCAAGGAGTTGCCATTGTCTGCTTGGGTGGAGGCAGTTGGTGCTGTTTTTCAGAGACAGCAGAACTGGCGCTTGAGGCTGTGCCACGCCGTGCCTGTCTCCCAGAGTCTGTCTGTCCTCTTGTTGCTCCTCTTCTTCCTCATTCCTGTGAATTCCCTGAATTCCTGGCGTGATTTTGGTTCTGGCCTTTCTCTTTCAGTCATATTGTTTTTATCAAAATCTCCCCTCCTCTCCACCTTGGCACAGAGTGTTTCCCACAAACATACCTATTTTCTACACAAACAGCCCTCTCAGTGCTTCTTTTGCGCCAACTGCGCCGTCCGACCTCGGCATTTCCAAAGCTTCCGGTGCCACCATCCAGGAGGGCCCAGGCCGCGCTCCCCTGGAGGCCCGGGCCCGCTGGTTGGAACACCAGAGCGAGCAACATGAGCGAGGGAAGGCGGAGACAGACACTCAGCAGATTGCTGCATCGGCACACAAGATGGACTTTTCTCGACCCATCCCTCCTGCCTTCAACGTTCACGGGTCACATACGTGGTTGCGCCAGGAGCAATGCCTGAAATCTTTCAAAACACTTATGGTGCCCCCCTCCTTCTTGCCTCCACGTAAATCAGCAAAGCCATCTTTCAGACTAAAACAAGGAGGGTGCTTTGGCGTCATCCCTCCCAGTCATTATCTTCTTGTCCATGAATTGGGATGACCCAAACCCAAATCCAGACCCTCCGGGACAGAGGCACACTGCCCCATAAGGTTTCTAAGGTTATACATTTTTTGAAGCCAAATGCTGCATCTCTCTCCCTATGCCGCCCTCAGAGTATCCGGTGGGTTCGAACTACAGACCTTATGATTAGCAGTCCAATGAGTCACCAACGATGCCACCAAACAAAGAACCAAACACGTTGCCATCGAGTCGGTGCTGACTCACAGTGACCCTCTAGAACAGGGCAGAGGCTGTAATTCCTCAGAGGAGTAGAAAGCCTTGCTGTTCTCCCAAGGAGCAGCTGGTGGTTTCAAACTGCTGACCTAGTGGTTAGCAGCTCAAATGCAGAATCACTGTACCACCAGGGTTCCTAACAATGCCACAGGGAACTTCAAAGGAAGCTTCTTTGATGTCAAGTGAACATTGAATGTCAAGGACTCCATGTAAGAGAATAGAAAGTAGACAAATGCAGTAGGTGCATTCAGCTGTGTCTGGGAGATAAAGGCCTCCCCTGTCGTCTTTTGGCTTTCATGGACCTGCATCCCTTTCCCTGCACCTCAGGAGAAGCCCCAGATGACCTAACAGGGACAAGGCAGGCACCCAAAGCTAGGCACGTCATCAGATGCGCAGAGCTCTGAGGTGCACGGTTGGTACACAAGCCAATGGCTCCTGGATCCCAAGGGAGTCTTATTGCTGAAGTCATGTTTCCACAATGGCGATGCCGAGCTCCTCTGAGAAGACAGCGCAAGCAGAACTCTTTAAACACCACCCTGCTCTGGGCAAATATTTGCCGGAGGAGAATGTCACCTTGTGGTCCTGGCAGACCTGCTCTGCTCCAGGCCTTCCCAGCACCACCTGGCTTGCAGTCTAGGGGAGGGAGGCCAAGTTCAAAGAGTGTTGGGTAGGGAGCTGCTGCCAACACAGGCTGTGAGCATGCGAAAGGTCACAGTGGATGCCATTTACTGAGCATCTTTTGTGTATCACAGGTTGTGCCAGGCACTTGGACCTATTGCATTCAGTTCATTTGAATCCTTTAGACCAGGCATGAGAAACATCCAGCCAGAGGACCATGGGAGGTCTTCAGAATCACCAATGCCAGCTAACACTGCACACCTCACCACAAAGAAGCAGTTACCACCGTCACTGCCGGGGTGAGTTCATTCGATGTTTGGCCAGTCTGGCCAGGAATGAAGTCATGAATATTCTAATGACCCAGAGCAGAAGAATGATTCCCACCCGGCTTTAGGCAGTATTGCAAGGCCATCTTCTTGTTCCCACTTCATGGAAAAGAAATGCAGGTTCGGTTCGGAAAGGTGATTTGCCCAAGGTCACTCACCGGACAGAGCTTCCAACTCAAGTCTCATGGATCCCAAGACTGCTGTCTTCCCACCTGGGGGGGCATCGAAAACATCTTAAGGTATCTTGCACACACACTTGGTTGACTCTAAGTCATTCTGCATCTATTTTAAACAGATATTAAAGTCATAGTACTACCACACTATTCCCATTATTTCACAAGAGGCGATTCTTTCAAAAACTCTTTTTTGGTTATAAAGAAAGAACACTGACAGATTTCAATGAAGTAAAATCCATCGTGATGGTGACGAGGGTGGATGTGGGGAAATCGTGGCCCAGACCCACCACGAGGGACTGCTGACGAGGGCCAGGCCGCGCCCCTGAGCAGGGCAGCCGGAGTACTGCTGGCTGCTGCCTGGACTGTGGGGCGCCGAAGGAGCCTCAGTCTCCGTGGCTGTCTCTTTGTGATGTCTGTCGTGGGCACGAAGCCAGGTGGGGGAGGCCGGTGACTTGTGTGGCCTCTTTGCTCCCTTTGATCCAGCTTCCCATATTCCGTGCTCTGGGAGAAGAATTCCAAGTTCAGAGAGACTAACAGTTCAAATATCTCAAGTCAAGAATTCTCCAAACACCTGCCTTTTTTTTTCTTTTCTAACAGGTCAAAACACTTCCTTGCGGTTCTTAGTTCCATGTATTGAGGCTTTGTAGGGGTGGGTGGGTCACGATATGTATCATGTCACCCAGCTTGGATGATTTCCAAAGAAAAGAGGCAGGCTTGGGTTAGAAGCTTACCCTCATCTACATGTGACCAGTGGAAGTGACCTTAGCCTTGAGAACACTGAGGTTTCCTCTTGCATGCGGTTGAGATGACAATGCTGTTGGGGGGGGGGGTCGGATATTAAATAAGCCAATTGGTGGCATCGAGTCCATGCTGACTCCTAGTGACCCCCCTGTGGGTTTCCCAGACTGTAATGTTCATGAGAGTAGAAAGCCTGGTCTTTCTCCCAAGGAGCTGCTGGTGGTTTTGAACAGCCAACCCTGCACATAGCACCCCAACGCATTGCCACTACACCACCAGGCTCCAGCCCCGCTACAGACAGCACTGAGGATGCTATGCATAGTCAATGCTCAAGAATGGAAACTGGTCCCAACTCATGGCGACCCCAAGCCAGAGCAGAACTGTCCTCCAAGGGGCTGCCAACGTCTGACTGTGTCCTAGTCCATGGCCAGGTCTTTCTCCTGAGGGCCCTCTAGAGCAGCAGTTCTCAACCTGTGGGTCATGACCCCTTTGGGGGCCAAATTACCCTTTCACAGGGGTCACCTAAGACCATCGGAAAACGCATATTTCTGATGGTTTTAGGAACCAAGACACCACTCCTCTATCCGTCTCCAGGCAAGTCCGCCCAACATGCAGATACACCCACATACGAGTACCCAGCGTGAAGACTGTTACCCATGCTACACCATGCTTCAAGACAAAATTCCATTTATTTGTCATTAGATGTAAATATTTCACAAGATCTAACAATATATTGTTTTGTGATGAATCATTATGCTTTAATTGTGTTCAATGTATAACAATGAAAATACATCCTGCATATCAGATATTTACGTAACAGTAACAAAATTACATGACAACAACAGATTCCCAACAGTAGCAAAATGACAGTGATGAAGTAGCAATGGAAATAATTTGTGGTTGGGGGTCACCACCACATGAGGAACTGTATGAAAGGGTCGCGGCATGAGGAAGGTTGAGAACCACTGCTCTAGAAGTACTCAGTTGAGCGCATGAACCATTGGCCCTACCCAGAGACATCCAGTAAATGGTAGCTAACAACACGAACCACCACAAAACCTACGGGATCCGGTTCGACTCTGAAGCAGGGGAGCTTCCCGTGAGTGGGGGCTGGCTCAACAGCAACTGGTCTGCCGGTCCCTATCCCCGACTGCTCACTGAAAGGCTGGCAGTCCCAGTCCACCCAGAGTTGCCTCCGTAGAAAGGTGAGGTGAGGAGCATCAGAGAACTCAGCCATTGAGAATTCTGTGGCGTCCAGGACCATTGAGGTCACTGTGTGGGGGACGACAGGCGTCCAAGTTGATGCTCCTGCTGTTGTGTCCATCATTCCCTTATCCAAGCAACCTATTCATGCACGTGAAGTGCTGACTATGTGCGCCAACCTGTCACCATGGTGTGTGGCCCATGAGCATCCACAGAGCCCGACCTCAACCCTCCAGCCTCACCAACACACAGTGCCTGACCACACTCACTCATGCCAGAAACCCAGGGCCGGGTCTGCTGAGAAAAATCTCATCATACTCATTTGAAGTTTTTTAACTCCTTGGGGGTAGAGAGATCCAAGGCAGTAAACCCCACATAGGGAAAGAAAAACTCTTATTTTCAACTAATAGTAATAATAACGAAATCCCAGAGGAAAGAAACAGAACCCCCTGGCTCCCACCAAATGGAGTGGAATCGTGGGGCTGCTGTCATAGCTTTTATATAAAGGGGGTGGAGGGGGGGCATCGGGGCAGACACCAAGTACACGGAGCACTTCAACTGGAATTGTTTTCTAAACAAATGTTTTTCTGTAAAGCCTGTGTTTTTCCCACATATTTTAACCATTCTTAAAACCCCCTGGCCCAAGGCAACACAAATCCTGTCCTATTAAACTGAAACTTGGGGCCTGTATCTGCTAAGGGGCCCAGGTGGGGCAGTTTTGGCCATTTGGGGGACCAGAGAAAGGTGAAGGGTCACCATAGGCATGACCCTCAGAGGCTCATGGGTTTGGGTTGGGTGGGAGAATGTTGCACCAAACCTGGCCCCCGGCGGATAGTGGGGCTACAGGGGCAGGGGGACACGCTTTGCTCAACAATGAAGGCAGACTTGTGTGTTGAGAAGAGACCAGAAGCTCCCTGTTTTCAGAACCAGCGAGAGAGGTCGTGGTGAGAGTCCTGTTTTGCACTCCTGTCCCTGTTGTTATTGTTAGGGCCACGGAGGTGGTTCCGGCTCATAGCAGCCCTCTAGACAAAAGAGCAAAACACTGTTCAGTCTTACACAGTCCACGCCATTATTCCCATGCGTGAGCCCATTGCTGCAGCCACGGTGTCATCCATCTCCCCGAGAGCCTTCCTCGCCTTTGCTGCCCTCGACTTTACCAAACAAACCTGAGGTCCTTCGCCAGAGTCAGGTCTCTCCTGACAACTGGTCCCACGTACTTGGGATGAAGTCTCGCCATCCCTGCCTCCACGGGGCCCTATGGTCATACTTCTTTCAAGACAGAGTGGTTTGTCCATTAGGCAGCTCACGCGACGTTTGGTAGTCTTTGCCAGCATCAGAATCCAAAGGCACCGACTTTCTGTTGGCCTTCCTTATTCAATGCCCAACTTTCACATACTAGGAGGCCACTGAAAATACCATGGCTTGATCCAGGTGGTTTTCCCAGGGCGAAGCTCCCCCATCGCCCTCTGGGTTTGCTGACCCCAGCGATGTCCCCAAATGTGGGAAACTCGATTGTATAATGTGTGGTAGTGGGAGACTGCGTTCGTGCTCTCCCCTGGTAAAAAGAAAAGAAAATATCATGGCTTAGGGCAGGAGCACCTTAATCCTCAAAGAAACATCCTTTTTGTGGCCCAGTGTGGTTGGAGGGGGGCTGAGGGAATTCTGCATCCAGGGCTGAGTGACTTTGATGGGAATCCTGGGGATTAGATTGCCTGAGAGCTTGTTTGGGAGGAAGGAGAAGAAGGGAGGGCAGGGAAGGCTGCCCACTACAGATGGCTCTTGCCCATGTCTGCCCCAGCCAAGCTCCCAGGCAGACCCGTGGGCAGCCCTTGAGGTAGTCAAAGCCCATGGAATTGGCGGCAGTTGGGAAGGGCTTTCAGCTCCCAGATGTTTTGCAGCCATGAGTGGAACATCCAAAACACTTCTGGTACATTCAGACTGGGTTGCTCGGACATGGCCCAAGGAAGCCAATGTTTGACAGGACATCCGCGCACACCTGCTACATTTTGCTGAAGTGGGTGTAGTCTGCCAGCACGGAGGTGTCTGTGCTTGGCTGGGATGCCCAGTGGACGCCCACGGTGGAGGTAACGTGCCAAATATGGGCACAGCCAGTTCCCCACCGAGGTGATGGTGTCTTGTTCCTATTTAAATCCATCCATCAAATGGTTTGGGTCAGGCGCACCTTAGTTTGACCCAAGCCATGGTATTTTCCATTGCTTCACAGGCATGTGGAAGTTGGACATTGCATAAAGTAGAATGAAGAAGCATGGAGACATTTGAATTGTGCTGCTGGCGAAGATTACCAAACCCAACGTGAACAAGGGGACTAAGAAGACAAACCGGTCTGTTTTGGAAGAAGTACGGCCAGAGTGCTCCTGAGAGACACAGATGGTAAGACTTCCTCGGACATGTTTTGGACATGTCTCCAGGAGAGGCTGGTCTCTGGAGAAGGACGTCATGCTGGGCAAGGTAGAGGGGCCGGAAAGGCACGGAAGACGCTCAGGAGATGGACTGACACCGTGGCTGCAGCCCTGGGCTCAAGCATGGGAATAATGGTGAGGCTGGAGGAGGACCAGGTGGTTCTGTTGTGCTTATGGTCACTATGGGTCAGAACCCACTCCAATGGTACCTAGCAACGACAACACATAGGTTAGGGCGTCCTGGCTGTGTAGTGGCTACACAATGGGCTGCTAACTCCAAGGTCAGCAGTTCTAAACCACCAGCCGCTCCAAGGGAGAGATGGGTCACAGTGAGTCGGCATGAACTCAGTAGCAGTGAGCTTTGTTTGTTTTTTATCAAACGATTTGCGTCTTGTTCAAATGTCCAAATCTTTGGTGTTTGGAAGGAGGACACAGAGATGAAAGTGCTCGGGGATGTCTTGGGCACCTGCTGCTCACTGGTCCTCGAATCTCCTTGCTCTCTGATTCTAACTAAGGACACCAGGAACCATTTCCTGCACATTGACCCTGACCTAGGAAGAGCACGGTGCTGTCTTGGAAGAGCTTAAAAGAGGACACGGAGAGAACCTCGGCCAATGGACTCTCGTGCTCCACAATGACAGGGACTATCCCACCCTGGGGTGTCATGCGAGTGTTCCTGTTTCCATGTGCCAGGCCCAGGTTCGACTCCCAGCCAGGGCGCTTCAGCACAGCTGCCTCCTGCCTGTCAGTGGAAACTGCTATGTGGCAATCTTGCTGCCTGGGTTTCAGGGGGGCTTCCAGATTCGGGAGAACACCTGGCGAGTTCAGGCCAAGTTTAGAGCAGCTCAGGAGGAGGACGTCATTGCCTCGAGGTTCTGAAGAATGCCCAGACTCTGTCCACCCGCGACCGGCTGTCCGTCAGTGGCAGAAACGATGCCTGGTTTATTCTTAGTCAAGTGTTTGGAGAGTCTGTGTGTTCCTCGGGGCTCTGGAATGAAAAACACAGCAACAAAACAAAACGAGACTTGCGCTGCCCGTCTGGTAGAGCTCTTCAGAGCCGGGCAAAGGACTGTGAGTGAGGGGGTGGGGGGAGAGGGGTGGCAGGCGTGGGGGGAGACAGTGTTGCATTGCCCATGCCCCTCCCCGCTGCCTGTGGGCCCCCCAAATCATGATTGTTTTATGCGGTTCTTTTTCCCATTGGTGAAGAAAATGGGATGCCGTGTCAATTACTGGGAAAAATATACAAAGTCCTAATGGCTAATCTATTCTTCTAAGTATGAGGAGGGCTACTACACCTAGGAGAATTGATCTAATTGTATAATAAAACTCGAATCATTTTGAACAGGCTCGGACATGCTGGGCTGCGCGGGAAGGTTCGGCTGGGCTGGTGCCCTGGGCAGGAGGCGGTGAGCTGACCCTGGAAATTGCTTGTGGGTAAAATCCGAGGAGGGCCTGAAGGGACTCGGGAAGCCGGCTGCTGGGAGCACGAGGGGCTGTAAAGATGCTGTCCCGTAAATAGTATCTTCTTGCTTTATGAGCCTCGGCGGCGGGTGGTGGTGGTTTTCTCAGCTAGAATGGCTGTGCCAAGAGTCTAAGTTGGGCAGGGAGTCTGCAGTGCTCCGTCCCCCCAGCCCTGGGTGCATCAGCTGTAGACTGTCATCCAACACACTCACGGTGCCCAGCACCTTCACGTCGTCCATCTTGTTTAATTAAATCCTCCCAGCAACCCTCTGAAGACAGGCCAGTTATCATTGTCCGGACGAAAACCCAAGGTGCTGAGAGGAGACCTGGTCTGGAGTGGGGGCTGTCGGCTGCCGATGGATCAGCTCCCGGCTCATGGTGACCCCATGATCCGCAGCATGACCGAGGTGCTGTCTGGTCCTGCCCCACCCCCACGCTGGGCTGAGCATCAAACTGTTGGGATCCATTGGCTTCTCCCTGGCAGGTTTGCAAGTAGATCGCCAGGCCTTTCTTCCTACTCTTAGTCTAGAAACTCAACAGGAGCCTGGTCGGCATCCTAGCAACACAGACCTCCAGGGATGGCGGGCAGCAGCTGTTGATTGTGCATGCAGTGCACTGTCCAGCAATCGAAGGCAGGCCTCCTGAGTGTAGAGTGAGAATTCTCCCACAGAAGCCTCAGTGCTCCCTGGTCATAGTTACATTGCTCAAAAAAAAAAAGATGGAGCCAGGACTTGAACCAAGGCCTTGAAGTCCCCTTCTGGCCTTCTCTGCTCTTGCTTTGTCACCATGGGTTGCAGTGTGTCCTAACAGGAGGGCCCTCTTTGTAGGTTCCTGGGAAGGGATTTGGGGGTAAGGTGTGGTGGGAGCCGAGGCTTGGGAGGCTGCCGTGGGCAGTGGGCAGTGGGCAGCTTTTCCCCTTTCATGTGTGTCTGATCTGGCCTAAAAACATGCAACCCCCTTGCATGTGAATTCAATGACACCTTCTAATGCCACCACAAAAGGCAAGCTTCTGTTTATTTAAGCATTGGGGTTTTCCCCCCACCACACCCCCCAAAAAGAAAAATACATCTGAGAGTCAAAGTCACTGGGTTATACATGAGCTCTTGCCCCACCAAAGGGAAAAATAACAGTCATAATAAGAATAACAGCACCGTCTTCTCTGATAAACCAGTGCCAGAAAAGCTCTTGGGGATCAAGTTTTGTCAGTCCCCAGCTTTTACCAATTTAAATTCTTGGCAGAGTATTAAAAAAAAAAGTATAAGGTATTTGAAACTTCAGTCCCTCAGGTACTAAATCTAGTGTTTCCTGGCAATAGATGAATGTTGCTGCAGAGAAAACCCAACACCACAGGCCCATATCTCCATGGCTGTTCATATTTATACTTAACAGACAAATATGTCATTCTTTCAGGATCCCTTTACATGGCCAATTTTCCCCTCACGTGTTACCCACCCCCTTCTGATAAAAACGCAGGCTCACCAAACCCAGGACAGAGACCATGCATGAATGAGATGCTCGGTGGGTACCAGAAACCGTGTTTTCCCAAAGCGGCCTCGGGTTACCTAAGAGTTGCTCAGGTCCCCAGAAGTCCAGGGCACCAAGAGCCCAGCGGGATCGATGTAGCCAGAAGTGGCATTCACCACCGGGCACTTGGCTCCCGTGTTCTTCACCAGTCTGACCAGGGTCCACAAGGCGAGCTGGAAGTCTCTCAGATGCTCCTACCAAAACGTAATTGGCACGGAATGCTCAACTTCCTCTGCCCAGGAAGCTAAAGGGTCCGTATTTACGACGAGTGGCCCACCCCATTCATGAGCTCTGGTTCTCGTCCCTAGCTGAAGCTCCTGCGATGTTACGCTCCGTCACAGAGGTCCCTAGTTGCCTGCCAGAAAGAATGCCTCTTCTACTCTACTGCGTCCAATCATCTGTCTTCCTTCCCTTTCTCTGCGCCCACCTCTGCTGCAAGGAGACTTGGTGGAGCTGTTGAGCACGTGCTGGGGACTAACCTCAAGGTTGGTGGTTCAAACCCACTAGCCACTCTGTGTGAGAAAGATGAGAGAATTTGCTGCCAGGAAGACATAGCCCCAGAAACCCCACAAAAGGTCGCAGTCAACCAGAATTGACCGGATGGCAATGGGCTTGGGCTAGGTAACCTCTGCTGCTGCTGCTCTCTTTAAAGCGTGGAAAGGAAAGGGTGTTACTTTGAGGAGGAAGGTGTGCCTGAGCCAAGCCATGGTATTTTCCAGCGGCTGATAAGCATGTGAAAGCTGGAATAATGAAGACTGAAGAAGACTTGATGCATCACGTTTGGTGAGATGGCCAACGAGGCTGAGGGAGACTCCTGGTGAGATGAACTAGAACAAGAACCGTAACGATGGGCCCCGCCATGCTGGTGATCACGGGGGATGTGTGGGACGGCAGCATTTGTTCCGTCGGGCATGCAGTCACCAGGAGTCAGCGTCATGATCTCTAACCTCTGCTGATGAAGTTTAGTCTAGCCTGGAAGGAACTCAGATGATGCACCTTCCTGAGCCTGTAGACCACACAGTGCAACCCTCTTCTTAGAAGAAGGGCAGAGAATTAATGTTTGTGTGAAGATCAGAGAGTATGGATTACACTTGTTCATAAAGACAGCTGTGTGAGTCTGGGTAGACTAAAGAAACAAATCCAAAGACTGACCATATGTGCCTAAGAAAGAGCTTTATATACAAGAGCAGTTGAAGAGTGAGGAAACATCCCACCCAGTCCAGATCAAGTCCATAAGTCCGATATTAGCCAATATGTCCAATACCAATCTATAAAGCCCTCTCAGGCTCACGAAATACATCCATTGACGCCAAATGCAGGAAGATCACAGACCAGTGAGTGGGAAATCCTGTGGATACAGGGGCGTTGTAAGCATCTCAGTGCTGGCAGGGTTCCCCGTGTGGTTTCTCTAGTTCCAGAGATCTGGCTCCATCAGCCTCTCTCCATGTGTCTTCTCCACAGGGATTTCTCACAGAGAGTGAACCAAGAGAGAGAGTGTCTCCCGCCTCCATAGTTCCCAGAATTCCCAGGAGAAGGCTAGGCCCATACAGAGGCCTCATTGGCTATCTCCTGATTGACAGACTGGACTCCACGTCTACATTCTCAATCCTCAAAGTGACACCAGATTATGTAACTACCACAACAGCAGAGCAAAACATCCTCACCACGGAACTAATAAACAATGCCATGAAACATGGAGAAAAGGCTGACGTTTACTTGGGCTCACAGTTCATGAAAGTAGCAGTCAAGAAATCAAATGACACACTGCACTAGGCAAATCCATGGCAAAAATGTCCCTTTAAACAGTGTCCGCCCTGAAGACTAAGGTAGACCTGGCCCACATCCCGGTGCTGTCAGTGGTGTTTTCATACTTCATATGCTTACAAAGGCTGAACAATGACTATGAAAGGCCAAAGAAGGATGGATGCATACGAATGGGGGTGTTGGCAGAGAAGAGTCCATGTACCTGCTAGAAGAAGGAACAATGCCATCTTGGAAGAAGCACAGCAGCCATCATGCCCTTTAGAAACCGGGGTAGTCAGACTCGGTCTCACATACATGGAACATCTTGTCAGAAGGGCCCGGCCTCTGGAAAGGGACATCATTCTGGGCAAATTGAAGGGTCAGCACAAAAGAGGAGGTCTCGCAACAAGATGAACTGACATGGAGCTGCAACCATGAGTGTCAAGAAAGCCATGACGGTGCGTGTGGTGCAGGACTGGGCGATGCTTGGTCCCATTGCACACGGGGCTGCTCTGAGCCAGGGCTGGCATAAAGGCATCTAACAACAGCCATGCCTGAGCACTGTGCCTAGTCCTTACCCAATTTTACCTTTGAATAATAAATGCTATAAACATAAAAAATAAATGTTATAAACAAAAAAGAATGCTATCCATATTTTAAGTACTCTGAAACTCTGGGAAATATTTCATCCAATACAGCAATGCGCCATCTTCTTTTCTTTGTCTAATTTCTTGATGTTCGGTGTTAGCAAGGCAGTCCCTACCCAGAGTGACCCCCACGGGCAACAGAATGAAATAGTGCCCGTCCCGCACCATCCTCACATTGTTACAGCCGAGTCTGTTGCTGCGGCCACTGCGTCAATCCATTACGTTAAAGGTCTCCCTCTTCTTCCCTGCCCTTTCTCCTCTCCCCAACCTGAGGGTCTTTCTCGGCGACCGGTCCCTTCTGATAGCAGGGCCAGAGCGTGCGAGGCAAAGCCTCCCAGCTTCATTTCCAAGGACCACCCTTCTCCCCAGACATACCTGTTCATTCTCCTGGCGGCTCACAGGAGATTCAACATTCTGGACCAACACCGTCATTCAAACACATCAGCCCTCTGCGGTCGTCCTTACTCACGGGCCGCCACCCACCTGCAGCGGAGGACGCAAGTTGACGTGGTACTCACAGGGGCGATGGAAAGTTCCTGGCTTGGGCCGGGCACATCGTAGTCTTTAAAAGGGCATCTTAGCTTTTGAACACTTGAAAGAGGTCTTTTGCAGCACCCCTGCACGATAAAAATAAAATCGCCCGCAAAAGATGTTTGTTTTATGGGCTGGCGCTTCCATGGGCATTGATCGCGGATCTGAGAAAAATAAAATCCCGAGACTCCAGCCTTGTCTCTCTCTCTCTCATGATGTTGCTTGTTGGTCTAGTGGGAGGCTTGGGGTGTTTTGCTTTGCTTTAGTTTCCCCTTTATGTTACAGCGCATTCCCCAGCCCAGCTGCAGTCTTTGATCTTCATCAGTAAGGACTTCAGTCTTCTCGCTCAATGTAGAAGTTCAGATTTTTGCAAGTGGAAACACATCCTTTAACTTTCAGGGGAAAAAATGAAAGAGGAGCGCTACGATATTTCCACCCTCCGTACTTCATAAAATATGTACAGCATCACCTGAGGGACATGGGGATGTCTCGGCAGGAATGGAAACTAACTGGCGGCGAAGCTGCTGCAGGAAATTTCCACAGTTCCCTCTAGTCCAGAAAAGCTGCTGCTCAGTGAACGGAGGCCCCCGGAGAACCAGAGCCCCCGCCCTCTTCTAGCAGCAGTTGGGGGGCTTTTGTCTCCCCTGCTGCCGGAGTAGAGTCCTCGCTCTCTGCCTCTTCCTGTTTTCCTCTGAAGTCATCGCCTAGTCTCACAATTCTGCTCATAAGTTCGACGGTTAATCTTTATCCTCTCCATGTCTCCATTGCCTGTGTGGCATTAACACGGTGCCTTCACTTTGAGCTTCATATGTGCACCCCCCCGACCCCCAGCAAACACTTCTCCTCCCAGAGTTTCTTATCTTAGCCAATGTCTCCACTCTCCCAATGGCCCATCCCGGGAACACTAGACCCATCCTGATTCGTCCATTTTTCTCAATATGAACCATAGCTGCCATTCCTGAAGAGTACCTGGGTGAACCAACTCAGCTGTGAACCAAAAGGCTGCAAGTTGGCTTCCATCCAGAGGTACCTCAGAGGAAAGGTCTGGTGAGCTTCTTTAGGGACATCAGTCATTGTCAACCCAGCGGAGCACAGTTCTGCTGGGACACACTTGCAGGGGCCCCGAGTCTGACTCAACTCAACAGTAACTAGTTGGCAAAAATCTAGTAGGGACCCCACATTCAGTATCTAAATGCTAGGGATACTTATGCCCTTGGACAAGCTTAGGAAAGAACTCTCGACTTTCAGTAGTCCATCATAAGACAGACTTGTAGATGGAAGCACTCTGACCTAGGTGGCCCCCTCCATGCTGCCTTCTCTGTTCTCAATGGGACTATCATGGAAAGGAGTCACAGAAAACCCAGCAAAATGAGTGGTGGACAGGTGGGAAAGGATGCTGGGGCGGGTGTGGCTAGCCTGTGGGTCAGGAGAGGGGCTGATGTGCTGCCGTGGGGGTGCTCTGCTCCCTATGAATCAACCACACTCAGTAGGCTGCCGGAGGACCTCACCATCATCCCCTCTGCAAGCCGGCTCCCCGGTAATTGACTCTCGCATATTGATTAAGATGTTGATGTGTCCCAGGATTGCTCAGTGATGATGCTGCGCCTCCCGGCAGACCGGACTGACGAGGCTCTCACTGTATGGCTGTCACTGTGTGCTCCTTAATGGATAAAGCCGTCATCCCAGAGCTGGAATGTCTTGCAGGCACAAAGACGTAATTAACTGTTCAATAATGTATGGGACATGGAAAAAACTTTACCCAACAACTCCAATTGATTGCTCTAAGTGTTTTGACTGCGCTTGCCTGCTTTGCATAAAGCCAGAGACTTTGGCTAGCCCGGTTCTCATGGACAGCCATTTCGTGGGTCTCACCTAGGATGAAAGTTGAGGGACTTGGGGAGTTTCCAGGAACGGAAGGAAGGGTGGATGGGGAGTGGTTGGGCTCGTTGACACCTGTCCCTTAGGGAATCCTTCAGTGAGCTTTTGGAAGCAAAGCATTCCTGGCAGTTCAGTCCAGCCTTGCTGGAAGTGACCCTCCTGCGTGAGAAACAGGCATGGGCTTCCTAGAGCCCTGGGACTTGACTTGGCCTATGCTCTGAGTGCCTCCCCAGCGTCAGGGTAAGACCTCTGAGAGAGAGAAGTTGTCGATGAGATCTCCGAGGGGAGAGGGGACTTGGGGGGTCACACGTTGATAAACAAGCTCCGTTTCATTCAAATCGGACCTGGCTTACTATCTGGGATTTGGTCAGACGTATGCTCTGAGAAGTATCCTGCAGTTACGCACAGCCCTCACAGGCTTACCCCCTCGTCGGAGTCGGCGCCCTTCCTAACCTGGGAAGAGGGACAGATACCAAGGTCGCAAGCCTAGCTGCTCTATCTGCCAAGCTCAGCCTTCTCAAAACAGAGCAAGGGCCTTGAACAGAGCTCTGTTTTGGCATCAACACGAACAGCTGACTAAATAGGAGACGGCAGCTCCCTCTGTACATTAGGCAGCCTTCTTGCGGGTCGGCAAAGGGAAGGGGGAAAAACAACATAACATAAAAAGAAGAGAAAATAAACAGCCTCGTTTTAAAAACAAATGCATCCCACCAAGTGCAGGCTCTCCTCCTGCAGCCGGCGGAAGGCCTGCCGAGCGGCGTGCCGACTGCTGCCCGAGCGCGGAGCCTGATGAAGATTATTACCATAAAACAAATAACCATCACATCCAGCCCTTGTCCAAGGATCCCTTCTCCCTGGGCCCAGTCAGCCCTGGCCCAGGATGGCATCTCTACCTTGCAGCAAGGAGGGCACACAACCTGGGTCTAAACCAGCCCTGCCCTGCCCTCCCTCCAGCCCCGGGGCCATGGCTCTGGATTATGACACCATCTTCTCACCCAGCGCCTTCCTCTGCCCTTCCGAGCTTCCTTTCCAACCACAGACAGTCTGACTCTCCTTACATGATCCAGGGGGAGCGCTGGATAACCAGAGAATTCTTGCTTTGCTCTTTTTAACCCGTTCGAAGGTCCTTCTGTTTTAGCCAGGCTGCTGTCTTTTTTTAAAAAAAAGTTTCATTGGCCTATAACGCACAGGTCCTACAATTCAATAGTTCTATCCCATGAAGAAGGGTTCTGCGAACATCACCATAATCGATTTTAAAATAATTTCTGATTTCTTGTATCGTGTTCAGCTCATCAGTTCCCCCGACCTCACCTGCCATGCCCCTCGGTAATTATTAATCCAGTTGCTGTCTCTATAGATTTTCCTTTCCTGGATTTTCATAGACAGCAAGAACATCATGCAAAACAAAGGCAAGAAACTAATTAAGACAAAATAAAACAGAGGACAACCTCAACCCAAAAGAAAGCAGAGTCTTTAAAACCGGAACCAATTATAAATGGGGGAAAGGGAGATCCCAGGACACGGTGTTGCATTTTAACCTAACGACACCTGTCATCATCCACTGTACAGCACTCTCTGCCTTAGAGGAAGACTAGTCACGTCCCTGAACTGTAGTCAGAGGAGATTCACCAGAGACCTAATCCTATGGGGACTTGTTACCTTTCTCCCGGAGAACAGCAGGCCCTGGATCTGCACCGTTACCCCAGGACCTCTTGACTACAGCCCTATAGGTAAAACTCTTACTTTCACGGGCAACGCTGCCTACCAGTTTCTCTTTGGGTACTTCTTCCTCACCAGCATCACCATTCAAACTCATCAACTCTTCTTCGTGCTTCCTTTATTCAATGTGCGACGTTCACACGCATTAGAGGTCGCTGAAGATACCGTGGCGTGCGTCAGGAGCACCCTAGTCCTCCTAGGGGTCTCCCCGCTTTTCAGCACTCAGTAGGGCTAACTCTACAGGCATGGGCCAAAGGAATGGATGAGAAAATGAGGGTGGTGAGGATGGTGTTCAGACCAGGTAGTCAAGCAAGGAAGAAAGACAAAGATAGGTAGAGCTCACTGAGACAGCTTAAAAGAAAACTTTAGTTGAATTTTGGAAGAATAGATCAGCAGCTCCCAAATTCATCTGGCCTACTGCACCCTTTTCAGAAAAAAAAAAATACTCAGTGATCCCTGGCAATTAAAACCCTTTGTGTATAACCCATCATCTGGGATAAAGTGTAGGTATCTGCTTTCTCAGCCCCCTGAATCATTCCAACACTCCCTAGGGGCTGGCATTGCCCACTTAGGGAAACACTGGGGTAGACAGTTACCTATTGTTCGAGAAGCACTGATGGAGCCAACGTAGAACCACGCCAGGATGTGACGAGAGGGCCGGCCCGAGAGCCCTAAAGCGTCTGGGGAATTTGGTGGGGCTACAGGCAAGAGCTAGAGATCTTAAGTGCCAGATGGGCCTGGGAAAGGGCATCTGACTCTTGAACAGGAGAGAGGCATGTCTTTGGGAATGATCATTGAAGAGTTGAGAGGAACCTAAAGACGTGATCCAAAGCCAGCCGCTCTGGGGTTGGTGACAGGACCAAGCCTAGGATTCTGGGTATCTAGACAAAGAAAAGACACAATCTTAAAGGTTTCTGGTGAGCCTGCTCCACCAGCCCAATCCTACCAGAAGCCTTCCTGGAAGTTCTGACTGTCATTCAGAGCCAAGGGAATGAGTCAGGAGGCCAAGACCTCTTCATCTTACCTTCCTTCCCATTCTCTTGCTCCCCCAGAAAGATGGATGACCAACTCACCCTCAACTGACCAAAGGTCCAGAAAGACTTGACCTCGCTCAAATGTATCAGAGAGGCTCGAGAGCTTATCCATTGAAACTGGAACAGAGAAGGACTGGGGATTCATTTGCTTCCCTATCAGAAGTCATGGGAGTAGACAGAAGAGTAAGAGCTGGGTCTGGTAAGGCACTGGACTTAGTAGAAAGTCTAGCCTAGCCCTGCACGAGCAGCACATGTGAATGCTCCAAATCCCATCAGAGTCAAGGCCACAGGATGCAGTCGAAGGTTGTGAGTAAGAGTTCACATGGGTTGCAGCCACCTTAGCTTCTAGAGTTCCCTGAAGAACAGGAGTTACTGACCCCTCCGCCCTAGGGAAGAGCAGTAAATTAGGCCGGACTGCAACTGTTTTCCATAGGTCACAGGAGAATTGTCCCAGGGTCTGAGTGACCAATAGCAACTCCCAAAATCTTTCTCTGGGCAGCCGTGCAAAGTGACTTGCAGTAGTGGGGATGGAAATGATTTATCCTGGGAAGCTTGTCAGCGGGGCTGTTCAATCGTGTGCATTCTGTTAGGGGTGTGGGCATGAGTGGGTGAGACGCTCCTCAAACTACATTCCTTTGCCTCCCACCAGACGGGCCCACAGCGGTCTATTTCAGGTGACAATTATAGTGGTAACCACTCCCGGGTGGTCACTTTGCCAAGGGACTCTGTGTATTGCGTTTCAGTTGCTTAAAGTCCTTGATCCAGGTCTCCAAAAGGAAATGAGCTTCTCCTGTTGTTTTCCCAGCCGGTGCTCTTTTTCTTCCACCCTGTTCTCAGTGTCGCCCTTCAGTTTTCAAAATGTTCAGCTCAGAGTCAAGCCAATTGTTCTCTTGGGCAGGGGTGTCACCCTCGTAAGAAGCACATCTACTTCACAGGCAGCTGGGACCCCGAAAGGGGAAGTGAGAAACAGAGAAAGACACCCACCCTAAGCCCACAGGAAATGACACCACTTGGCCTGTTTTCCTCCAGGGTGATAATCCGTGTGATGGAGAATGATTCAGAAAGGCCCCCCCCCCCAGGGGAAACACAACATCTCCAATCTTTCTTGCCCTGAAGGACTACATTTTCATCCATTCTCCTCAGACAAACTTGGCTTTAGGGGCATGGACTAGGAAAGGTTGGCTTCTAGAGAGAGGTGGCAAGGGGGTCCACCCACGTGGTGGCATCTGCAATGCCTGCTGTTGGCTGCTGTCTCTGGGGCTGCCATCAGCTTCTCTGCTCAGGCCACGAGGAGTGTCTGTTTGAAGTCTGCTCTTTGGGAAGGAGGCCCAGGAGAATATGAGCTGGGCTGGTCTGGATATCAAAGTCCAAATTAAAAATTTATTCCAGTGTTTGAAAAATTCCTGGCCCCAAACTTCATATGGATTAAAAAAGAAAACTGACCCACAGCTCCCTGATTTCTTCAGCGTCTCCAGTGGAGGACTAGAGGATTTATTTCCAAAAACTAAAATAATAAAAGTGAGGCCAGAGAGTTCCATAAATGTACTCTGATCAGAGGGCGTCTCTGCTCAATTTGTCAGCAGAGTCATGTGTCAGGAAAACTCTGGGAAACCAAGAAGCACCTGTAGTTATCACTTTGGAATCTCTTTCTCCTCTTTCTGAGCACTTCCGGTCTCACCTGGCTCTGTACTGTGGAAGCTGGTAGGCAAAGAATGAGAAAGAACTAGAGAGAAAAACAGTGATGCTAGATTTTCTTTTTTCCCCCCTAACTTTTGGGTTTGGGGTTTGTAGGAGGGTAAAGGAAGGCATCTAGTATTAATGATGGAATAACAGCTAATAGGAACATAAATTTGTTGGGAAAGAGCACAGAAAAAAAACTAAATAAGGGATGAAATATAGACCAGCTCATTGACAAAGATGTTGAGGTAGTTAGTTTATCGTGCCAACCTGGCCTATAAACACATGTGGGGTTAATTGAAGGGGAGAGGGATAAATGGTTCGGTGAGCCTCTCCTTTCTAGTTCTCGGGTCTCTTGCTTTGTGATGGTTGGACCAGGGTGCAGCTGCCTTAGCCAGTTCCCCGCTTCAGCTGGCAAGACTCACGTCCTGCAAGACATCTCTGCAGTGAAGCCACATGGACCTGCCCTGATGCAGCCCTGGGTGCTGGAGCAGCCACGTGGAGACCCCCAACAGCGCTGAGATGCTTACTCGCTCACTGATTCAGCTTTCCTCCTGCAGTCAATATCATTGCGTGTGTTTTGTGAGATGGAGGAGGACTTTGTGGATTGGTGTTGGACATATGGGTTAATGCTGGACTTGCGGACTTGGGCAGCATGGGGTTGGGATGTTTTCTTGATGTGCACTTAACCTTTATATATAACTCTCTCTTATACATGAATTTCTGTGGATTTGTTCCTCTAAAGGACCCAGACTAACACAGATGTCTAGAAAAAAAAAATAGAACGAACCCAATATGGAGCATGATGAGTGAAATATTGAGATGCAGGTTGAAAATAAGCGATCAGGAAACTCTTGAGCTTTTGTTAAGGGTAATCACAAAATTTGGACAGGATAATACTTATGGATATATGATAAACCTAATTAATGTTATTGAATTGGATGTGGGGGAGGAGGGCTCACAAATTTCATGGAAACATTCCATTCTCTTTTCATCTCCTCCTTTCCACCAAGCTTCCAAAGCCTTCTACATGAGAAGAATGTTGAAAGGGCAAATGTTTTATGACATATGTATTTGCCATCATTTAAAAAATAGAACCAATATCTAAACAAAGAATCACATCATGGTCTTAAATTCGAGTGGAAAGCACAGGGCTGGATACTGTATATACTCTAGTATAAGCTGACCGGAATACCCACCAAGGCGCCTAATTTTACCACAAAGACTGCATTAAAAAGTGCTGAAAAACTCAGCTTATACTCAAGTATATACGATAGGGGAATGTGACAGAAGCCACGTCAACTCAGAAGAAACGGAAAATATGAAGGGAGACATGACCAGAATTGCAAAGACATAAAGTGGCCAGCACATGGTGGTAAATGCGAGGACCGAGGGGGTGGGGGGTTACACAGGTCCTCAAGGCCAGGGTTCGAGGTCAGCATTGTTGTTTTGGCAAACTTTTAAAATCGAAGTGTACAGTTTGATGGGTTTTATTAGTGTGAACACACCCCTATAAACCACCATCGTGACTACCTCCACCTTCCAAGAGTCAGCTCTCCTCCGACACCCATCACCATAGATTAGTTGTGCCTGGTTTTCAATGCCACCCACGTTTCTGAGTGGGCTTCAAAGAGTTTGTGGAACAATTGAATGAACAGGTAATGGAATGTTTCCACGAACTTTTTGAATCCTCCTCCTATATAATCAATACCTTTTACCTCTGACTGATTTCCTTTGCCACTGTGTTTGTGGCTGTATCAATTTTTGCATGCACGGGTGGCTTGCTCGTTCTCACGGATATGTAATATTCTGTTCTGTGGCTATTCCATGATTTAGCCCATCCTACTGTTGACAAATGGGCTGCTTCTGACTAATAACATCATGTTGTTGTGAACCTTTTGCTCTGCATAGGTCTTTGGGTACATGTATATATACATTACTGTGGAGCTACATCTAGGAGAACTGGGTCATGGGGCCTACATTGCTAATCTTTAGCAGACATTGTAAAACCGAGTAGTTCTCAAAGCAGTCTTAGCTGGTTATACTTACTCCCATGAACAATATGTGTGTGTTCCTTTACTTGGCATTGCCCATAGATCTTAAACGTTACCCATGCTACCAGGTAGGTGGTGATACCACATTGTGATTTTAATTCTGCATGAGTAATCTAGCATCTACTCATAAGTGTGTTACCACTTTAGATAGGTATCTTCTTTTGTGAAGTGACTGCTAAATTCTTGTGTTCATTTTAATGTGCTTTTAACAGTGTCTTTGTCAATATTGTTAATGTAAGGATTCTTGAAATATGCTAGATATAAGTTGCTTGTCTGATAGGATTTTTGAAATTTCTTCTCCCAGGATATGACTTATGCTTTCATTTTCTTTATTGTATGGTTGTAGCTCTTTCTCTCCTTTTTTTTGTAAGATGTTATAGATTTACATAAAGACTAGATTTTCAATGTCTTATTTTATGATTAGTACATTTCATGGCTTGCTTAGAAAATGTGTATCTACTACCAGGTCATAAAGATATTCTAATGCATTATAGTATAGAAGTTCATCATTTTTACTTCTAGATAATGATTTATAGATACATGATTTTTGTATATGGTGTGAGATAAGAGTCAAAGTTTGCTGGTGTTGGGATTTTTCCCTTTTGAAATCCAAATATTAAAATACTTTCCCCCACACTGCACTGCCAGTTGGCTTGGCTGAACATCAGGTGACTCATATGCAAGTCCATTTCCAGACACTCAACAATATGTCAGCACTCCGTTGCTCTCTACTGACACCAGAACCATGTGCCCGTCATCACCGTTGCTTGATAGCTGGTAGTGCAAGTCCATTCAGTTTGTTACACTTCACGTTTGTCCTGGTTAATTTTGACTCTTTTTGTTTCCATGAAAATGTGAAATAATCAACTCACTCATTTTCATTAAAAAAGAAAAACAAATGCATGCAAAGAAGGAAAAGAGGTGGGGGGGGGGAGAGGGAGCGAAGGAGGAAGAAAGGAAGGAAAGGGGGGAGGGAGGGACCTAGACAGGGAATAAGCTGTAAAGGGAGAGGGAGCATGGGAAGATATTCAGCCCGTGGGCAGAAGTGTGGATGAGCTCCCAGTAAGGAGTGACAGAGGAGGGCGTTCCCTAGGGGGCACGAAGAGAAGAGGATGGAGTCCTGGGAGCCAAGAAAGCAGGGTTTCTACTCCAGCAGGGACAGACAGAGATTCAGACTCCTCAGCCAGGCTGAGGGACGAGACTCCAGAAAGCGATTGAACTTGGCATCGGGGAAATCACTCCAGACCTTTGTGGACTCTCGGGAGACAGTGAACCCTGAGCGGTGCTGGATGGTGAAAAGAGAGCTTCATCCTCAGGGGTCTGCTCGTCCGACCACAGGTATGCATCACTCTCTCCGAGTTGGAATCCAGTTGATCCCAATGGGTTCGGGGTTTAGTTATCATGCACCAGAAGAGACCCTGGTGGCTCAACAGGAAAGCACTCAGTCGCCAATAGAAAAGCTGGGGGTTCAAACCAACCACTCCAAGAGAGAAGGACCGTGACAGCCTGGATTCCTATGAGCATAGTTCTGTTCTGTCACAGGGCTCCCTAGATGCTGGGCGCTGTAGATAACTTGTTATACTGGGGTGAACAAGGGAGATGTGCTTCTTCTCCTCCTGAGCTTAGGTTGAAGGGAGAAATGAAACCAGAAACACCGAACCCATTGCGGACACTGCACACATCACTCTTGCTACCCTGGGGCCTCATAGAGATGCTAAACATCAAATCAACACAAAGAAAGAGAACCACCTGCGTGCCATGATTAGTGCTTCAGGATAAAGAGCAGAATCAAAGAAGGAGTCTGCTTTGCTGGGAGGAATCATGGACTGTCTCACCTGGCATTGCACGTAGCAGCGTAAATGGATTGTGACCTGCGGCAGGATTCAGGTAATGGAGCAACTGGCTCACTGCCCTAATGACCGGTTTAAGTATTAAAAACCAATATGAAAAAAAGAAAAACCCAAGATGCTGAAAGGTAGTTTATTGTTTCATACTTACTACTTGAATAAGAACAATAAGAGAGGCACACAAACTAGATTATGTTATACAGTTTTAAAATATTAATGAAAAATATTAAATAATACAAAAAAACAATAAAACTATTCAGATAGTTCCATACAGCTTCTTGATTGGTGTCCTCGCTTGCAAAACTCTTTGTTTTATCCGAGCATCAGCAGCTGTGGGCTTTATCCTTAACCATCTTTTCTCTGCAGGAGTCGGATCCAGTCCTGTAGCAGTAGACCAGTGAGACAATAGTCATTGTGTTCGCTGTACTAGACACAGGCGGCTGCTCTTCTCTGAACATATGATGTTCATCTTTGCAAAACTCCTTTCCGCTTCTGCTGAACTCGCAGCAACTGCCCTGCCAACAGATTTAGCCCTCTGAACAGTTTCAGGAATTGGGCTAATCCACTCACAAGATCTCAAAGGGATTTTGGGCAGAACACAAAGCTGAAAGCAGTGACAGCCTGTCATTTTCTGGTTGCTTGACACCTTTTCTCTTTATGTTGTTTATTGGTTTACTGAAGTAATAAGTACAAGGGAATAAAATGCAACATCTCCTCAGAATTACACTGAGCTTTATGAAATGAATAAATAAATATTACAAGCATAGTTCCACCTAATTTTTATACCTATGGATGGAATGAACATTACTCCAGGTGCTTAGATAATGCTGTTGAGCAGAGGAACAATAAAAAAGGGTAAGGAATATACATTTGTGATTTCCACATCAGGCGGCTGCCCAGTCGCCCACCTCAGAGAGAACCCTGATTACAAGTGCTATTTTAACAACCAGTTCCCCAAACTCAACAAGAAATTAGATTTCCATTCTGCTGGACCAGTGTGAACTGGCTGAATCCCATCACTGGTTGGGACCATATTGAAACATCCAGGTGGTGATCTAAGTGCCTCATTCAGCTGCCCCTAGAATTGACAGAACACCACAACTGCACATCTTCCTATAATGCCCAAGCCTCACTCCCTATCATAAGCCCATCCTCAGGGATCAGAGAGTCAGCCTGAAAGCAGAAACCACCAAGAATCAAATTAAAGGCTTCGGGGAGGTGGGTGATGGGTGGGGTGGGGGGAGACGCCTGGGTGGATTTGGGGACAACAATTTCTTCAAAAGAGCTCAGAGAAGATGAGTTATAATGTTGGGCGACTAAGAAGACTAATGTGATGGATTATAATTATCTTTATAATATGTACTCATAATCATATTGTTCCAAGAACATCTTCATTACCTTTCACTTTTGGTAACTCTTGGGTTTCCCAGCTGACGTGGGAAGCGGCTTTGACTAGACGCAGATCATCAATCCAAACGTTTTAAGGTAAAGGTATTGCTCCTCAGCAGCTGAGGGGACATTTGCTAGCCTGAGAAGAAAGCCCTAAATAGCCATTCGCCTCTTCAATCTGTGCCCAGCCTGCTTGTCCCTGAGGTTACACTGGCTGCTCCGTCAACACCTGGCTCTCTGTCAGCACCGACGTCTCATAGACCGTCTGCTCTGGTGTCAGGACAAGCCTTGTTTCAAGCAGAGCTCAGTTCCCGGAGGGCAGGGGCGAGGCGTGCCTGAATGAAATCGAGCTTCGTCAGTCCCACAAAGGCCCTGTTCAAATCAAATCTGTACTCCACGGTATTCAAAGCAAGGACCCATCATCTGATCGAACTCTTCTCCTACGCCCGGATTTGGGGAGCTTTACCAAACCAATTGTTACCGCGGTCGACTCTAATTCGTGGCAGACCACGGGTGTCACCCCAGAACTGTGCTTCGTCGATGGTCTTGTTTGTTTGTTTCGGTGGCGTTTTCATCGATTTTATTAATGTTGTGGTTTTTGAGAACAGACACAGCAAATCATACCCCAATCCAACCGTTTCTACAAGTACCATGTAGTGAGACTGATGCCATTGTTGAGTGGTGCCACCATCCTCACCAGCCTTTTCTGACATTGTCCTTCCACGCCGACATAAATTCACGCGCCCCTAAGATTCCCCTCTGATCGTAAGAGCTGCTTTGTCAATGTGACCCCATAGATATAGCTGCTAAAAGAGCGTAGTGGTCAAGCTGGGCCTTTCCTTTAATACTTAGGAATGAGGTTTAAACTATTGTTCAGTTCTAAGAGGATTTCAGGAGCTATTTTTGGCTTAAAGTTCAAAGATGACCTCAGGGCTTGATCCAGCCCCCATGGCTCCAGAAAGCCTGGGGCCCATGAGCATGTGAACCTCGGTGCTATAGTTTGATCAGGAGTATTCAATGGAATCCTTGATCAAAGTGCTCAGTAAGGAGCGCCAGGCACCCTCCACTTCTTCTGGTCTCCTGGCAAGGGAGGCTGTCGCCCAGGGCGGGCAGTCAGTCACACCTTCCGCCTCATCCTGTTCCTGACTCTCATGCTTCCTGTTGCTTATGTTAAAAAGAGAGCTCTTCTTGACAGCTTTTCAGAGCCCAGGCACCACGCAGTCAACTGGGGGTGAGGTGGGGGTGGGACAGAAGCCCTGCACATGTTATTCCTGACTGCGTTTCAGCCAGTGTGAGTGTTTCCAAAGATCCAGCCTCCGGGGGCCCCAGTTCATACATGCAAGGGTTTCTTCTGCCCCAAAGGGGGTTTAAACATTTCCCTGCCATCAGTGGATGATTCCCTACACGTTCTCTCCATAGTACACTCATTTTAGCTTGAGATAAAGAAGTCCCAGCAGTGAATTCCAAGATCTGCTGGGCCAGTTGAACTCAAGGCAGAGGTCAACCCAAAGGTTTTGCGACTGGATCTTGAGATTCCAAGGAGGGGCAGGGGTAATCTTGATAGATTCTCTTGACGAACACATAGATCTAGCTAAGGATATGCCAAGAAACAATTGCCACTCATTTCAATACTTTTGCTTAATGAAAATTGCTATGCTTCTGTAGCCACACTTACCCCCATAGACTGTCAGGCCTTTCTTCCAGAGTGACTCAGGGCAGACTTCCATCTTTTAATCAGCCACCAAACAGCAAGGCTCAGAGATTCCTGGGAGGTTCTCGGCACCTTTCTTGTTGTGGCAGGTGCATGATCGGGCTGGTTTCTTCTCTCCTTCTCTCTTTACAAAGTAAGGACACTCCAAAGAAATGATAGTTTCCCAGGCCTCATCCAACCCCCTCTCTCCCCCCACAGCCTCTGGCCATCACTCTCTATTTGAATCCCACGAGTCCTTCCCAGGTCCCCTGGCCCTTGTCTTGTCTCACTTGGGCACCGTCTCTGTGGAGCCCGCGCCCCGACCATCACGGCTGGCCCATGCCCTCTGACCGTTGGTGTAACATCCCTTGGAGTCCGCAGGGACAGCTCACCAGTGACCAGCGGCAGAGCAGCTGTATCAACTCAGCTTGGGAAGCTCAAGTATCCAGTGAACTTGGCCGTGTGGCGTTTGAAATTAAGCCCAATGTCTTACTCACGGCAAAACCTGGGGCCAGCCAAGTTAAATAGAGTACTCCCTGGAACATTCCCGAACTGATCAGAGGAGGAAGCTTCAATCTAAAGACAGGTCTTTTCGTGCCTGTTTGTCATTTTTTTCTTTTAATTTTAACACCACATTCTCTCCAAGCAAGATGGGGAAAGGAGAAATTATACATCTGTAGATGAGCATATGTAATGATGTTTTAAACTAATACATATACATGAATTATATATGCGTTTTATATATGAGCATTAATTTAAAACACTTAGGCCTCTCACCAGATGCTTCATGTCCTTGGCTTCATAATTAGGACATCTTTTTTATTGAGTTCTTCCTTCAACCAGAAACTGTCCTTGCATTAATCCTCCTTGTGCACTTACAACTCGGTGTCATTGCTGTCCCCTTTAGCAGAGTGACAAGCAAAGGCCCGCAGCCAGTAGCCTGCAAGCATGCACTGCTTTCAGCAGAGGGCGCTGGATGGGGAACTCTGGCCGCCTGCCTCCGTGTTTTTCACCATTTGCTGTGGAGCGAGGCCAACTCACAGGACGCATGCAGACCAGAGCAGACCTGTACTTCCTCAGGTTTTGGGGGCTGATTTGGGGAAGGATATCACCAGCACTTTCTTGCCAACTTGGGCCTTCAGCCACCTTTTGGTTAGAAGCGGAGTGTGTTAACGACTGGCTCTGCCCAGGGTCTCCATGTTCTTTCTTCCTGGCTCTGATATGACGGAACTACGGCGCCTTCGCAAAGAGATCACTTCAAGAGAGGGCAGTGGGGTTGGGGTAGAAGGTGGTTTGCCCCCTGAGAGGGCTCAGGCAGACCATCCGTTGATAAGGCAGACCCCACCCATTGAACCCAGGAGGACTTGGGTCTGCAGATTATTTTCCAACAGAGGGAGAAAGCAGATCACTTACTGAAAATATTTGTATCCTCCTCCACGCCACTCCCCCTGCCCCCCCCCCCTTGCATAATGGTTCATTTCCTCCCTAGTCCTCTCTACCTGGGATTGTTGCTATCGGCCTGCAGCTAAGGCCCGTGTCCCCCACTTGCTAGGTCTGCCCTGCCCTTTGATCAGGTGCCTGCCATGTCCTTCACAGCTGCACATCCTCATGGACATGAGCATGTTGATCCCAGCCCTGAGAATCAATCACGCTTCTCTGAAAACCCCTGGAATTTGATTGTTTTCCACACTGAAAGTTTGCATTTGAAAAACAACCCTCTTTGCTTGGCTAACGAAAAGGAGGGGCCGCGGTTCCCTGCTCACTGGGCCTGGGTAGAAATTCCACGGGCAATCATTCTGTGGCTCGCTGGAAAAAAAATGTTTCCGCTTTTTCAATGTTGTTTTGCAGGCTGGTCCCTGCCCGGCCCTAACTCCAAGGACCACACAGACACACGTGTGCACGCTCACCCGGGCACAAGGGGGCATTTCCCCCACTCCCTGTTGAGGTTGGAGAGCAGGAGGCCAAGGTCGGTCAAGGCCCGCCCGCCCCCCTTCAGCCAGAGCATCACTTTGTACCCGGGACCAGGCCCCCAGTCATCTGAACCCAGAGGCAGGGGCTCTTGTTTTTCTGCAACGATACGCCAAGCCCGCCTCTCACACCCCGCACGGGATGGTCAGCAGCCTTCTCTTCTCGTTAGGCTTGCTCAGAGTGGCCAGAAACACGGCGCTGACCCTCAGACCTGAGCATGACCAGCCTCTGCCGAGTTGCCTGGACCACACAGGGAACAGCCAAACTGCAGGCAGCCTCTAGGAAAGTTCGAGATCCACCCTTAGCCCTGCCCATGGGCAAGGGACTGCTTGTTTGCTCCGAGTCTTCCTGTGTGCAGCTTTGGGAGGAACGCTCTTGTCAGCCAAGGGCTTCAGGGCCGTGGGTGGTGTGTGACCAGTCAATGGTCAAAGAGCTTCGGGGTGCTTCCTTCCTTTCTTCTTGGAAAATGGGCCCCTCCTATCTAGCTGCAGAGACCGATCCCATTCGTATAGAATAAGTGACAGGCAAGGATGGTGCTGGGCTGAGAAGGCGTCACCACTGGATATGGTGAAAGCAGGGGCATTGGAAGAATTCCTTGGACTAGACTCAAAGGATAGCCAAAATAAGAATTGGCGCACTATAATTGTCGTGGTGGAGGAAAAAAAGGGAGATAGACTGCCAGAATACCAAACCAATCTGTACAGGTAGAATGCTCCTGTTATGGTAGGTGCCTCCCGACTCATAGTGTCACTATGTACAAGAGACTGACACACCACCCTCATGGCTGTAAGGCTTCAGCCCATTGTGGCGACCACTGTGTTAATCCATTTGGTCAAGGGCCATCCTCTTTTACCAAGCAAAATATCCTTTTCCACGGGCCTCATCTCTGCTGATAACATGTCCAAAGTAGGTGAGATGAAGTGTTGCCATGCTTGCTTCTAAGGAGAGATCTAAGGACACATCTGGTTGTTCTATTGACAGTTGATATTCTTTGCCAACGGCGTCTGTGGTAGTCAATTTGAGAGGATTAAGAGTGAAGGGGTGGAGTCTAGCCTGTCAATCAGGCCATAGCCAATGAGGTCTCTAGGTGGGCATGGCCTTCTTCGGAGGATTCTAGGCATTCCTGTAATTCCTCCTTGGAGGCAGGAGACACACACTCTCTCTCTGCTCACACCCTGGGAGACGTAGCAGCTGAGAAGACACTAGTGCCCTGAGCTGGAGAAGCCACTTGGAGACCCCTGCCAACACTGAGATGCTTACAACACCACTGGATCCACAAGACTACCCACCCACTGGCCTGTGATCTTTCTGCATTCAGTGTCATTGCATGTGTTGTGTGAGTCTGCAGAAGACTTTATAGATTGATATCAGACAGAGAGGTTAATATTGGACTTATACACTCGATCTGGACGGGTCTGGGATGTTTTCTCAATATTCAATTGCTTTTGTATATAAGCCTCTTTCTTATACCCATATGAGTGTCTGTGAATGTGTTTCTCTAGTCTCCCCAGACTAACACAGCATCCATTCTTCTTTGCTCTTCCTTATTCCACATTCAACTTCCACATGCATGTGTGGGGATTGAAAATTCCATGGCTTGGGTCAGGCACACCTTGGGCCAAAGGGGCATCTTTATTCGTCACTACTTTATAGAGATCTTGTGCAGCAGATTGGCTCGATGCCATGCATCATACGATTGAGCACCTACTAGGTGCCAAACCCTGGCTGTATAAAGCAAATGATCCAGTGTCTATATGTCTAAGTGGAGTGGCCAGGGCAGGGCTGTGTTGGTAGATCGGGACTCCACTCTACAACACCGGGTGTCAGAGTGCGCTGTGCAAGGAAACCACCTGGCCATGCCACCAAGACCCACCATGGCCCCTGAGTGCCCCAAAGGAGTCCTTTCCCTTCATCTCAGAATGGTTGGCTAGACCCCCAGCTTGGAGCTCAGCTGGAAGCCGAGGCATGTGGGAGAGGGCCAGGGGAGGACAGACTCTAATATCAGACTTTGGAGTTACTTGAGGTCGCCAGATGTTAGGCAGGCTTAACCTCTGCAGGCCCGAGGTGGCGTGTGACAGACACCCCTAGGGCTTGCTGGACAATCATTACCTTTATGACACTGCTTCCTGTCAGGTCCTCAGACTGCAGGCTGGCCCCAAAGAGGAGTGTGGGAGCCGGCGCTGAGCACAGTGGGAGAGCAGGCGGCAGCACTCTGGGAAGGGCTCACCCTCAGAACCATGCTGTACCTCGGGCATATGCAGAAAGGGCGGGGCTGAGGCGTGTGCCCAGAGCTGCCTGTGGGCTACACCATACAGGTGTCCCCTCTACCTGCCCCCTCTCATGACACGGCGACGTTAAAGCATGGGCTGGGTGCCATGCTCTTTCCCTGGCCCTGCAATACTTCTTCCCTTGTACCCCAGCCACCTGGGCTGCTGCCCCACTGCATCCGGCCTGGGTCTCCCCATGGCAAGTGATTACCTTCATATTTCATGCAGGGCGAGCGGCTGCCCGGGGGGCTGCGGCGCGCCCTGCATTCTGATGCATCCGGCCAACTTCTGACACTGGTACCTCCGAAGCATGCCTAATGAGGAGCCAGGCCAGGCTGCGTGAACCCGGAGTGGGCGACGGGAAGGCAGTGCGCGTGTGCCTGGGAGGAGGCGGTGGTGCCTCGCTCAGACTATCACAAGGCCCCATTGCAGCAACACCGGCAGGGCCCAGAGCCTCTAAGAAGGGCCAGTCTCATGAAAGCACGTCCTGGGAGAAAGCATATAAGTAAAAGAGGGAGGCGAATGGCGGGGGGGGGGGGGGGGGACAGGAGGAGCAGGAATTAAAGAAGATTGCAGTTCTGAATTCCTCAAGCAAGGCTGCTCCTGAGCTTTGTGTTCCTTGTAGGTAGAGCTGCTTCGAGTTCCCTAAAAGGTCGAGCCTGCTAAACAGAAGGGCTCCCTTTCTTGGCAGCCTTGTGCACTTGAATGTCACAGCTGACCCTTCATTTTCAGGGGCCCTAACAGGATAAATGGAAACTCATTCTCTCGGTATGTGGGGTGTTTTTTGTTTTTTGGAAGATACGTTTTTACCAAATGCATTTTCTGCATCAATTGATGTGATCATGTGGTTCTTTCCCTTTAAAAAAATTAATTATTTTATTGGGGATTCTTACAGTTCTTATCACAATCCAATAATTCACTGTACTAAACACATTTGTACATGTTGCCATCATCCTTTTCAAAGCATTTTCTTTCTACTTGACCCCTCCCTCTCCCACCTTCCCACGCTGTGAACCCTTAATACATTATAAATTATTATTATTCTCGTATCTTATACCATCCACTGTCTCTCTTCACCCATGTTTCCATTGTTCATCACCCTGGGGAGGGGGTGGTCATATGTCGATCACTGGGATCTGTTCCCTGTTTCTCCCTCCATCTTCCCTCTTCCCTCATGGTATCGCTACTCCCATTACTGTTCCTGAGGGGTTTATCTGGCCTGGATCCCATGTGTTGAGAGCTCTTATCTGTACCCATGTGCATGCTCTGGTCTAGCCGGATTTGTAACGTAGACCTGGGGTCATGATAGTGAGGGGAGGAAGCATTAAAGAACTAGAGGGATGTTGTATGTTCCATCAGTGCTATACTGCACACTGGCTGGCTTGTCCCTTCTTTGTGACCATTCTGTGAGGGCATGTTGAACTGTCTACAGATGGGCTCTGGGTCTCCACTCTGCCCACTCCTCCCCCACCCCCTTGTTCACATCGACATGATTGATTTTTTTTTTTTTTGGTCTTCTGGTGCCTGATAACTAATCCTATTGACACCTCATGATCACACAGACTGGTGCGTTTCTTCCATGTGGGCTTTGTTGCTTTCCAGCTAGATGGCCGTTTATCTTAAAGCCTTTAATATCCCAGGAACTATATCTTTTGATAGCCAGGCACTATCAGCTTTCTTCACCACATTTACTTATTGCGCCCATTTTGTCTTCAGTGATCATGTCAGGAAGGTGAACATCACAGAATGCCAGGCTATCAGAACAAAGTGTTCTTACATTGATGGAGTACTTGAGTAGAGACTCAATGTCCATCTGCTACCTTAATATTAACATATAAATATATCCACCTAGACCTATATGCCTATCATTATATATAAATATTTTACATATGTACATGCCTGTATTTATACCTCTATAAATGTCTTTTGCCTCCTAGTTCTTTCCTCTATTTCCTTTTACTTACCTCCTGTCCCACTATCATGTTCGACCTTCATCTGGCTCCCAATTCTTCCTCTGGGCTACATTGCACTTGATCAAACCCCACCAGGCATTCTAGACCCTCCTCATCCTGCTCAATTTTAGATCTCTTGTTGTTCCATTTGGGGTGTTTATACTTTCAGGGAGGGCCCCGCCAATAACAAGTTGTCATTGGGTTGACTTCAATTCATGGAGACCTATGTACGTCAGAGCAGACAGTGTTCTAGAACGTCTCCAATGGCTGGTTTTGTAGAAGTAGCTCATCCAGACCTTTCCTTTAAGACACCTCAACACCACTCCCCACCCCCACCCCCACCCCCGGCTCTCCAGCCTCACTTACTCTCCATCTGCCTCCTGCCCATCGAAGACGTGGGTTCTCTTTTGAACACACTCCTCTCTTTGCCAGAGCCCTGACCCCCATTAGTGGGGCTCTGAGGAGTGATCCAGAGCTCTCCATGCTCTCTTGTACCTTGTTGGTTCCAGTTGTGTTCACGCTCTGGGCAGCCTTGGGGTAGAGCAGGGGAGGGGAGCTTTTCTTCTGTCAAGGGCCGTTTGGATATTTATGACATCACTCCTAGGCCATCCAAAAGGGTTGTTGTTAGGTGTCATCCTGTTGGTTCCGACACATAACAACCTAATGCACAATGGAATGAAACACTGCCCAGTCCTGCACCATCCTCACAATTGTTCCTGTGTCGGAGTCCTCTGTTGAAGCTAACCCCGACACTGGCCTGCTGGGTTTGTGTAGTCAGTCCCGTGCCTCACCCAGGCCTCTCCTCATCCTCCTCTTGTTCTGCACACATGCTCTGATCTTTCCTCTCCATTGTCTTGCAAAATATTGAAATACCCAGGTCTGTGTTTTCCCTGGATTATTTCCAAGGAAATAATGCTGTTCTATTTTAGAAATCAGTCCCACGTGTCTCTTTTTAACACTTCTGATAAATTCTCTGATCATGATTCATGTGTTTCAGTCATTCAATAAGCACACGCCCGAAGCAATTGTTTAGATCAGTTTCTCATTTGGCCAGGGTGGTTCCTTCAAGTCCACCTAGCTGTCCTGTTTTCAAGAATGTCCTTTATAGACACTGAAGAACTATTAATAGAATCAAAAAGAAATCAGCGAGACAAACAGGGAAACGTTAGTAGGTTGGCTTGAAGGCGGGGGGAGGGGGATTCTGTTTTCTAAAATTCTTTTCATGGGAATACAATTTGGGAAAACAGCAGGGGGTTCAAAGTGAGAAATGTTGAGGCACCAAGAGGCTATGTCACGTTAGAGGTGGGATTATGGAGGCATATGGATTGTCTTGGTGGTGGTGTTCTGTGCCTTCCAGCGGGTTCTGACTCACAGCCACCCTCTGTTCAGCAGAATGAAACACCACCTGGCCCTGCGCCATCTTCACAATGGTTGTTAGGTTGGAGCCCCTGGTTGCAGCCACTGTGTCCATCCATCTCATCAGGGCCCTTCCTCTTTGTCACTGCCCTTCTGCTTTACCAAGCACAGTGTCCTTCTCCAGGCCCTTGTCTCTCTTGATCCCATGCCCAAACTGATCCTTGCTTTCCTTGCTTATAAGGAGCATTCTGGCTGTACTTCTGGTGTATGAAGATGAAATACTGACACCAATCTAAGCAGCATGTAGGACGTAGGTCTTGAGTGTAGGCATTTCTCCTTCCAGAACATGTATCGGGATCTCTGGAAAGTGGTGACACCCGTAATGCATGTGACACATAGCCTCAAACAAACAACACACCCACCACCGTTGAGTTTATTCCAATTCATAGCAGCCTATAGGACAGAGTAGAACTGCCCCATAGGGTTTCTAAGCTGTAGATCTTTACAGAATCAGATTCCCACATCTTGCTCTCACAGAGCTGCTGTTGGGTTGACACTACCAGGACACTTTAGCCAACACCCAATAACAAAAGAAGCAATTGTGTTGTTGTGCTTGTTGTTATGCTTGAGGCCTCTGTTGCAGTCACTGTGTGAGCCCAGTCATTGCGAGTCTTCCTCTTTCTCAGTGACCCTCTACTTTATCAAAGGTGCCATGGACTGTCCAAAGAATGAGCAAATCTCTCTGGGAAGAAGTACAACCAAAATGCTCCTTCTAAGGAAGTATGGCGAGGCAGGACCAGTCCCTGGAGAAGGGCCTCACGCATTTATCTGCTCGGGAAAGTAAAAGGCCCAGAAAGATTACAGCTAAGAAACCTGATGGAAAAATTCTACTCAGTAACCTAGAGGATTGCCGCGAATGCTAATCAACCAGAGAGCAATGGATTTTTAAATTATTAATTCAATTAATAACAACATATATTTGCCTTTCCTTTTAAAAACTAACAGCAATTCAAAACTGAGGCAATCTCTCTTGTAAAGATATAATAGTAATTGGATGCAATGTCAGCAAAATATAGCCATCACAGGGATCAGGTACGAGGCATCAAAGACAAAAAAATAAATCATAGCATTGTGAATGAGGGGAGTGCAGAGTGGGGACCCAGGGCCCATCTGTGGGAAATTGGACATCCCCTTGCAGAAGGGCTGCGGGGAGGAGATGAGCCAGTCAGGGTGCAGTGTAGCAATGATGAAATATACAATTTTCCTCTCGTTCTTGAAGGCTTCCTCCCCCACTATCATGATCCAAATTCTACCTTACATATCCATCCGTCTGGACCGGAGAATGTATATTGGCACAGATAGGAACTGGAAATACAGGGAATCCAGGACAGATGAACCCCTCAGGATCAGTGGTAAGAGTGGCGATATCGGGAGAGTGGAGGGAAGCTGAGGGAAAAGGGGGGAACGGATTACAAGGTCTACATTTAACCTCCTCCCTGGGGGATGGACAGCAGAGAAGTGGGTGAGGGGAGACGTCAGATGGTGTAAGATATGACAAATAATAATAGTCTATAAATTATCAAGGGTTCACAGGGGAGGGAGGACTGGGGAGGGAGGAGAAAAAATTGAGGAGCTGATGCCAAGGGCTCAAGTAGAAAGCAGGTGTTTTGAGAATGATGAGAGTAACATATGTACAATTGTGCTAGACACAGTTGATGTATGTATGGATTGTGATAAGAGTTGTATGAGCCCCTAATAAATGTTATATATATATATATATATATATATATATATATATATATATATATATATATATATATATATATATCCATGTGTGAATGAAAATTTGCCCGTAATTAAGCAAATCTGTTCTCACAGTCAGGACACTATTTCCCTGTTTTGATTTTTAAATGTGAATAAAACGACAGATAAGAACTAATCCAATTTTTTTCCTCCATCTCCACAACCAATTACTACCCTAGCACCATTGTTTAAACACAGAGTTGAAGACCTAAGCCTTGCTCCAGGTGAATCCCAACCATTCTGAGCTCCAAGAATTTGCTTCCCAAGGAAAGTTGGATAGTTCGGGTCTTCATGGCTCAGACACGAACTACATGATCTTGGACTTTTGGTTAGCTCCCATGTAGACAATGGTGCTTGTTAAAGGATAACTGAAAGACGTGTGCTGTTGTTGCTACTAAGGGCCACTGAGTCACCCCTTGACTCAGCAAACCCGGGGCTGCCCTGTCCTTCCCAGGACCACTGTGAGCCCCAGGGTGTGCACCAGCTGATTGTCAGGAGGAGACCACCGTGCCTTCCTGCCTAGTCTGAAGCCCCATCGACACCTGTTCAGCATCAGTATAACATTCAAGTCTCCACTGATAGACTGAGGGGTCTGTAATGCACTAGCCAGGAATGCAGCCTGGGCTTCTGACGTGGCAGGTGAGAATTTTACTACGGAACCACCTGTGGCTACAAATGGAGGAGATTTCCATTATCTTTTACCTCCATCTTCTCATGAAGTTCTTCACGCACCCCTCGCGTATGCATGTAATATTTTTGGTGGGGGCCTAGGGAAAGGAAGAGGCGTTTTCTCAGCCATCTTGTTCTCCTGGTGCCTGCCAATAAGAACATGCTGACAGGCCTTGGGCAGTCACTCTGCTCCCACTGTCTTGTGCTCACAACTGCCCAGAGTGCTACTGCTGGCCAGGAAGCCCCGGCCGGAACTGAGGACTGGATTTGGGTACGCAGCCATGCTTCATCGTGCACATCTGCAGTTTCGCTCTTTATCCCCCAGGTCTCTTCATGGAGCTCTGCCAAGGTGAGCTTCTGGGGTCCAACCCGTGCCCTCTGCGTCTTTGAATCACCCCTCCCCTGCCTGTGTCCTTGGTTATAGGATGGGCAGGTAGACACAAGATCGGCAACCCGACACCTCCGCGGAGAACGATGAAGCTTTCTACTCCGGTAAAGAGTCACAGTCTCAGAAAGCCCCAGGGGCCACACCTAGCCTGTCCTGTGGGGCCACCGTGAGCCAGGATGGACAGGGTGGCCGTGAAATTGGTTTGGGTCCCCCCGCCGGTGTGGATGGGGATCAGCACAGTGGGTTCTGCACTTTAAGTCCCATCTACCAAGGAGACCCTGGGTGACACAAATGGCTGAGCACTCTCCTCTCTACAATGGGCTCAAGGGGGGGGGGCGTTTCAAGGCGGGCTCAGGGGTGGTTTGAAAGGCAGGTCTGGCGATGACATGTTTCTGCAAAACGCAGAGCCTTGAAAAATCAGACAGGGCAGCCCTACTCTGCTCACACGGGGTCGCCGTCCATCAGAAATGGCTCGATAGCAACGAACAACATGATCCACCGCGAGAGGCTCGGCTCTCGGCAGCATTTTGCAAGCTGCTGATCTTCTACTCCTGCCACTGGCCTTGCCGCCGCAGCACAGTTATGGAAGCCTCTGACTCTTCTGCCAAGCCAGCAGCCTGCCTCCCCGGCTCGGAACTCAGCTTGTTCTCAGCATCCCAGTCCTCGTGAGGGTCCTCGCGATCTTTACCGAATCCCAGTGCCATAGCCACAGAGGGGTCCTGGGCTCCAGGGGAGAGAATCTGGGGGAGCCTGGAGATCGGGAAAACCTGGTCGCCACCCCCACCCCGTCCCACCCCAGCCCCGCTCCAGCCCTCCTTCCTCCTGGGGAGCGATCCAGCTCTGTGCGAGATGGAGCGATTCCTCCAGCCCCACTCCACACCCTGCAGTTTAGTTCTTCATTAAAAGAAGGTCCACGGAGGGGCTTAAACACAAAACTCCCTATAATGGTGCCTGCTCAGAACTGCTTTCCACCTGATACTGCTTCATTTAATTGGACTAAAGCAGCCTCCCCTGGCTCCAGGCTCCCTGGAAATCATGCCCAAATTTGCCTGGCTCCTGCGTGGGCCCGAGTAAATATGAGGCAGGCGCGTCGGGGGATGAAGGCTCTGGGCTCCCATGAACTGTAATGGTTGCTGCATGACTGATTCCCCAACTCCTCTGGCCTCCTGTGAAATCCCAGAACCCTCCCTGCTTATGCAAAGAGCAGGCTCCCCAGTGCCGGCTTATGAAGAAGTGGTAGAGCAATTTCATTTAATATTGCCAGGGCCTCCATTAACCTGACTATATTGCTCTCCATCCTCAATTTAAGACTTCCTCTTTCTCTAGATTATCAGTGTCAGGTAAGTCCCCGGGTCACGGACATCCGACTTACGGACGACTCATTCCGGCCCTTAGTGTAAAGCACTGTGAATTCGTCCTCACCATCACCTTCACTTGCTGATCATCAAAAAAGCTTCCAGCCTTTCCTGGCACCAACTTAACAAACAAACAAACCCCAAATTCTCCCTGCCCCGGGGTCCATTCTAACTCACCGAGACCCTATAGAACTGCCGGGGGGTCTCTGAGACAAGAGTAGTGTGGAGCACCTGGTGGTTTCAAACTGCTGACCTCGGCCATGCCGCCCGGGTTTCTTGCACCAAAGTAAGGCTAAACAAGAACTCTACGCATCGGTTCTGGCTCACCTACAAGGTCAACCTAAGGACACGCTTAGGAATGGACCTTGTTTACAAGCCAGGGGCTGCCTGAAAGGTTGATGATCAAAAGCTAGAGTTGCTGGAGTTTCCCGGCCTCCCAGCGATCTCCCTGTGCCCTGCTCCGCAGGCCTCGGGCCCCGGCCTGGGCTGTCTGCACTGCTCTCCCGGGGTTCCCTCGAGCTGGCCCTGGTGCTCTCTACCTACATGCTCCTCTGTGATTGCCTTCCTTCTTCATACTTTCATCTCTCCCTCTTTTATTTGCTGTTGAGATATGCAGATAAGAGCATACATTTTGTAGCTTTGGGGTGGTGGACTCAGTGATGAATTATTTTGAATCTGCGTGGCTAGTGCTTAGATGGGTTTGTGACTACATGATGCATTGATTTAATCATCAATTCAACAACAGAGCGTTAAGTGTCCATATAGATTATATAAGACTCGGATTCTCTGCATTCCTCTGAGCGCCTCTACCTTCCCTCGGCATCCACTCCCGCTGGCTGTTGGGGATCGCTGGGCCGTCTTCCTCTACCTCATAGCTGGCAGGAAGATGGCACCAGGCCCTCAGGAGCTCTATCCCAGGCTTTTCTCCATGAGGCTGCACTGGGAGGACCACATGTTTGTGAAATGGCAACACGTCCCATTCCATCCTGCTCCCCAGACAGACCCCCTCATTTTACCACCACTCATGTACCAATCTCTGACGGATGGCTCTTGGTGCCCCAGACATGTCTGCTAGGAGGTCGGCAAGGACTGAATTAAGGTTGGCTTTTCAAAGCCTTGGAGCCCTGCTGGTGTGGTGGGTACCATACTGGGCTGCTAATCACACAGTCAGCAGTTCAGAACTTCGGGGGGAAGTTTAGGCTTTCTACTCCTGAAAAGAGTCACCATCTCTGAAATCCACAGGGACAAGTCTACCAAGCCCTATAGGGTGGCTGAGAGTCAGACTCAACTTGATGGCAATGAGTTCAATTACTTTTGTTGCTGTTGTTGATTTTCAAAGTCTATGCAAAGTAACACTGCTGGGGGGCGTCCAGACCTCTCTGGGAGAGTAGTGTGTGTAGAGAGGAGTCCAAGGCAGCCATTGACCTCAACAAAGTCCTGGGGACAGTTGCCCGGAAGGGACAGTTCTCTAAGACAAGAGGTCAGCCAGCAGTCAGGTGGACCCAGCATAGAAGAAGATTATGCTGCCAAGATGGTGGGTTTCTGACTTCCTAAACTAAGGCACCTGGAGAGCTGGAGAGTCAGCTACCCTCTGATGGGAATCATCTCTCTGCACATCTCTGGGGCTTTGCCGACTCATGGTGGCCCCTAGTGTGCAGAGCAAAACGCCTCCATGGAGTTTTCATGGCTGCGGCCGCAGGCAGATCAATAGGCTTGTCTTCTGAAGCACCCCTGCGTGGGTTTGAACCGCTAGCCTCTCAGCGAGTGGTTGAGCACTGGACCACGTGCCCCCTCCAGGAACTCCCTCTGCTGAGTCGGGATCGTTCCCTAACCTGTCTGAGCATTGGTCTCTTGATCAAATGGGCCGATGTGCACCTTACCTGGAGACTTTTTAGGAGGATTCAAAGTCTACTCATAGACGTCCCTCAGAAAAGCAAGGGCGTGGCTTTGAGGACTAAGGTGCACCTGACCTGAGCCATGGGATTTTCAATCAGCTCACATGCGTGGGACAGTTGGCCCTTGACTAAGGAAGACCAAAGAAGAATGGATGAGCTGACTTGAGATGCTGTTAAGAAGATCGAAAGAACAAACAAGTCTGTCTTGGAAGAAGCACGGCCAAAGTGCTTTGAGGCAAGGATGGTGAGACTTCATCTTACTTTTGACATGTTGTCAGGAGAAACCAGTCCCTGGAGACGGACATCATGTTTGATAAAGTAGAGAGTCAGCGGGAAAGAGGAAGGTCCTCCAGGGGATGGTTTCACATATTGGCTACACGAAGGGGGTCAAGCATCGGAACAATTGTGAGGCTGGCACAGGGCAAGGCAGTGCTTCCTTCTTTGTGCATAGAGTCGCCATGGGTGGGAACCGACTCGGCAGAGCCTACCAACAACAACATGGACTTACTATAAGGATCCAAGGGAGAGAGGTGGGAGGAATGAGAGGGAGAAGGAGAAGGAAAGGGGGAGGGAGAGAGGTAGACCACAGGCAAGGATCTGGCATGGAATTGATGTCACCTTAAATAGCATCTCCTGGATTTGTTGTTAAGTAGGAAGATGTCCTTATTTGGGGAGATGTTTACTACTGAATGTAATGGGTAAGTAATATTATTTCCATCATTCGCCTTAAGATATTCTGAGAAATGCATCATGAACTTTGTATCATACCTTTCTCCTTTCCCTGGGAAGCCTCTAGCCAGTACAATACTTTCCCCAAACCTAGGTACCTCGAGTATCATTTGTTGTCATGATTTTTAAATCCGACAACTCTAATTTTTTTTAATCATTTTATTGTTGGCTCATACAACTCATCACAATCCATACATACATCAATTGTATAAAGCACATCTGTGCATTTGTTTCCCTCATCATTCTCAAGACACATAAGCCCCTGGCAAAAACTTTTCCTTTCCCCCCTCCCTCCCCGCTCCCCCTTCCCTCATCAATCCTTGATAATTTATAAATTATTATTTTGTCATATCTTACACTGTCCAACGTCTCCCTTCATCCATTTTATGTTGTCCATCCCCCAGGGAGGAGGTTATATGTAGATCCCTGTAATTGGTTCCCCCTTTCTACCCCACCGTCCCTCCACCCTCCTGGTATTGCCACTCTCAGCACTGGTCCTGAAGGGATCATCTGTCCTGGATTCCCTGTGTTTCCAGTTCCTATCTGTACCAGTGTACATCCTCTAGTCTAGCCAGATTTGTAAGTTAGATTTGGGATCTACCTTAGAGTTATAGTGGTGGGGGCAGAGGGGAGGAAGCATTTAGGAACTAGAGGAAAGTTGTATGTTTCATCGTTGCTACACTGTACCCTGACTGGTTTGCTTCCTCCCCGTGACCCTTCCATAAGGTGATGTCCAGTTGCCTACAGATGGGCTTTGGGTCCCCATTCTGCACTCCCCCTTATTCACAATAATATGAATTTTTGTTCTTTGATGCCTGATAACTGATCACTTTGGCATCTCGTGATTGCACAGGCTGGTGTACTTCTTCCATGTGGGCTTTGTTGCTTCTGAGCTAGATGGCTGCTTGTTTACTTTCAAGTCTTTAAGACCCCAGATGCTGTATCTTTTGATAGCTGGGAACCATCGGCTTTCTTTACCACATTTGCTTATGCACCCACTTGTCTTCAGCAATTGTGTTGGGAAAGTGAGCATCATGGAATGCCAGTTTAATAGAACAAAGTATTCTTGCATTGAGGGAGTACTTGAGTGGAGGCCCAATGTACATCTGCTACCTTAATACTAACCTATACAAATATGCACATAAATCTATTTCCCCATCCTCATATATAAATACATTTACATATGTACATGCCTTTATTTAGACCTCTATAAATGCCCTCTACCTCCTAGTTCTTTCCTCTATTTCCTTTTACTTTCCTCTTTTTCCCACTACCATGCTCAGCCTTCATTTGGGTTTCAGTAATTCCTCTTGGTTCCGTTAACCTTGATCACACCCTACCAGGCCTCCTACATCCTCCTCACTACTGATTTGGATCACTTGTTGTTCCCCTGTCCCTGGGTTTGTTAACACCACTTCCTTTCCCCCACCTCCCCATCTCCCATGTCCCCCAGAACTGTCAATCCCATTGTTTTCCCCTCCAGATTGTTCATCCAGCCTATCTTATTTAGACAGACCTGCGGAGATAATAACATGCACAAAAACAAGAGAGCAAAACCAAGCAACAAAAGAAAACAAAACAACGACAACACCAAAAAGCCAATGACAAAAAAACAAAACAAAAAAACACAACACAACTACAACAAAAAAAGAAAAGCTTGTAGTTAGTTCAAGGACTGTTTGTTGGCCTTTAGGAGTGTTTTCCAATTGAGTCTCATGGGGTGCCAAGCCCTGGCCCCAACAACTGTAATTTTATGTGCCAAAGCGGACCTCTCTTTGGAACTCCAGTCTCAAATATTCCACTGTCACTCAGACAGCTCCACAACTGGACTCCCTGCACCACCCCACCCCTTAGTCTGTCCTCTGACTCTGATGACATTCCCATCTTGATAGATAGCACCACCATTCACCAGGTGTTCGACTCAGAAACCTGTGGGATATTCCTGATCCCTCCTCTTTCTTCACTGCCCATAGCCAATCCACCAGCATTCCCTGTTGATGTTATTATCCAAAGCAATTTTTGCTGTCTCTCCACTTCCTTACATTTCAGCTGGCCACCCTTGACCGCCCTGACCGGGGCCACTTCAACAGCCAGTGAACTGAATCTTCCCTGTGCTTCGCTTCCCCCTGTAACCCAGCCCACCGAGGGACGCTTTCTGAAGCACATGTTACAGCATGTCACTTGGCAGCTTAAAAGCAGAGTAACTTCCCTTGTGCATACCCCTAAGTTCACATGCCTCCCCTCTGCCCACAGGACCACGCATGATCTCTCCTCCTCCACCTTCTCAGCCCATGCTCTCTTCACTACTTAGCCAGGATACCCTCCTTTCTCTTTCTCCATCAAGTCAACCTCTTGTCTGCCTTCCTTGACGGCTTAAATTCTCTCTCCTTTTCTCTACCCGTAGCCGGGTTGGTCCCACCGCCCCTTGCTCAACTTGCATTTCATCTTCTGTAAGGATCTCTGGTGGCCTGATGGCTAACCACAATGTTGGTGGTTCAACCCCCCACCCAGCAGCTCTGTGGGAGAAAACCTTGGGGATGTGGTCCCATAATGATTCGTGCCTAGAAAGCCTTATGAGACATTCTACTCTGTCGTGGGAGATTCTCCCTAGTCAGCATGGATGGAACAGCACCTAACAATAACGGTACATCCCTCTATGACCTTCTGTCTTTCCATGAGGCCCTAGATCTCAAATAAGCTCCTCTGTCATTCTCTCTCCTAGTGATTTGATGGGAAGGAAGATGGGAAATGGAAAGGACATCGATTTGCCCATGTAGACCCACAGGGACGATTCAACCCTGTCCTATTGGGTGGCTATGAGCCAGCATTGGCTTGATGGCAGTGGGTTATATGGTACTCTAATAGTGTTTTCAAATCCCCATCTCTAAATCGCACCACTAGATTCTCAACCACAGGTATCAGGCCCCATCGTGGCCATCAATGCCTGTTTGCGAGAGCCTCATGCTCTCCCGCACTTTTGTCCCTTCCTCTCACTCCGTCCCTGCTGGGTGTCTTGGAAAGGTAGGTTGACTAGCCTGGGAGATGCAACAGCACCTCTGCTCCCACGCACTGCTGGCACACCTGTGGCTGCGCGAGTCGTACATGTCGAGGGTGTGATTGGATCTATTCTCTGCCTTCGGTTTGCCCATCTAGCAAACCCCACAAAAGCAGCAGCAGTGAGCACTTCACAGCCGACTGCAGGCCTGCTTTTCCTGGCTGGGGCCCCCGCAAGAGGCCTCTCCTTGCACTTTTCGGGGTGGGTCCCAGCTGATGCTGAGGTCAGCATCCAGATCCGCTTTGAACCCGGACGCCTCTCGCGACCTGGGGCGACTCTGGCTTTCCCTGGAGACCCGGAGCTAATGAGAAGTGAGCGCTGCAACCGCAGGGCACACTCCGAGGTCGCCATTACGTAAGGATTATTAATGAAGCAACGATGTCAAAATTGTGTGAAATCAAACTCAGATTTAAGGACTTAAAATAAACAGATATAAAGTAACAGATGTCCCGTTTTGTTCTCAAATGATTTCATCCCTTGTTAAAAATAAATGTCTGGCTAGAAAGGGGGGAAAAAAAGCAGGGGGACTTTACTTCAATGTTAAAAATTAATTGAATCCAGAGGTTCGTAAAGCAACTAAGTGGTGTGGGTTTTTCTCTTTTCTCTTCTTAAGGCACAGACATATTTGTGTTGATTTTTATTTCAGGGAGTAATGAGCTCATTGCACAGGCCCAGTCTTGATAGACCAAACGCACCTCCTTCAAAGCCCAGAGGAAACGCTTCTCCGTTGTTATTATGTAGATAAGGATGGGCCTGTGTGTCCACCTGAGAAGCAGCTTGTTCCATGCTAAGTCCCGAAGGATGGAACAGCCTGGGTTTCTCCAATCAGAAGTCCTGACAGCCCTTCTCCGCAGCCATCAGAATCCCATGGAGGAGTCCTTGCCTTGGAATTTCTGCGTGGAATTCCCAGAGAAGACTCCTACTGAAATTAGTAACGGGAAAGGCAAATTAGGTCATCTTGCCCGTCCCCCTGCCAGCTTCCTACACTGTGGTTAATTTTCTCCTCCTTTCATCAGATACGTTTTAAATGTTTCAAGAGATGGAAATTACACCAGTTGTCTCCCTCCAGAGTTCCACGGTCTACTGAAGTTGCCGGACTCGATTTTCTGCCTGTGAAACTCTGTGGGAATTCTGCCAACAGTGGAAGGTTGTTTGGGGGACAGGAGATAGTCTTTACCTCTGGGCTCCCCCTGTCACTCTCCCCAATTTCCTCTCATTGTGCGGTGGATGTCCGGGTTTTAGGGATCAGGAAATCAGCATACTATAAAGCCTCAGATCAAAAATGGCCCTAGTCACATTCAGAGCAATGATTTATTTGTAGAATCGGAGTGCAAACACAAGGGGATGATGTGGATACCCTTGAATAGCAGATGGAGAACACAGGCTGGATGCCAGCCTTCTTTGCACAGAAGTAACAAGTAACAACATTTCTTGGTAAGGGATAAAGGCTCCAGATAGGAAACCACAGGTGCGCAGGAAGAAAATCTGTGTTGCTAAGATGCCTGGTGGCACCATGGTGAAGCGCTGTAGTGCTAACTAAAGGTCCGCAGTTCAAACACGTGGACCGCTCCTCAGGAGAAAAATCAAATGAAGGCAACACAAAACAACGCAATGCAAAACAAGCCCGGGCCCATGAGTCCATTTGGCCTCATAGCAACCTCACAGGACAGAGGAGAGCTGCCCTGAGGGTGGCCGAGGCTAGACGTCTTTACGGAAGCCGACTACAGCATCGTTCTCCTGCCCACACACTGGTGGGTTCAAAGCAACCACCTTCTTTCTGCTTCGTATGTGAGGGCTGCAGCACAGCACCACCAAGATGCTTTCCTCCTTAAAGAGCACGACCTTGGGAGCCCTTGAGAGTACTGCGCCCCGTTCAGCAGCTATGGGCCAGAAGTGCATGAAGGACACACCAGCGAACTCACAGGCACTTAGAAAAGTGACACTACCTGTGTCCTAACGCAGTTGACCTTAGCGTGTTGTTAGGGGCTGTCGAGTGGGAACCGACTCACAGGGACCTGATGTACAACAGTATAAAACACGGCTGGAACCTGCGCCGTCCTCACCATCGGTTTGAGCCCATGGTGGTTGTCACTGTATCAACCCATCGCATCAAGTTTCTTCCTCCTGCTTGCCGGCCGTCTACTTTACCAAATCGATGTGGCATGACTCAAAAACAGAAGAAACAGTTGCAAGCACCCTGTTTATCATCGGAACATGGGGTGTACAAAGTCTGACTCTAGGAAAAGTGGAGGTCACCAAAAATAAAATAGAATGCTCGAAGGTCAATGCTCTAGGCATCGCTGAGCTGAAGTGGACTGGTGTTAGCCACCTTGAGTCGGACAGTCGGATAGTCTACTATTCTGGAAATGAAAAATTGGAGAGGAATGGGTTCCTTGTCAAAAAGAACAATTCAGTGCTAAGATACGACCCATACCCCTACAAGAAAAGCCAGTGAGTTTGATGATTATGCAAATTTACTCACCATCCATTATTACCCAAAATGAAGAAATTGAACATTTTTGCCACCTTTTACAGTCTGAAACTGATTGAACATGGAATCAAGATGCATTGATAATTATTGACGAGTGGAATTTGAATGTTAGAATAAAGAAGGATCGGCCATTGGAAAATATGACCGGGGTGCTAAAAACTTCACCTGAGATGCCATGATAGGATTCTGCAAGACCAAGGACTTGACTTCTTCATTGCAAACAAATAAACGGTAGAACTGTACCCCAACCCGAGGGACTGCATGAGAGCCGACGGAGTAGCTGAAACAGTGAGCACGACACAGCGAGTGGGAGGCTGAAGCAGGACCTGTTGTACAGTTCTGACTGGCACGAGTCAGAGCAGACTGAGGCACCTAACAAGTTGCCCAACTAATAAATACCAGATTTCAAAGCTCCCTTCCCTAACCTCCCTATCTTGGAAGTTGGCCATGTGATCCTGTTCTGGCCAATGAGATGCAGGCAGAAGTCATTGTGGGACATGATCTGCTTGCCTCTGTACCCTTCATCTTTATACCTTCTTCCTCGGTAGCCCTTTGTGGCCGTGATATTTGAGAGAATGGTTGACGTCATGCCTGTGGGGATGAGTGGAAAGAGAGAAGGAGGCTTGGTCTATGGCAGGGGTGTCAAACTGGCGGCCTGCGGGCTGCATGCGGCCCCCAAGGTAATTTTTTGTGGCCCACGATGCTCTGAAATAAAAAAGAAATAGAAAAAAAATTGTTATGAAGAAAATAGTGCTTAGGGAAGATTGAGGCAATACCATACACACAATTCCCTTGTTGCATCTTATTTCAGAGCATCGTGGGCCACAAAAATTTACCTCAGGGGCCACATGCAGCTTGCGGGCCACCAGTTTGACACCCCTGGCCTATGTTGATATTATAGACCTGTACTGCGAACCCTTTTAGATGATGAAACAATTCCTTCTTTTTTCCCCTCAATTCTTAGAGCAATTAAACACTTTTTATTTATTCAAGCCATGGGGTATCATACGCTGTCACAGCCAAGTGCAGTCTTAACTGATGTAAATTCCATCAGATTATTTGAGCTTCCACATCACTCCCTCATTTTCAGTGAAGTGCAGCAGGCCGGTGTTAAAATGCTTTGAGAGGAGAAGATGATCAGTTATAACAAGCATTGACGTCTTAGCTCAGGTTAGAAGCAAAATCGCATCGGGGCCAATGGGAAGTGCTGAAAGGAGACAGGCAGGGGAGAGGCGAGTTTTGATGGGAGGGAGGGGATTTTGTAATCAGAGTTCTGATGTGAAAAGGAGCATCTTCCTCAGTTGCAATAGTGGTTGAGTCTTGGGGCCTGAGGATTGAGGGTGCTGGGAGACAGGCGTTGATTCGGGAGAAACAGGAAGAGTGGAGGAATCTAACTATTTCCTTGGACCTGCGTCTTGTGGAGGAATCATTTTCCTTGAGCATCTGCTAAAGCGGTTGAGGGTCCTCCCAGCTGCTCTCAGACATTTCAAAGGGAGGTGGGAGAATTCTATCAAGGTCACCTGAAGGATTTAGTGTGTAACCTGAAGATCTCTCTGATCACAGCTCACCTCCCGGGAATGCGCTTCTCTCCTCCAGTGTCACTTCTTCATCTCTCAGTCATCTGTCAGAACTGTTCAAAGCCTCTCTCACCCCCTTCTATTCCCCAGAACTCTCTCAGCCTGCTCTTCCCACAGAGTTCAAATATGGATGCGCTCCACCCCCTCACAGTCTGAATGTCCCCTCAGGCCTAACCTGACTGTAAATTGTCTTGGTGTATCTTGTAGCACCTCTTGACCCCTTTTTTTTAATGATCATTTATTGAGTGTTTGTGGTGTGCTAGGCACCCTTCTAAGCTATTTTATATTAATTCACTCTTTTAATCTTTGGCTCTATGGGTCACTCTTGCCTTAAGCCAGGGCCGTATGCCTTCAATGTTACTCTGACAGAATCGAGCCCATGACCCACTCATCTTCCTCCCTCCTCTTTCCTCCACCCCTCTCTTGAAGTAGCTTCCTTGTTTCCTGTTAACAGTGATCTACTCTTGGCTACTTTGGCTGTTTAAAGATCTCTCCATCCCTTCAAAGTTGTTCATGCAGGAAATAACTTCATTATGAATACCAGGTCAAGAAGCAAGGAAATGGGCATTCTGGAGGAAGAGTGCTCTAACAAGGAGAACCCCAAAACAAACTCACTGCCATCAAATCATTTCTGATGCTTAGTGACCCTAGAGGACAGGGCAGGGTAGAACAGCTCCTGTGGGGTTTTGAGACTGCCACAGGAATAGAAAGCCTCTTCTTGCCCCTGGTGGTTTTGAACTGGTGACCTTGCAGTTAGCAACCCAACACATTACCACTGTACCACCAGGGCTTCAAGGTCAGCCCAATGAAATAAGTCCCATTCAGAAATGAGAGGAAGAAAAACCCAATAGCTGGGTACACAGATGACTTCAGGAAAATAATCCAGGTCAGAGGGCCCTTAAGGGGTGGAGTTAACTTTGGTTTCTCCATTAGGCAGATCAAGATGAATGTGGGATTCCTCCCAGCAAACAATTTTCTCCTATCCTTCAGGCATCCAGTCAACAAACACTGGCTGAGCGCCCCACCCCCACCCCACGAGCCAGGCACTGGACAGGCCACCATGGATAGACAATCAATAAGATAGGGTCATTGCTGAGCGAAGGAGACAAACCATGAACGATTGGGCGACTGAGCGGTCTTCACCCAGATCCTTAGGAGCAAAACAAACGGACTCTCAGCTCGGTGCTCCTTCTTGTTTATCTCATTACCTCCCTAATTGTTCTCACAAATCCCACTGTCGAGGAAAATTTCTTCGTCGTCCTCTGTGTGTGCACAGAACTGATGGTCCCTTTCTCCAATCAGCTCCCATTGTCCATTTTCTGCCCCCTCCCCTGTCTGGGCCCCCACACAGCTTGTCAATGGCGGGGCTGGGAGATGAGCTACAGGGAGCGTCCTTGCTGGGGCCCTGGTCAGCAGCTGCAGAGCAATCTGGGTAATCAGGGATGTAAAACTAGGAATGCTCAGGGTCCCCATGATTTCCCCGTCTGCCCCGTCCGTCACTGCTGCCCGTGAATTTCCCACCCAACACTAATGTGAGTGGAGGCCTGCGTGTTTCAGCTCTCTCACTCCTGCTCCCTCTGAACGCATTTCAAATACTGCCGTGGAAATGCCAATTCCCCAAGCCGAGAAGACCCCCTTTTCCCAGAAGCTACCTCTACAAATTCTAGAATATAGATGAGCCTGGCCCAATCATGGGCGGCAGCTGGGCCCAGTGGATTTGCAGTACACCTGCACCCGAGGTAAATCAATTGGTGTTTCTTAATCCCGGCTACCACCAGGCAGGTTCTCTCCTACTCATTGAAGCTTAGTAGCAACATGCCCTTCACTGTAAAGAGAATTTTTTGTCCTCTCACTTGGGACTAAAGGTCAAAGTTTAAATCTATATTTAATGCCATTTTCTGAAAACTGGATTTGTGATTCCCTTTATGTTGGTATTACTTATCTTAAGGGATTTCAGAGGGAGAAAGCTGGGAAGCCCAGTAACTGAGAATGACCTTTACTTTAAATGTGTAAATAGGATGGAGCCTGTGTCTCTGGTTTTTAAACCTTCTAATTGTGCTTCCTAAGAGTCTGGAAAGCACGGGCGCTGGGGAGTGGCTACGGAGAAGACACTTGGAAAAGAAGAAACTTTGATTTTTGTCTTTGACAAGAGGCTGGAGGTGAGTGGCTTTTGGTCCTTGGGTCTGTTTGGGACAGTGTCTGTGGAAGCTTGGTACGGTGAGCACCATGATCCCACATTAGAATATGCAAATAGTGCGCCCTTTAACGGTCTCAGAAAAAGGGAAAGTTCAAATTTACTTAATTCTAGTTTTCCTCTGAATTTTATAAAACATTATTGAAGTGGTATCAGACTATCACTCAGAATGTCAGTTTTAGAATATTTCAAATATTTACCTAAAGGTTTTTTAACCAGCAGCTTTCAATGTCCAAATGTGGCGCTCAAAGTAGACAGCAAATTGACTTTTTTTATACTTCATAAGCTCAACCTTGCATATTTAAAGGGCAGAGATGGGGATTTCTCAGGTTGCCAAGTGGCTGTGTGTGTGTGTGTGTGTGTGTTTGTGTCCACGCGGGAGAAAGATAGGGCCTCTGCTCACATAAGCAGTTACTCTTGGAAACCCACAAGGGCAGTCCTTCGCTGTATGATTGCTATGTGTCAGAATCGACTTGATGGCAGTGCATATAAATGTGTACCTGCGTAGGTAAATATGAATAATTACAATATTTGATTAATAAACCATGATGAACTCACAAAAACAATAAGGTTGTAAAAGGACCTGATTGACCCTCACATTAATATCCTATAACCCCCAGCTCCCTGCCCCTTAAAACTTGGCATCTGTTCTTTTGAAACAAGATTGGATTAACTCTCCCTGGCTGTGTGGAGAGAATGTTGGTAGTGGAGTTGCCCTTTTCATTGCCCGTTGGCGAATTACAATCAGACTCTGGAAAGTGCGCTCTCTGGGTCTGACCAGACACCTTTGTCCTCACACCTCCCTGTGAGGC